>NC_139218.1:93748566-94128566 GCF_055691185.1 Crinia signifera | reverse complement strand
CCGTTGATCAATACAAAGTGGGCACACTGCACTCACCCTGTTAGTCAGTTGGATGTTAGGCACTGCTCTGCCTTAAGGGTTTCCCAGACTCTTTTGGTTCATAGATAATGTTTGGTCGATGGGCATGAGCGCTGCATGTATTTGTTTGAAGTTATGAGTGTTTGAAGTTATGAGTGTAAGAAGTCGAAGAATAAGACTGAGATGAAGATTTGTCACGTTATAGTGTACAATTTACTCAATAAATCGTGAAATAAATATGTGTACATAGAAGTACAATCCAGAAATGAAAGTAGAATTAAAAAATAAATTCTGATTCAAACTGATAATTGTTTGGATGGGGTGGGCTGTGAAACAAATCTATAGGTGAAGGTGGTATGGATATTGTGGGCATAATTAGTGTTTTATACACCCACAGGGGGTCCCCAGTTGATGAGAAATTTTCACTTCAGTGTCACCATAGGGGTATTTCCAATTGGGGTTCAGGTGGTCTTTTAGGGGTCCCTTTACAATCCCGTTGGTCTCTTCTCCTGGAGCCTACGGTCTCCCTCAGTGATTGACTATCATTAAGGGAGACCGTAGGCTCAAGGAGGAGAGACCTACGGGATTGTAAAGGGACCCTAAAAGACCACCTGGACCCCAATTGGGAATCCCGCTATGGTGACACTGTGACCATGACACTGTACTGAAAATCCCATCAATTGAGGACCCCCTGTAGGTGTACCAAACACCAATTATGCCCACAATATCCATACCCCCCACCTATAGATTTGTTTCAAAACCCACCCCCATCCAAACAATTATCAGTTTGAATCAGAACTTATTTTATAATCCTACTGTCATTTTTTAATTGTACTTCTATGTACACGTATATATTTTTTCACAATTTATCGAGTAAATTGTACACTTTAACATGGCAAATCTTTATCTCAGTCTTATTCTTCAACTTATTACACTCCAAACCTTATCAATGCACCCATTTATGATTGCGATGGCTGGATCGGTGTATTGGCCCGTGGGTGTAGGGAAGAATTTGGCCCATTGCACCCGTTCCCAGTGGTGCATTGCAGTGGTGAGGTTAGCGTGCATCGCGTCATGATGTCATGTGGCCAGGCCCGCGGACCTGCTCCCACACTCAGTGGCTACCCCACTGTTTGGTAGAGATGCCCGGTGCATGTGCTTTACAGATCTCCAGACCTCAGAGACTGTTGCAGGCAGGATCGGTGAGGGGAGCGTCACTGGCAGGGAGCGTTGAATTTTTAATTAATTATGGCACGGTAAGTAATGCCCACCCCGGTCTCCACGCACTCAGTGCCTGTAATTACACACCCTAGAAACTGTACCATTGAAAGTATAGAAATGGAGGTGTGGCCACGTCCCTTTCTGATTTTGTACCAATTTCTGACCCTCCGGTGTTGGAAGGTAGGTCATAGGTGCTAAATCTCAGGAGAGGATGTGGAATTCATCAACACATACAAGTTATCAACTCAGGAGCGTTGTGTTTCAAACAACAACACCACACCTGATTTCATTGCCATCATTGAGTATCAATGCAAACACATTCTAACATTATGGTGGAATCTATAACAAATTACAATCTTAGGTCTTTGGCACAGCATACTGTAAGATGACATTTTTCAGCAATTTTGGAAATAAAAAAACCCCAAGGTTTTCCCGGGCAACGCCGGGCGGGTCAGCTAGTATATATATATATATATATATATATATATATATATATATATATATATATATATATATATATATATATATATATATATATATTGTAATAATAAGTAGTGTTGGCTTTTAATTAATTTTTAATTTTATTGATTATACAGATGGAGCCTCTCTCAGTCAATGACGGTTCTCACCAGAATGTCCCCACTGGAGAGCACTGGCTGAGAGGGACTTACACACATGTGCATCCCAGTCACTCAGTGGCTGGACAGCGGAACCTTGTTCACATTTCCACTTCAAGAAGACGGGGAAGGTTAGGGGGTGGTACGGGGGAGCAACAGCGACTGACTGGGACTGGTGGCGAGGCGTCGGGGACCGACGGGGAGCTCCGTTGGAATGAGCACTGTTTTAGCACTGTTCTTATTTTGTGCTATTTACCTTTGCATAATAACTAAACTTAAAGTGCAATAGAATTTGCTGCGCTATATAAAAAACTGTTTATAAATACATTTCTTGATCATCTTCTCTCAATTTAACAGGCTATATTGCATGTTTATTCCTTTCAGGATATTACGCAATTGTTACACTTTCCAACATAGCCACGCCCATGAAATGCTCGTTGTCCATGTCCACCCCGAAACATCCCCTGGCTGCCAATCAATGTGCGAACATCCTGTTGAGTGAAAATCTCACCGAAGGCATTCACAGCAGGGTTTTGCACATTTGCATTAGTGCCTTTGTGCATGTGCAGACCCCACCATCAAAGACGGAGCACAATTTGGACCTTAAGTGCAGGTGTGTAACAGCTCCTCTGTTTCCTACTAAAATATGATTTACATGCTAATAATAATGCACATACCTTAAGTGAGCACATTACCAAAATTGGCCATCTCCAGTGGAAGTAATATTGGGGCAGATGTATTATTGTGCCCTTTTCGACTGCAAAATAATGGGTCCTGCTTCTCCTGCATACTTATGTGAAGTGGGCACCCATAGCAGCCAAATGTATTAACCCCCTAGCAGCCGAAAAGAGGAGCCGAGATGCCCAGCATTAATGGCTCTACTTATCGGTGCCCCCTCTGGCCTGTGCATGCACATTTCTTTTTAAAGTCCCCCTCCCCGATTGGCTGCCCGGGCATGAACAAGATTTCGCTTTTATGACGAGATCTTGTGCGCAGCCTGGAGCCAGCAGCAGTGCTAGCATTGTCCCCGCACTAGGGATAGGACAACGCTATCACTGAGCTGGCAAAGCAGCCGGGTGATTTATGCCTGTTAATACAGTACAATTATAGGGGTGGGGGATTGTAGGGGACAGCGCCGCCGAGCAGTACTCAGTGAGCTGTCCCTAGCACACGTTAGGTATGCTTTTAGTATATCTGCAAAAAATTAATACCCCCCCCCCCAGTTAGCTAGCGTTAAGTGCAGAAATGCACCTAATGCTATTTCAAACTGTACGTCTGCCCCATTATCACCTAATTACCTTATTAAATATTTTTATTGGACTATAACCTCTTTAAAAAATTACACTATATACAATAATATGCTATGTCAGTTTTATGTCTGTTTTTTTAAATAATGTTTACTATCTTTATCCAGTAGCAAAAGCATCTACGCCAATACTGTCACATAAAATTGTTGATGTTTAACTCTCTCTTTTTGTTAAGAAATAGGATCAAATCCATGGAGACAAACCCATTGATCAGCTATTCAGGTGGGATACACATGAAGCAGGAGGTAACACTGAAGTGTTGCACCTTGGAACTTGAGAGACCTTTAGGGATTCTTACTGTGCTGCATCAATGTCATCCAAAACACAAATTCTATCTGAGATGATTTGCTCTCAGAGGAAATCTGAATCATCTTCTTTTCAATGGTGAAACTAAATCCCTACTTTTGTTATAAAGAATATATTTAAAAACTCATAGGGCCTTATTCTACTTGGTGCGTTTGGACCGTCTGCCGTCGGATCAGGGTTTTTTTTGTTCTGCGCATGCGTACCTTTCGCAATGCGCAGGCGTGGCGACTTCACAACGCTCACGGACGGGTCTTTCCGTGCTAAAAAACCTGTCCGCAAGAGTACGGTCATTGTGGGCGGCATAGGGGCGTGTTGAGGGGGGGGCGAAATAATGAGGAAAACTGGGCGTAAACATTGGCGTACACAGGGGTGTGCACCAAAAATTTTCGGTGCTACAACCGCTCGATCGGCGAATGCACCGTGCATTTCGGACAGAAAACAGGCGGACGCCAACGATACCTCCAGACCACCCCTAGAGATACCGTATGAGAGCGGACGCCTGGGTCTGCTAATTAACGCTGATTACTACTCAAACTCATACACCTGAATGTAATAAAAAATGCTGCAGCCTATTAAGTGAAAACCATTATTTCACTACCTGCAAGCCACACACAGCCCACAAACACATTGAAAGCATATCTTTCTACACTTCTCTACATGTAAAGGTTGGTTTAGTTTTAGGTAAGATTCAATTTAAGACCTGCTTATATATGTCAAGGTAGTTAGTTTATAACCATCTACACACATTCAGTAAGTGTTTTTATATACTTTAAACAGCAGGACACTCAATCTACAGAAGTCGACATGTGTCAACATTTTCACTCTAACACCAACATAACTTTATTTAAAAGTAAAAGCAATGTGGGGACACATAGATAGTGATTAAAATGCAACATTAGAACATAATAAATATACATGTAATGAGGGTAAAAATGTATTTTTATTAGGGTGTTCATTAAGGTAGACAATTGAGGTAAAGAAAGCAATAATTGAATAGCAATTAGAATAATTCATTTAATTGCCTTAATCATAGTTGAAAGGCTAGATTAGCAGGGCCATATATGTGAAGGGTATGCCAGCATGCACGGACGTACGCTCACTCTCACGATCGGTGACATACGCTGAGTTTTCCATTGAAAACAGGCGAGACCCGTCCGTGCACGATGGCGTATGCTCAGATAGCCGCAAGATGTCAGTGGGAAAACGGCCGAGAGACGTCCGTAAACGGTGGCGTACACTCTGTTGTACGCCAGTTATCAGTGTCTAAGAGGAGATCCGTCCGTGTCCGTTGGCGTACGCTCAAGTGTATGCCACTCCCCTTTGTCGTTGTTTGTGACCGCCTGTATGCGGATGTTTTGTGGGCGGACTTACACTCACCATCCGCGTACGGGAAACATACGGTGAAACGGACCGTACATACGTTTGGCCGACCGAACCAGAATAAGGCCCATAGTGTAGTAATTCCACATTAGAATATATGGAAATATATATTATATGCTATAATGTAATGTTATAAAGAGTATGAGTTATTTTTCATTATCCAAATGGATTCACCAGACACACTTTCATTGCTCCTGTAACTTCTCTCTTTTGCAACTCACCTGTGAGGAATTTGGCTGACAATATTCTTGCATGAAATGGGGCTCCTGGTAATAAGAACTCACAGTGTTTCCTCTCCACTAATATTTTTCCCTGTCCTCCTACAGTATTCCGCCAATATTTACTTATTTCTTCTCTAACTCACACATCATATAATACTCCCTGATTCTAGTATTCCTATAAGGCAGGGCTGGGACATTGGACAGGGAGCAAGAAGCAGAGGCATAATGGGTCATGGGGGCTCTAGATCAAATCTGTGGCTTCAGTCTCACTTTATAGCTTTCTCATACCCTTAAAATGCTATTGGTTTATCAGTCTCCTACTCTATAGTACCCTCTGTTTATCTATATCTTCTCCGCTTCCTGTTTCTTTTATCCATCCTTTATGTGATGCAATGATAGCAACTCCCTCCTAGTGAGGTACGTGTGTTTTAGAGAACTGACTGGTATGATTTGCAAACTGTTCATTCCTGGGGCAGGTGGTTCCTCAAACTCAACTCAGTAAATCTCACAATAAATCTAAAAAAAAAAAATATTCAATTTATTTACCAGGAACTTTTCTACTGTTTCTGGTACTTTAAGCACAAATCCACAGTAATAATACAGTACACACTTTAACACAACAACATATACAACATATAAATATGTAAGAATACCAATACTTTATATTTGCTACACTCTTAGGTAAATGTAATGTAATAAGTTACCACACTGAGGTTGACCCTTAAACAACCTTCAATAGTAGGCTATGCATTCACTCTTTTGTATATAGAAACAATTTACTTTAAAGCTCTAAAGTTATTTGATCTAAATAACCCATAGAATAATAGGCCCTACACACATAGCGATGTGCTTCTACAGTGCTGACGCTCAGCACACAGCGCTGATAGCCCACACACAGTACGAGCTGTCAGTGCTGTATGCTGAGCGAGTAAACGAACAACCAGCAAGATTGATGGTCACTGACCATCAATCTTGGCCAGCAACAGCTACGTGCGGGGATGCGCATTGCTGTTGCTATAGCCCCTACACAAGGGGTGGGGAACTTCAGGCACGGGGACCGTATGCACCCCCCGTAGGCTGTCTGAGTGGCCTGCCAACCCGCCCAGTTGGTTTGCTGGGAGTCAAGTACAGGGAAAATCTCGCAATAGGTTGGTAGTTCTCCTGAAATTCCTCTTAATCAACAGCAGCCGGAGACTGTCAGTCCTACTCAGTGGCAGCCGCCGGAGCGTGGGATGGCTGCAGCAGGACAATTTATAAGAGAAATGTTTACATATGGCCCCCAAAAGATTTTTTCCCCACACAAACAGCCCTTTGGCACAAAAAAGGTCTCCCACTCCTGCCCTACACACACACCGATGAACAGGCATTTTCAAAACAACTTTGCCAAACTAAGCAAAGTTGCTTAGAAAATGCCTTAATATCAGCAAATGTGCAGGCCCCATTAGTCTATGCACATGGCCATATACGTTGGTGCGCTTGCAGTTATTTTTGTAATATTTTCCAGAAATAATAATCAGTTTATTAGAGAACGCTTTCTGAGATTCATGTCATATGGAAGGTGACCGTTTACTTAGAGCAATCCCACCCTGCTAACTGTCTACACTCCCTTATGTAGTTACTGTCAAATGGGTAGTTCATTTTCTCTGAGCACCTCAGTTAATGTTATTATATAAATAGCGATGCTGGTTCTCCTAGCCATGTGAGAGTGCTATGGTCTCCCTGCAGTCTCTCTGTGCTGTGGTTACACTGGTAGTCACCAGAGGCGCTGGAACGTTTTTAGGTTGGGGGGGGCAAGATATAATCTCATTTTGGCGCCCCCTAAATTGCTGTATGTTACCCCCGGGCACTATACACACTGGCAGCGGCATATATGCATGGGCATTATACACAGGGCAGCGGCATATATGCGTGGGCATTATACACAAGGCAGCGGCATTTACGTATGGGCATTATACACAGGGCAGCGGCATATACACGTGGGCATTATACACCGGGCAGCGGCATATACATGTGGCCAGAGACACCAGGACTGACATTAATCCAGGGGTTGTCATTTACTCGTAAAAAGTGGAAAAAGTGTCAGTGTCACCCCCAAACAGATTTATGTGATTTTGTCTGATTATGATAATCAGACATAATTACATAAACCTGTTTGGGTGTGAATCCAGGGGTAAATGACAACCCCTGGATGTGTCAGTCACTGGGGAAGGGAGGGTGAGAGAAGCAGCATTGGCGAGCGCACATCTTCCCTGCCACCTGCCCGGCTATATTACTGATTAATCAGCTGCCCACCCGCCCGCCAGGCTATATAACTGATTTATTATCAGCCGCCCGCCCGCCCGCCCCTATATTACTTATGTATTATCCAGTGGTGCAGCTAGGTGCCATGGTGCCCGGAGCAAGGGCATGTTTTGCGCCCCCCCAATTTGTCGTAGACGGGGCATGGCTTAACATTATACCACACACCCAGGGGCAAACGCAGGATTTCTAAAGAGGGGTTTCTCTATGTACAACCCTGACTCATATAAAAATACATACACATTTAATGAAATCTCCCCTTCAACTACTCACACACAACACCCCTCTCAACCCACTCACTGTCCACCCTGCAGCACTTTCCCACCCCATTCAAATAACCCCCCCCCCCCCCCCAAAAAAAAAGCACTCTCCCTGGCCCTCCAATATTCACCCACAGCATACACAAAAGTACCTTTTCCCTAATGTAGCTCCTGGAGGACTTCTTGCTCAGCCTCCGAGTCCCAGCAGCGACACACAGCAGGCAGCCTGTCAATGAGGGGAGCCTAGGGTGGCTGCTCGGACAGACAGGCCGGGCAGACAGGCTCCTCTGTGCCCATCTCCTTCCTGCCTCCAGCAGCCAGCTGCAAACAGTGTGGCCAGGGAGATGAACGTGCGGGGGGCTGAATAAAGGGCTGAGCGGGGGAGGTGATCGGCTGGGCAGCTAAACTGGTGAGTCTGCCGTTGCCTGGGACGGCTGTCCCCTGTAACCCTCTCCCGTGCCGCTGGTATTATCATCCGCCCGCCCGCCCTCCTTTATTACATACCAGGCGCCGGGGATGGCTGCTGCTGCTGCCGCCGGGGAGATGTGTAGAAGACGCGCCCGCCAATCACAGTGTATGTGGAGGGGATGCGCCGGCAGTGATTGGCTGGCGCGTCTTATGCACATCTCCCCGGCGGCAGCAGCAGCAGCCATCCCCGGCGGCTGGTATGAAATATAGGCGGCCGGGCGGATGATTAGGCGGCCGGACATTCTGGCGCCTCAGTAATTTTGGGGGGGGGCAAGCTGCCCCCTCGCCCCCCCCGTTCCGGCGCCACTGGTAGTCACTATCACTTATACAGCTCCCTCACAGGCAGAGGCACGTTTTTGTCTCAGTGTACCTCCATGTGTGTTTCCCTGCCACAATGTAATGCTGTGTACACACGGTGAGTTTCCCTTGCTATTTGACTTAATATTGTCTACCACAATTGCTGGTGGCTGATGAAAATGGTACACTGAGCAATATATTACTGAGCAATTAATATATTGCTGAGTGACATTAAGCCAAAATTGCTCAGCGACCATAATGCACAATGTGTACACACCTTAATTCATTGTCTGTGCTCCCCTTGTACTGACCTTTTTATGTTCTAATTAAATGTATTCTCTGTACTCTTGTAGTCCAAGCAGGGGACAAGGCGACATGGCAAGTGCCACAGACTGGGAGAGGTGGGGAGAAGTTGTGGTAAATTCAGTGCCTGATTCAAACTGTAGATGAACACTAGACCAATTAATGTGGTTTCCATTTCCAGTGCCTGCCAAAGCCAGCACCTGTGTCCTTGGATGAAGCCACATCAGCCCCAGCTGCTTAATTTATTTTTTTTGCATTCCAAATATTGCTGTGTATGGCTAAACAGTCACTGTGGTGTATTTAGAAGTTTGGAAGCCCCTTATATACTCTCAAGGTGGGCCTTCTATTTTATTTCTATAAACCCTCAAGTCTACATACTGTATACTATATAGGTACCAGCAGAGCCAAAAAGGCAACTTGCAGATAAGGGTGGAGATGTACAGAATGCTGGTCAGATGCACTACCAGGTGAAAAGTACAGCAACATGACACACCAACATACAGCCAATGATATACAAACATAGACAGCAACCTCAACACGTGTACTCCAACAACAGAGGAACCTCCTAATGTAAGTAGCAGGCAACAAGGGGTCAGATGGGTCTAGCACAGCGGTTCTCTTGGACCCCCAACAGTGCACGTTTTCCAGCTCATCTGGCAGGAGCACAGGTGCACTCATTATTCACTGGCACATTTTAAAAGGTGGAGCTAATTATTTCACCTATGGTTCTGTGTGGAGACCTGGAAAACGTGTACTGTTGGGGGTACTTGAGGACCAGGGTTGAGAACCACTGGTCTAGCAGACAGCCAGCATGGTCACAGCGGACTATTATATGATTTGATGTTTTTGAACTTTCAGTTTGATGTACAGTATATACGTTTTTAACAAGTTTTTTAATTGCTTTATTTTTACCAAAAAGATAAGGTACCCCTGAGGAAGTCTTTAAGACAAAATGCTTTCGGTAATAACTTTAGAGACTTTTTTAAAGAAAATTGCTTACTAAACATACAGTTTGAACATACAGTATCATCCATTGAGATTTAAAGGAGCCCTGCCATGCTTTTAATTGCATCAATTGATGAATTAATATTCATGTACATTGTTTTAATAAATGTATTTACAGGATACATGGGTGTAATCTGCCTTGGGCTCCCAGCAAAATAATTGCACCACTAGCATATGGTACAAAATGCAGCTGGCAGGCTATTAACCAACCTCTCTCCATGAAGGAGAAAACGCTCTGTTCCTGGACTTCCCTGGTGATGTATGATTGCCATCACCTGTAGTGAAACACCTTGTCTATTACCTAGCTCCTTACAGGTGATGGCAATCATACATTAACTGGAATGTCCAGGAAAAGAGCGTTTCCTCCCTCACGGAGAGGGTCAGGTAGGCAAGTTTGTCATTGCAGCTTAATGATACACTACTTATACTATTGAAAACTAGTAGACATAATGTAGGGCCAGATTCACTAAGCTTCAAAAGTGATAAAAGGCAGAGTGATAAACAACCAACCAATCAGCTCTTGCCTGGCATTTGTCAAACACTCTAGACCAGTGGTAGACAACCCTAGCCCTCGAGAGCTACCAACAGTTCACATTTTCCAGACAACCTAGCTGCTGCACAGCTGCACTCATTAATCACTGACACATTTTAAATGATCCACAGGTGGAGCTAATTAGCTCACTTGTGATTCTGTGAGGAGACCTGCAAAACATGCACTGTTGGTAGCTCTCGAGGACTAGGGTTGGCTACCCCAGCTCTAGACAAACCTAAGCTAGGAAAGCCAATCAGGCGCAAATATTATAAACACCTCATGGAAAAAGTGTATTTAACATCAATTATGAGGACAAGCACAGTCTGCGACATGGCATGTAGAAGCTGATTGGCTGTTTGTTTATCACTCTCCATTTTATCACTTTTCGAAGCTTAGTGCATCTGGCCCATGGTGTGGCCAAACCTGTCCTAAATCTTCCAACAGTACATGTTTTTCAGGCAACCTGTGTATCTGTAGTACAAATGAATGCAACATGTTTAAAAATGTAACAGTTAGTAATGGCTACAGCTGTGCACAAGCTAGGTGATTTGGAAAATGTGGACCACTAGTTGATTGGCCACCCCTGTTCTAGACAATACACAGGGAGCATCAAGAAGCAGAGCAATTCTAAACCATTCTCTAGTATGATGACACTTTTGTGGAACACGCAAATGGAACCTTTGCACAGAATACAATTGTAACAATACACTAAGTCAGAGGTTCTCAAATGCAGTCCTCAAGGCACCCTAACGGTCCAGGTTTTAGGTATATCCATGGCTCAGCACAGATGATTAAATCAGACTGACTGAGTTACTAATTAAGTCACCTGTTGTCAGGTACGGAT
Source organism: Crinia signifera (assembly GCF_055691185.1). NCBI lineage: Eukaryota > Metazoa > Chordata > Amphibia > Anura > Myobatrachidae > Crinia > Crinia signifera. The sequence goes on along the minus strand of NC_139218.1, from coordinate 94,117,489 downwards.
ATACTTAATACCTGGACTTTGGGGTGCCTTGAGGACCGCGTTTGGGAACCTCTTCTGTAAGTATAAAGGTAATACAGTATATGCAGGTAACAGGTAGAAGTTGGATGGAGACAAAGATACAGGGGGACATTTACTGAGATGTGAGTTGTATTTCACATGGGATGTTGCTATAGGCAACCAATCAGAAACAACTTCTCATTTTAGCACCTTCTAGAAGATAATAGATAATATTTGATTGGTTGCCCATAGCAACATCCCATGTGAAATACAACTCACATCTTAGTAAATTTCCCCCACAGCAGTTTGTTTTTCCACTGTACCTTGCTCTGGGATATGTAATGCAGAGAAGATGCCAAACTGAAGGAGGTCTTAATAAAGAGATGCAAAGGATCCAATTTGTGCATCTCAGTGCAGGAATGCAATTAATTGATTTGCACAGTTGTCTGTGTAGTACAATTGAATGGTAAGTCCTTGGATGTTTATAATGATTTAGGTCAGTTGTGTTGAATATAATTTGTTTTATGGAGACGTTTAGGAGGTAGGACAGCCCTCTTGAGTGCAAGAACAACAACAACAACAAAATATACTGTAAATTATAGAATTATTTATGATGCAGGTGTTAATATGTTTCTTTGGATGATAACAATATAATTGTGTCTTGGTTTGTAAATATATTCATGCATGACCCATATACAGTATACTTCATTTATATTGATAGCAATTCAAAACAAGTACAACCAGGCTTTAATAAATGTCTCATGCTGAATAGAAAAGGTTGGTTAGCAATGATATAGCTCAGAATTACACAGGTCCTTATTCAGGTCCGTTCACAGATAGCCTGCGTTCACACGGGGGCCGATGTTTTGTTAGTGCTCATGCACCCAACACAGCGGGCAGGGAGCGGAGAGGGGCATGGGGCGCCGGGCAGCTCCATTACCATATGGGAATGCCCAGGGTTTCATGAGTTTCTGGGCATTCTCGTGCTAATGAGGCAGTGACGAGGGTGTGAAGGGTGGGGGGCGGCAGCAGCTGATATCACCGGATGTCAGCTGCCTGCCCATTTCCTCCCCAGCATGCATGCTGAGTCCTGGAAGAAGTAATAATATAGTGCAGTTTTTGAATTGAAAGCTATAAAGAGTTAGTACATATATTTGTATGTTGAACCATTTAGTAATTCAATATTTATTGTACAAAAAAATGACTGCCGTAAGGTTACATCTTTAAGAATATAAATATTACAAGAAATTGATTAAACCACAAAACATTTGAAAACTACAATACATAAGCATTTAACCAGGCCTTGTGGAGAAATCCCACCAATGTTATTGTTGTTTTTTATGCAGGCTTATCCTTATAATTCATTTTATTTGTTTATCTGGAAATATTATTATAAACTTCAATATGTACAATGGTGTTCTATGATTAAAAATGAGATACAGTACATGTGGAAACCAACCAGTATTTCACAAAATACACAAGTTAGTCTTATGGTGTGTACACACGGTGAGATGTGCCGTGCGATGCGATCCCCGATGCGATCAGATCGCATTGCATCGCACATCATGCATGTGATCGCATACAATTTTGACTATATAGTGCAGATTTTCAATATATAGTCAAGGCAGCCAAGACTTTCTGCCGTGCGATACGGGAGCGCGCACTGGGATTGCATCGGGATCGCAAGGGTTAAAACCCTTGCGATCTGCATGCGATCTGTGTTCGATACCGATGCGATTCTGACTATATAGTCAGAATCGCACGGTGGTTGTACACGTGTGTACACACCATAAGTCCTGTAGTTAGTTGAATGCAATGAAACTGTATAAACCTGTGCATGTAAAATAAATAATTGGAAATCTTTTGCAGACATTAGCCGAAATGTAATAGGGTGCATTTTTTCTGTACATGTGCGATTTTTAAGTTAAAACATCCGAAATGCACATTTACCAAAAATTGCACAGTAACGTGTTAATTTGAAAATCGCACATTCAATATCGCTTACAGATATTTTCTCATAGAAAACATCAAAATTGCAAATGTAATAGGGTGCAAATATTCAATTCGCACCCTTAAAATTACCAAAAATCGTAAAACAAACAGACCTGGTGCAGGCTGGTGAGTATTGTACTTGTATCAGGCACGTTGTACTTTTCTAGTGATTTATTGTATTATTTATTTACATTTTTTGTATGCTTGAAGCACATAGTAAAAGGTATAAAAAGTATTCAAGGTAATGATAGAGAAATGTTCTTCAGCAAAATCCATTACAGTATTATTAAACTGCAAAGCTATGACTAGATCATTTACTAAAAATAGACTAAAATGTTAGTCAAGATTCATTGACTAAATCTTGACTAAGACGAAAATTATTTTTTTACTAAATGTGACATTTAATTTTGTCAACTTTTAAGAAAGTGGCTAATGGGCCCGTCACACAGGGCAACATATAGGCATTTTTGAGTGATTTTACGAAATCACTCAGAAAATGACTGAAAACGCATGTAAATAGTTGTGAATCTGCCCAAGATTCAGAACGGCCCGGCCAGATAATTAAGAGCAGTCGCTCAGAAGCTGGGCAGATGAGCAGGGACTTCTGAGCTGGTGATGCAGCACCCCTCCCCCACCCACGGCACCTCTGCCCCCCTCCCCTTCCCCTGCCCATGGCACCCGATCCCCCCAGTTTAATAGTTAACAAATACATAGGTTTGTGCACATGACAAGGAATAACAGATTATTTAAGAACCATACATGAGGGACCTTAAGCTATATGTGTGAACCTTGAGCTGGGTTCCCACTAGATGACATTTTGAACAAATTTGCTGAGAACGACCATTCATCATGACAAATTCTTGAAATCACTCTTGCAGGGCGCTAGCGACACCTTCTCTTATCGGTACATGTAACACATTTCTAAATCTCGGTAATGACTAGGAGCAAGTTGTGCAGTGTTTACGCTACCAAGGACTAACAATGTGTCTTTAAGTATTTAAATTTGACAGAAATCCAACAATTTGTGTGCCAAACAATTCACCTATATCATTTGTAAAATCGCTTAGTTTGTACGGAACATATTATTTGTCTGAGAGTTCCAGGGAGTTCAAGGGAAATCGTGAGTGACATTGGGACAAATGTATCAGGCTACAAAAAGTGATAAATGGAGAGTGATAAACAGCCAGCCAATCAGCCCGTAACTGTCATGTTACATGCCGGGTTTGAAAGATGACAGGGAGGAGCTGATTGGCTGGTTGTTTATCACTCTCCACTTTTTTTTTTTTAACATCTTTTTATTAAAGCATTCACAGATACAAACGGTATACAGTGTACAGGAATACAGAAAAGATTGATTGTTCAGTTCCGAGTACATGTACAAGTGTCTTGTTGTTACCTTTGTTCACATTACCCCTATTCCATAGCTTATACAAATAAAGAGTATAAAACATTGGAGTTATTCTTGGAGTTCTCTCTGCCGCTTATTATGCATTTGTTAGTGTAAAGCAATCATTAAGTTCGCCAAGAGGGTGAGCAGTCTGTTTAACAGCGTACAAATAACTAGAAGCTTGTCAACCTCCCCTCCTGCGCTAGTTTAGCAGCTTGACTGTACGTGATTTGAAACATCTGTATCAAAGGAATAGGTATACCTAGTATAGCAGTGTCTCTCTCCCACTCCCCCCCCGCGGAGCCCCAACTACCCGATGAAGATCGGGGGATCGTTCGCCACGGTCCGCAGTAGATACCATGAGGTATCTTTCAGGCTTTTATGTATTTGTCGACGTACCTCCAGGGAGAGTTTATTAATATATTGTTCCCACATGGCAAATAATTTCTGGGCCTTGGCTTCTTTGGTTAGAGTTGTTTCTACCCAGTCCATCCGGAATAGGTGAAATAGTTTATACTTAAATAAAGGGAGAAGGGGGGCATCTTTTTGTGTCCAGTCTTGTAGGATGGTTTTGCGTGCTGCTGCACTTATCGCTAGTAACAATCTACGACCTCCTTTGGTGGCTCTAAAGTCTAGGGGGACAATTCCGAAAATCGCCCATTCAGCTGTAAAGGGGACATGGCTTAGTAATTGGGTTTCTGCATATCCCTTCACTTGAAGCCAAAACCGCCTCACCAAGGGGCATGACCAAAAGCAATGGAATAGGTCCGCCTCCAAGGCTCCACATCTATAGCAGGCACTGGAGGGGAGGTGGCCCATCAAGAAGCTTCGGTGCGGAGATAGATATGCCCTATGAAAAATATTTAAAAACATTTCAGTGTAAGAAGCGAAAGGCATCAATTTGCAAGATTTAGTCAAAGCCTTAAGAAGGTCCTCCGTGTCAAGGTTAGGAAATTTGACTAGCCATTTTGCAAATCCCTGTTTATCTTTAGAATAGTCTAAGATTGGTCTGAAATGCTGGTAAAAGCATGATATGGCTTTCTTTTCCGTTGCCGGTCGTAAGAGCATGGTGTCTAATACATTGGACCAATCTTTTTCTGAGAAGCATCGCGTCACAGAGTCAACATAATGTTTTGCCTGGAGGAGGGCCATGGGGTGTGCCGACATACACTCTCCACTTTTTAAAGCTTGATACATCTGGCCCTAAATGATTAAGAAGTAGAATTTGATCTGCTATGGGCAACATCCCATTTGCAATAGAACTCTATGTTAGAAAATGTACGTATCACCATCAGAATGTGGAGTGCTTGAGCAATATGGGAAAAGAAAAATTTGTATACGGTAAACAAAAAGCAAGTAAAGATGACATTGCAGAATATACTCCTCCTTATTAAGTGCAGTGTAGTACCTATATTAGGAGAAGATATACATTCTCCCAATTTTCTCAATGTTAGGACAACAGAATACAAGAACATTTTAGTTAATATGATGCAGAATCTGATAAATGTGAGTGGTTGGGGGACATTTACTAAGATGGGAATTAGACTTCACATGTAATGTTGCTATGGGCAACCAATGAGATCCTGTCTACTATCTTCTAGAGCAGGCATTCCCAACCACGGTCCTCAAGGCACACCAACAGTGCAGGTTTTAGTGATATCCAGGCTTCAGCACAGATGGTTTAATCAGAATCACTAAGGTACTAATTAAGTCACCTGTGCTCAAGCCTGGATATCACTAAAACCTGCACTGTTGGTGTCCCTTGAGGACCGTGGTTGGGAATGCCTGTTCTAGAGGGTGCTAAATAAATAAGAAGTAGATTCTGATTGCTTGCCCATAGCAACATCCCACGTGAATTCTAATTCCCATCTTAGTAAATTTCCTCCGTTGTGTGGCATATTCACTCTCAAAACATCATCCCATATATTAGCCTACAGTATTGAACCAACATTGCCTGTAGCTGCAAAAACTCAACCTGGGAAATTGACTACTGTACACTGGTTTTAGAGGGCAATCTTAACATAAGAGATATGTTTAAAAGGTGAATTTGTTTAAAAAAAAAAATCTCTACTGAGAGCTGGCTCAAGGCCCACTTTCTAACTAGAGTTTATTTTTTTGTTGGTAAGAGCTAGACCGCCAGCCAAAAATGTCATATTTTGTACATTTTGTTTTTATCCTATTCACAGCGTGAAAATCTGTACCTATTTTCTGTCATATGCTAGTAATAGGTGCTGTGCTTAATACTTACTGTACAAAATACACCGTACAAATACAACATACTTTATTTTAAATAATTAAGTTTACCTTTGGATTTAGAAGCATCTAAAGTCATTAAATAAGGATTGGAGACTTAATTATCTTAATTATTAAGGAAGCGTGGCGAGCAGCGGTGGAACGCGTCCTCTGACCTTTTTCATACCCCCACTATCCACGTCGGCATGGAGTTGATCGTAGATAGTGTGGCAAGCGCAGCGAGCCACCGAGCCTGACATGTGGTGAGCATGTAAAGTAATACATGTAAAGTAATCTGCGTCCCTCGTGGGGCTCGCCACACTATCTAAAATCAACTCCACGCCGACTTGGATAGTGGGGGTATGAAAAGGTCAGAGGATGCGTTACGCTGCGCTTGCAACGCTTCGGGGTGGCATGGATACTGGGGTTGATGCTAAACAATGGCGTAGGTGCAGTTGCTTACAATTGTAAGCACCCATCACATCACATACTATGCACCCATCCCATCTCATTGTAAGCACCCATCACATCTCATGGCATGGGTGCTTGGCCTTGTACAATGAAATATCGCATTACATCTCATCGCACACATCGCATGGTTAAAACGTACCATGCGATGCGATGAGATGTGATTTCACTACTTGCACACGTAAGAAATCTGGGCGCCCTGCTAGGAAACAAGTAACGAATAAAGCAGCCAGTATTTACCCTGCACAGAAATCGAACACTCTCTGCACATGTTAAATCTGCCCCATCTGATATGCACATGGTTTTGTACATTACCAAACTAATGCCCTGATTCTCTTTCACTTGCAAAAGCAAATTCACTCTCTAATGGACAGAACTATGTGCATTGCAGGTGGGCCAGATGTAACGTGCAGAGAGAGTTAGATTTGGGTGTTATTTTGTTTCTGTGCAAAGTAAATACTGGCTGCTTTATTTACACATTGCAATATAGATCTCAGTTTGAAGTACAAACCCCACCCAAATCTAACTCTCTCTCTATGGGCCTTACTCTGGTTGGTGCGTGAGGACTGCGTTCGCACGGTCCAGAGTTTTTTTTCAACTGTGCATGCGTACCATTCACTATGTGCATGTGCGGCGATAGCACACCGCATGCAAACGGACCTTCCCGAGCAAAAAATCCTATCCGCTATTGCACGGTCACAGTGGCCGTGATGTGGGCGTCTTTATGGGAGAGGACAGAAAAGTGTGCAAAACTGGGCGTATACCTGGGCGTACACGGGGGTGTGCACTCAAACTGCACGGAGGGACAACCGCCTTGCTCGGCGAGCGCATAGTGCATTATTGGGTTAAAACAGTCGGACGCCAAAGAGTTCTCAATACCACTCTTAGAGTTTCCGCCTGAGTGCGGACGCCCTGGTCTGCTAATTAACGCCAATTACAATTAAATGGCATACACCTGACTGCAATATTAAGCAATGCTGCAGCCTATTAAGTGAAATGCCTCATTTCAGTACCTGCAAGCCAGACACAGCCCTGAAATACTTTGGAAGGTTCTCTTTCTACACTTCTCACCATTTAAAGGTTGGTTTATTTTTATTTAGAATTAATCCAATTACACATGTTTTAATATGTACATGTATTTATTTTGTATACATCTACACCCTTAATGCAAGTGTGTTTTCCATATTTTGAAAACGGGATCCACAAATCATAGGAGTCAACACGGTTTCACTGCAGCACAAACATACAAGTCACATTACTTATTTTCACACATCTATCACGTCTAACACCGACAATGGGGTTTATTCTAGTTCATTCTTTCTGACAAAATCCTTCTTAGATGGACAAAACCATGTGCACTGCAGGGGGGCAGATGTAACATGTGCAGATAGAATTAGATTTGGGTGAGTTATTTTGTTTCTGTGCAGGGTAAATACTGGCAGCTTTATGTTTACACTGCAATATAGATCTCACTTTGAAGGAAAAACCCCACCCAAATCTAATTCTCTCTGCACAAGTTACATCTGCCCCACCCGCAGTGCACATGGTTTTGTCCATCTAAGAAGGATTTTGTCAGAAAGAATGAACTAGAATAACCCCCAATGTGTTTTTGGGTCACCTTTTCTACTTGCAATGTTTGTTAAATGTCTTATTCTCATGGACACGCTGAGTCTCCGACCGAAAAAGGCTGAGAACTGTCCGAGCATGGTGGCGTACGCTCATATGTACGCCAGATGTTGGTGGAAAAGGCTGAGATCCATCCGAGCACAGTGGGGTAAACTCATGTGAACGCCACTTCCCATTGTCGGTTGCTGACTCCGTCCATGCACGGCTGTGCTGTGGGCGGACTCACACTCTCCCGAATTTGCTCGGACAAAACACGCGAACGCGGCCATCCCGCACCAACCAGAATAAGACCCTATGTTACATCTGCCCTACCAGAAGTGCACATGGTTTTGTCCATGAATCATACCCTAAATGTGCTTTTCGAGGCAACTTGAATCACCCCCAAAATCGAATAGCCTGCAAGAGGTCAGAAATGCGTGCCTTTGTGCGAGAGGGCAGCAGCAGTCATTTATAAGGCAAGACCAAGTTTGTTTTGTCTTGTAAATAATTGCTGCTTTAAACATATGGCACCACCGGCTTTGCTCAGGCTATTTTATTTAGTCTTTCCTACTCTCAGCATTCATCAAATAGGGGTAAACTATGTTCACCGCTGTTTGCCCTGTACCACTTTTGCTATCTATATATGGCAAGATCACTACTGTCCCCATTGCCAGCAACAAGGACCCAGTGTTGCCTTTCCTGGTGTCACATGATGTCAGCGCCCACCATCGGCCATCTGAAGAGTAATGCTTACTTTTTAGACCGAAGGATGGAAAAGTCATTAGATGGTGAGCAACCAACGAAGGACTTCTCCTCTTTGAGGCCACATGCCAAGGGATGTGTTACTGTACACATCCTCTCGCATGCTACCAAAGGGATTTGCGTGGCGGGGGGGCAGACTGAGTTTGCTTGGCTGTGATTACACTCTGCCTAGTGCACAGGTTTGAATCAGGGCTTATTAGAAATGGCTGCTTACACCTCACGTGCAATTGACGGACATTCCACCTGGAAGCGGCAATTGCTAGTGTACCCACCAGCGCTGTGGTAGAGCATCATATCTGTTCCTGCCCGGTTGTGGTTTTTATGGGATTAAAAGTTATTGTTTTAACTTGACTTCTGGAGTTCTATTCAAAAGATACCTTTATGGGAGTACAAAAAGCCTGTCATATATAAGCATACATTTGAGCACTCTTACATATCTGAGGTGACCCCATAGATTACCCTGGAGCTTTTGGAAATTTTCCTTTTTTTCCATTCACCTAAAAGGAGAACGTTTTATTGCATTATTTACAGTTATTTATCATTGTATGCTCTCTTTTTTTCTTCATGTATTCGAATTTGGGAGTAAAAAAATAATTTTGAGTCACGTGGAGGATCATCATTCCTTTTGGATCATACTTTTAGCGCATGTGGGTCTATTCCTTTTTCCTTTACATACACTAGCATACATATGCTTACACAGATACAAACATAGCACGTGTGGTGTCTAGGTACACAGAACCCTTTCTTCATGCATGGGACACTGCGACCCAGCAGGACAGTATCCAATTAGTAATCGGGATAGTTGGAAGGAATGTTACTCTCACAAGGTGATGGATTTGAATGACTGCCACATAGATATGGTCAACTTTGAATTCTGGCAAAGTTCCATGTTTATTTCTGAGCACAAACTGTTACTTACTTTGCAGCTGACTTGCCTGCAATTCTGAATTGTGCCAATATTGTATTAGCTATAAGCAATAACTGCATGTTTTTCCATATTTGTTTTTATTAATTTGACAACATAATATATCATTGTCAAACTGCATAGGAGCTGTGACCCTACTGCAAGATTGTTAGCGAAAGTAATTACTAACTTTTGGAAAAGAAAGTACAGAAAATGCTTATTTCATATTTAGTGTTATACTTGGCATGAAATTTACTGTTGTTGCACCTTTCCAGTTGAATTATATGCAAGTGCCATATTTTAACTGGTACTTGAAATAGTTTTTTTTCAGGAGGAATAAACATTGCAGTAATTTTTGCACATGTGTTGACATAAAGTCATCTCTCACGCACAAACATGGCAATTTCAGTCATTATGAAATAATTAGTTAACAGCCTGTCAAAATGACGGAACAACATAGAATTTATGTCATTGCCGGTGGCTGTGTGCACTTCAATGGATACACACTTAAATTGCTCCGGCTGGTGCAAAACACTTCAAATACCCCATAGAGGTGAGGCTCAGCATTAGCCTTTTATTCTATTGGATAATTACATAATTAAATGTTTAGATCTCTTATGCACTGGTGAAGCCAGCCTCACAGCCTCACAGCCTTAGTGCCATATTTGGCCTCAAAATGCAGGCAAATTCTGTAGCTGATCATTGCTTTGAAATAAAATGTGACTTTTTCTAGCTGTTGCTGTAGCGCAATGTACATTGGCCCTTATTCTGGTTTGCGAACTCACCCATACATTTGCACGGGTAGTTTGATGTTGAAGTTCTGCGCATGTGCATATTCCCTTATGCGCATGTGCAGGGCTTCTATTGTGAAGGTATAACATCTACTTTAAGAATCACAATAGGGCAGTAATTTTAACAGTGCTGTAAACTGAATCTTTTCCTGGCTTAGGCAAGTCAAAACTTGAGACTTCCACATCTCAGGAAGAAATATCGCAAAGTCTGTGACCTTATTTGTCATGGTTATCAAAGTAGGAACTGTGATATCCTGAAATGCCACATGGAAGTCATTAATAAATATGTCCAGGCCAGAAGCACTTTTACTCCTACAGGCACTGGTCAGACAGAAAAGATTCAATAGAAGGAAGATATTGATATAGAAGGGTTTAAAGACAAATATATATATGTATCTATATATATATATATATATATATATATATATATATATATATATATATATATGTACTGTGAATGAGTGGCGCCACTTGTGCTACGAGGAGATATATAAAATAATAAAAATAACAGTAATATTCCCTTATTTAATATAGGGTGTCAGCCAATCTTTAAAAAGAAGTGAAGGTATATCACTTAGAAAATGTGGACATATGGATAAAGATAGCGGCGACTAATTACTGTACGGATGAGACTGCAGTATAAATATAAAATCGTATTTATTTTGGTGATAAAATTTATAAGGACATAAGTAAAAAGGACATAAAATTACAAAAATACTACAAAAATACTACAAGGAGGATAGGACAAAAAGTTGTAAAAAATATATATGTATATAAAGATAAAAATAGGAGGACTTTCTATCTAAAAATAATGCATATACAAATATAAATATTTAGTAAAAAGTGCTTAACTCAAGATGGTAGGAGGTTAGGTTGCCCAACGTGTTTCGTTGATGTGACTTCATCAAGGGGTAAGGAGCAACTGAAGCCAGGCCGGTATTTATACCTGTATGCCTGCCCTGGAGCTCAATGACATCACTTCCTGTGACTAATTGATCATAGGGAGTTAAACTGGTTCAATCCAACTAAATGGATGTATATTGCACTCTAATTATATAGTACTAGGTGATATTCACACAATCGCCATCACACCATAATTATAAATACTTTAAAAAGTTCAAATGTAGACATAATTAGGAGCGCGCGGCACTTCCGCCATGTTTCCGGCGTCCATATAATGTTATTGCGCATGTCCGCCTGTTTGTAATGTTCAGCAATGACCTTCTCCGTCATTGCGCATGCGCCGGACGGAGACGATCCCGGCGAGGCTTCATACAGGATTCTGTCTTTGTTCCTGTATGCCGGGAGCCATTTTCTTAGTGACATTAAGCCCGATATCAGGTCTGTTTCTCATGGCAGAGATCTTATTGTAGTTTTCGCAGTGTATTTAAAATATGGAGAAGCAAAAGAGACACAGTAACTAAAACATATTAAAAAAATTGCGTATGATTGGGAGTTGTAATAGGACTAGCTGTTTGTAGGGGGACTCGCTACTCATTGTTACATATAACACATTAGACGTGATGTGTCCTTAATATTAAGATGATTATTTAAAGAAAGTGCTGTGTGTCTATAAGGTTATAATGTGCTGGTGTCAGAAAAGTTGACAAAAAAGCTGGTTAGCAATAGGACAGTGTGTACATTTCGCACACTACATTATTAGTGGAAAGTGACAGATATGAGTGTATATAGAATATACGCATATAAATATATAATTAATTCATTATAGTGTACTAGATCTTCAAGGGTGCTGAAAGATTATAAGTGCTATAGTGTTAAAGTGCTAAGTGCATTCCATAAGGGGTGTGGGTTGGGTCATGTCTCTGACCCAAGTGTTCCATCATTAGTCTTTTGCTACTACAGCACCGGGTTTTCCCAAGGGGTCTCCCTTCTTGGTACTAACCCGGCCCAACACTGCTTAGCTTCCAAGATCGGATGAGATTGGGCGTAACAAAGTGTGGTTTGACTGTAGATAAGAACGATGACACCTTTGAGAGATTTATTCGTGACCTTTTATTATTATTATCAGGCACCCATAAGGTACAGGTTACGTGAATACATAGAGTGAAATCGGTGATACTACAGAGGGAAAAACCTTATAAAAAAAGGTGCGATTTCATACCTGTCATTGAAACCCAGGGGATGCAGAGTGTTCAATTCGTAGATCCAGTACATTTCCCTTTCAAAAAGTTTTTCAAAACTAAGGAAAAGAAATTCCAGAGAGACAAACATGACTACGATCAAGGCAAAGTGAAAAACTGGAGTAGATTTTCCAATGCACCATATCAACAAAATAAGTATCAAAGACAATCCAACCAAACTACTAGAAATAAGATCAGAGTGTATGACTCTCCTAATACACCACACTGGAGGGCATCCAATCGCTACACACCATTACAGAGGCTCAAATCAACCGAAGACGATTTTTTATCCACAGACACAGCCACCAGAATACGGGAGACTGCAAGAGGAAGTGTGAAGGAAGACGTGAAAATAGAATCCCCCCTGAAAAGAAGATTTACAGAAAAAGAGGAAAAAGGGGCGGCAGGAGGGAGAGAACCCAAGAAAAGAACGATCCAATGAAGATTCAACCGAAAGGCATATTCAACCTTTCAAAACACACACTAACCGATGCAGAGACCACCCTTCTAAATAGAGGCTTATCCTTTGCTCCAACTGGAGGGATGAATAAATTTGAGACGTACATAGACTTGAACAAATTCGTAAGGAAATTAACATTAAAAAGACACTTTGCAAGGAAAGAGAACACAAGCATTCAAAATTATGAAAACACATCCAAATCGGGATTAAAACCAACATCAAAATATTATCCCATAGAATCAAAAGGTTACAACATTGGGATCTTTTATGATCTAGTGAAAAAGGACCTATGTGACAAAGAAAGTTAACCAATCATACAAAAAAATCTGTCAAATGCAGAAAGAGAGGCTCTCAAAAAACTTAGATAACCCTGAGATCATCTTGAAACAAGCTGATAAAGGGGGTGATTGGTCATTATGGACCGTGAGGCATATATATGCGAAGCCAACAGGCTATTGGGCGATAAGGCATCCTACACAGCTCTTAACCAAGACCCAAAGGACGTATTCATAGAAGAATTGAGACTACTATTACTACAAGGATTGCGTGAAAAAGTCCTAACAAAAGATGAGTATCAGAATCTCATGAGGTCCAATCCCATCACCCCTATTTTTTACTTTTTGCCCAAGATTCATAAGTCTTTAGTGAACCCACTGGGACGCCCCATAGTGGCAGGGATTGACTCCCTGACCTCTAACTTATCAGAGTATGTTGATATCTTTTTACGCAAATATGTGACAAACCTGCCGGCCTACCTAAAGGACACCACCACAGTTTTAAATCTTTTTAGAAATTTTACATGGAAGGATTCTTTTAATTGGGCCACAATAGACGTCCAGTCGCTGTAAACATGTATCGAACACAAAGTGGGAATTGAAGCGTGCAGAGAATTCCTGGAGGAGGATGACACAGTAACCCCTCAGCACAAGAATTTTATATGTGATGTTATGAAATTCATCCTGAGTCACAACTATTTTAAATTTTTGGATCAGTTTTATCTTCAAAGATGTGGTACAGCAATGGGCACTATTTTTGCACCCAGTTTTGCGAATCTTTTTATGGGGAGTTAGGAAAAACGTTTTATCTACACGGACCATGCTTTTAAAGACAACTTCATATTTTATAAAAGATACATTGACAATATTTTAATCATATGGGAAGGAGATGAAGACCAGTTTTCTGAGTTTTTAAATTACATCGGAAATAACCAAATGAATCTGAAATTTACATCCAGCATTAACAAAGCAAAAATCAATTTCCTGGACTTGATATTGCTGGGGGAAGGTACCGAAGTACACACACAAAACTTCATCAAAAAAGTGGACACAAATAGCTATCTACACTTTAAGAGTAACCACTTACACAAATGGAAAAAAAACATCCCTTACTCCCAGTTAAATCGTATAAAAAGAAACTGTAACAAAGATGAAGAATGTAACGTTCAACTCGAACTATACAGAAAAAGATTTGAGGAGAAAGAATACCCCACCCAAGTCCTCCATAATGCACTAACAGGAGTTAACAGTATCTAAAGAGAGGATCTGCTGGAATACAATACAAAAAAAAAGAAAAAAGACACACAGTGGCCTTCATCACCACATACAATCAACATGAGACAAAGATAAAACAGAGCCTTAAAAGACACTGGAACATATTACTTATGGATCCGACTCTGAAAGAAATCCTACCACCCAACCCTGAGGTAATCTTTAGGAAATCCAAAAACCTAAAAGACATCCTGGCTCCAAGCGCCTGATAACATCCAAAAGCCTACAGACAAGTTCCGGAATGCACCGGCTCCTATAAATGTGGAAGGTGCAATATATGCAGGTTTGTTCATCCAAACAGAAAGCGGTTCACCAACTATAATGACACCAAGGACTACATCATTAAAGACTTCATGAACTGCAACACAACATCCGTGATCTACCTTCTTGAATGCCCATGTCACATGAAGTATGTGGGGAAAACGAAAAGACCATTAAAATTGAGAATTCAAGAACACAGCAGAAACATCAAGAACAAGATAGATAGCCATGCCATCTACAAGCCTTTCGAGAGTCATCACAATGCCAATCCTGAGGGACTAACCTTCAAGGCCATAGAATGGGTCAAAATTTCCCAGAGGGAAATGTACTGGATCTTTGAATTGAACACTCTGCATCCCCTGGGTTTCAATGACAGTTATGAAATCGCACCTTTTTTATAAGGTTTTTCCCTCTGTAGTATCACCTATTTCACTCTATGTATTCACGTAACCTGTACCTTATGGGTGCCTGATAATAATAAAAGGTCACGAATAAATCTCTCAAAAGTGTCATCGTTCTTATCTACAGTCAAACCACACTTTGTTACGCCCAATCTCGTCCGATCCTTGGAAGCTAAGCAGTGTTGGGCCGGGTTAGTACCAAGAAGGGAGACCCCGTGGGAAAACCCGGTGCTGTAGTAGCAAAAGACTAATGATGGAACACTTGGGTCAGAGACATGACCCAACCCACACCCCTTATGGAATGCACTTAGCACTTTAACACTATAGCACTTATAATCTTTCAGCACCCTTGAAGATCTAGTACACTATAATGAATTAATTATATATTTATATGCGTATATTCTATATACACTCATATCTGTCACTTTCCACTAATAATGTAGTGAGCGAAACGAACACACTGTCCTATTGCTAACCAGCTTTTTTGTCAACTTTTCTGACACCAGCACATTATAACCTTATAGACACGCAGCACTTTCTTTAAATAATCATCTTAATATTAAGGACACATCACGTCTAATGTGTTATATGTAACAATGAGTAGCGAGTCCCCCTACAAACAGCTAGTCCTATTACAACTCCCAATCATACGCAATTTTTTTAATATGTTTTAGTTACTGTGTCTCTTTTGCTTCTCCATATGTCAAATACACTGTGAAAACTACAATAAGATGGCTGCCATGAGAAACCGACCTGATATCGGGCTTAATGTCACTAAGAAAATGGCTCCCGGCATACAGGAACAAAGACAGAATCCTGTATGAAGCCTCGCCGGGATCGTCTCCGTCCGGCGCATGCGCAATGACGGAGAAGGTCATTGCTGAACATTACAAACAGGCGGACATGTGAAATAACAATATATGGACGCCGGAAACGTGGCGGAAGTGCCGCGCGCTCCTAATTATGTCTACATTTGAACTTTTTAAAGTATTTATAAATATGATGTGATGGCGATTGTGTGAATATCACCTAGTACTATATAATTAGAGTGCAATATACATCCATTTAGTTGGATTGAACCAGTTTAACTCCCTATGATCAATTAGTCACAGGAAGTGATGTCATTGAGCTCCAGGGCAGGCATACAGGTATAAATACCGGCCTGGCTTCAGTTGCTCCTTACCCCTTGATGAAGTCACATCGACGAAACGCGTTGGGCAACCTAACCTCCTACCATCTTGAGTTAAGCACTTTTTACTAAATATTTATATTTGTATATGCATTATTTTTAGATAGAAAGTCCTCCTATTTTTATCTTTATATACATATATATTTTTTACAACTTTTTGTCCTATTCTCCTTGTAGTATTTTTGTAGTATTTTTGTAATTTTATGTCCTTTTTACTTATGTCCTTATAAATTTTATCACCAAAATAAATACGATTTTATATTTATACTGCAGTCTCATCCGTACAGTAATTATTAATATATATATATATATATATATATATATATAATTAATAATTGGTAAACTGATCATTAATATAAGCAGGAATTTAGTGCCAGATGAAGAAAATAATCTTTAATTGTTTTTTTAGCTATATACAATTCATGATCCAGTAATCTCCAAGCAGTACAGTAGTACCAACTGAATAAAACTTCTTATGTAATGTACAATTTTTCATGTACAGTAAGTAGCTTTTGGAATTGACTTCTGATAGAAAATTAACCATTATGGAAGCTACAGAAAGATGGGACGTTTTATGCTCTACAAACTCCAGGAGTCAATCATCCAGGTAGAATGGTATTCCTTTTAGGGCAGTATTCAATGCTCCCAATTCACAGTTTTTTTTCTGGCGAATCGGGCTGTTTTCACTCCTTGCAGTGAATCTTTATCACTGAAAATCTAATCACCCTATTCAATGTTCACTGTTCGCCAAAAGCGAACAGTGAATGCCGGCCAGTTCTCCGTTTCATGCTCACTGCAATTCGCAGGTGTATTTCAATGGGGTTATCACTGGGATTCGCCGAGAGTGTATTCAATGCTAGGATGGAGAACTGCTTTCAGCATGATTTTAGACATGATTCACCGTTTTGCATTTGACATTTTTTTAAGGTGAACTGGAAAGTGATCTTTTAAAATAGTTTTTTTTGTGTCAAAAAATCTGACATTTTTTTCTGTGAAGGGGTATGCTACTTTTATTCATGTACTTGCAGCACATGAATATATATATTTAATTTAAAAAAAAAACTATTTTTTTTTACACATTCACCAGCAAGAGGCCGGGAGCCGCTCATTAAAAATTCACTTCACACTGGTCCCACTCATTACATATGCATGAGCGGGACCAGGGAAGTGTCTCGCTACCCATGTCCCCTGCCAGCTCTCCACGGGGGGGGGGGGCAGCCTGTGTCCCCGGGAGCCCTCTCCTTCTCCCCCACAAATTCTGGGATTTGCATCTCCCTGCCTGCCGCCATCCCCGGATCCCTGGGGCATCCGCCGCAGGGGTTAAAATTCGCCATCAGGGGCAGCGAGCCCCTGCGGTTTTGAATAGGGTGACAGGGAGGGCTGGAAGCAAACGCTGCAGCCCTCCAGAACCCTGCAAATTTTAAACAGGATTTGCTGCACATAGTGTCATTTGTCATTGAATATTGCCCTTAGTGTTTTTCTAGACTAGCTCTGGCTTAAATGACTTATTTCCTTACCACTGCCTTAAGGACACACCAAAAACTTAATATAGATGTATTGGAGGGAGAATTAACTAGAGATTGCTTTGTTGCAGGATCTTGAAAAAGGTGAAAGACCTCCTAAGGAGCAGGTTTGTGCTGTATTCCACACAGTTACTAAATATGGGGGCTGACCACCTCCCTGCATTGGCCACACACCCTCACATTACCTGCTGTTAGTGCCCCTGACTTTAAAACTTAGGTATGGCAGCAGATGACTGTCAAGAGTATGAATAAAAGAAAGAAAAATAACTCCCATTTCTGGGGGGCACTTTTATAAAACTTACCTTTTAATTATCAACACATACTGTATGCTAATGTAATATTCGGGAATGTAGGCCTTTAACATTTAAAAAGAAAGTTTAATTTAAAGGTTGCCAGTGCTTGAAGATACGGGTATTTAAATCTCCTTATGCATAACACTCATTCAGCTTGAAAAAGTGCAGGTCGAAATACAT
This sequence comes from Crinia signifera, assembly GCF_055691185.1. Classification (NCBI taxonomy): domain Eukaryota; kingdom Metazoa; phylum Chordata; class Amphibia; order Anura; family Myobatrachidae; genus Crinia; species Crinia signifera. Next base: position 94,099,356 of record NC_139218.1, on the reverse strand, counting down.
TGGAAGAGAGGAATTGGTACATCTGTCAGAATGAACTTAGGTCTACAGGGTAGGCATCACAATATTGTGTTTTATAACACTGACTCAATTATTAAAAAATAATTATATTATATTATATTAGGCTTTAAAGGAAAGGCATCATATAGAGATACCAGCGTGATTCCAAAAAAAAAAGATTGTATGATAAGCTGACTATAACTGTTTTTTTTTTTTTAATAGAGTATTTATTTATTTATATTTTCTTATTTTATACATACAAATATCATATATAAAAGTACAACAGTGGTACTATAGACATATACAAATACAAATATTTTGCATATATTCCCTCTTAAAACCTACCTACACATGACTTTTTAATGATATATTGTGTTTTTCACCTCATGTTATATGACCTTCTATTCCTTATTCCCCCCCCCCCAGCCCCCTCCATCCCCCAAGTGGTGTCTATCCTTGTGCCGTTCTTACTTCTCCTTCCAACTGATCTTCTTTAACCTCCTTCTCTCCCTGCCTACTTTCCCTACCTGCATCTTCCCTCCCTTCCGTCCATGTGACCCTCTATACACCTCTGTGCAAAAATTTTGTCCTATGTACTTTTGTCACACTTATAATACTTTGATGCTAACCATCCATCCCATACTCGGTGATAGTTATTTAAGTTTGTGCATTTTATATACATATATCTCTCGTGCCTAATTGTGCTGTTTACTAAATTTATCCAGTGGGCAAACTTGGGGCTCTCCTGCGTCATCCATTTCTTAACTATCAGTGTTTTTGTTAGTGTTAATAAATTCTCTACTAGTTTTTGATCGTGCTTATCTACTCCCCTCTGTGGCATAATATTCAGTAACCCAGACTTCTTATTTAAGACAAAGTTCCCTACACCTAGTTGTACTATCACTTGGCCCACTTTCTCACACAGTTGCTGGACCTTACAACATTGCCATATCATATGTACAAATGTACCCCTCTCTACTTTACATTTTGGACATGTATCGCTCTTACTTTTGTCATATTTTTAAGTTTGACCGGCGTCACGTATACCCTATGTAGTATGAACAGTTGTATCTGTTGATACCTGACAGAGGCGGTGGCCCTACTTGGGGATGATAATGCTTTATTCCACTCCACTTCTGTTAATTCCCCAATGTCCACTCCCCATTCCATCCTATTCTTTTCTACCTGATTATTTTCAATTTGATTTAACAGTATCTTATACAGTATATCATCGACACTCTCACGTCTCCATCCTTAGCCAGTAGTTGTTTTATTGGGGATTCTTTTATTATAACATCTCTACTTCCATATGTAGCATTCAACCCCTCTCTAAGTTGTAGGTATCGAAAGAACATTATTTTCTCCACCTGATATTCGCCTGCTATTTGTTTAAATGTTTTTACACTCCCTCCTTCATATACCTGTCCGATGTTCACTATACCATATTTCTCCCAGCACCTCTTGATCTCACTATTTCTGATCCCATTATCTATCTTTCCCCCTTTTATTGCCCAAATTGGCACTTCTGGGTCCACCCCCTGATGTTCCAATACCTTATTCGCATACTCCCAGCACTTCTTTGCTTGCTTAATAATTGGGGTCTTAATATGCCTTCCCGTATTCTCCAATAGGATCTGTTTCGGGGTGTATCATTTTTTTTCCTGTTCCACCATAACGTTTACATTTATTTCACACTCCTGTTTTATCCATTCCCTCAGGTGCCATATTTGGGCGGCCGTATAGTATAGTTTAAAGGAGGGAAGCCCCAATCCTACTTGGCTTTTGTTTCTTGTTAGTGTCGCTATTTTAATTCTCGCCCTCTTCTTACCCCATATAAAGGACGACGTGATACTGTCAATACTTTTAAATACTCTATTTGGGATGTATATGGGGGATTGCACCAGGATGTACAGGAACTTAGGGAGGACTACCATCTTTACTAGGTTTACTCTTCCTGTTACCGTGAGGGGGAGTTTTACCCATGTTGCTGTTTTACTTTGATACCATTTGATTAACGGATCTATATTTAGTTTAACAAACTCTTTTGGATTGTTTGATATGTGCACCCCCAGGTACTTCATATTTTCCCTCCATTTCAATGGATCCACCCTTCCTTTCGTTCCCGGGACCCCTCCCTCCACAGGTATTATATTTTATTTGGACCAGTTTTTTCTTACTCCTGATGGTTTACCAAAGTCTTCTAATCTATTTAATATAATTGGCACTTCTACTTGATAGTTCCCCATATATATCAATATGTCATCGGCATATAGTGATACTAATTGTTTGTTTATTTCCCCTCCCCGTAGGCCCTTCAGTTCTGAACACTGTCTGAGACTACACGCGAGCGGCTCTATTGCCAGGTTGAAGAGCGCCGGTGACATCGGGCACCCCTGTCTCGTCCCTCTTGCTAATTCAAAGGGTTCAGCAACAAATCCATTCACATGTACTCTTGCTCTAGGTGACCGATACAACAGTTTTATCCACCCAATGATCTTACTTCCAAACCCAAATCTTTTTAACACTTCCCATAAATACTCCCATTCTATACTGTCATAGGCTTTGGCAGCATCCAGGGACAGGACGGCCGCCATGTCACCCAGACGCTGCTCAACCTGGACATTTACATGGAATCTCCTTATATTTATTGCCGTACTTTTCCTTTTCTGGAATCCCGTTTGATCCCCATGGATAACACTTGTCGCCGCCCCCTCCACCCTATTGGCCAGCACCCTTGCTAATATTTTGGTGTCCATGTTCATTAATGATATGGGCCTATACGACTCAGGTTCACTCAACTCTTTCCCTTCCTTTGGGATTAATACATTTATGGCCTCAATCATAGATTCTGGGAGCTTTCCTTCCTGTATGCTTCTATTTAATGTTTCGGTCAATTTGGGAGCTATGAATTCACAGTATTTTTTATATAGCTCTACTGGCAATCCATTCCCCCTGGGGCTTTGCCAGCTGGCGCAGATTTAATCGCCTGCTTCACCTCTTCCACATCTATGGGTTGTTCTAGCCTTTCAGGTGTCTCACTATTTATTCTGGGCAGTTCTATCCCTTCCAGAAACTCATTAACCACTATCAAACTACTTTCCCCTGTAGAGATATCTATGTCCTTAAAGTATTTAACAGACTTGGGCTATTTCTGGTGTCGTCCCCACATTATTTCCCTGTTCATCTCTCATCTTGTTATATTTTTTGATGTTCTATCACCTCTAGCTAGATTTGCCATAAAGCTCCCTGGCCTATCATACAATATATATTTATTATGCGCTCTGAACTCTTCTTGTCTTATGGCATGGTTCTGTACTTCCTCCATCCATACTGCATTTATTTTTAGCCATGCTTCCTTTGATTTGTCTGTTTTATCCTGCCAGTACCTGCTTTCTAGTGCTTTATTTTCTCTTTCTAATTCCACACATCTTGCCCTCGCTGATTTTTTATCTGGGCAATTCTCTTAATTAGAAGGCCCCTGATATTTGCTTTCCCTACATCCCACACTATATTCTGTGGGGCTGACCCCTCGTTGTTTTTGAAGTATCCATCCCATTCCTTTAGTACCTCTAAACCTTCCCCCATCTGCTCTAGCCATGATGGATGACACTTCCACATCCTACATCTCTTGTCTTGTCTTTGAACAATATGTACTAAAATTGGTGCATGGTCCGATATTCCTTGGGGGAGGTATTCCACCCCCTCTATCTGGGGCATAAGACTGTCATCCATCAGGGCCATATCAATACCCTCCCTAGAGACTACCCTTGGGGCAATAGCTTTTCAAGATCACCCTCACTAGTGTTCTCCCTGACATGACTTCTCCTTTTCCTTTCCACTTCCTTCTCCTCCCGTCCAACAGCGTACATTAAGTTTGTGTGGGCAGCAGACAATCCCAACACAAAAAAAACCCTACTTGAACCATATAGCTTAACCAATCCTCCCTTTCCCACCTCTCTCTTTTTGTTTTTACTGTATGTCTGGGGCATATCACCCTACCATCTGGGGGGGTAAGGACCCCAATCGCTCATGGCCCAACGGGGGAGAAGGAAGAGAGGGAAGAAAAAAAAAACATATATAAAAAAGGCACCAATCCTCCCTTTCCCACCTTGTTTAACTTTCGCCTGTTCAACTCCCATATAGTACCTCCCTCTTCTTGCTTTTACTGTATATCTGGGGCATATCACATTACCATTTGGGGAGGGAGGGACACCAAGGGCTCATGGCCCAATGGGACAAAACAAAAAAATAAAAAAAATAAAGGGTTTACTTTAACTGCTTATTATACTTAGTTTAAATTCTATTCTGCACCACCACCACACATATTATGTCTTTGGCTCTGTTCTTTTCCCTGGTGTTTTACGACCATCCAACCAGGCAGAAGCTTCTCTGGGCTGTTAAAGAATTTTGACTGTCCATCATCAACAATTCTTAATTTCGCTGGGAACATCATAAAGTATTGAACCCCTATTTCCCTCAGTCTCCTTTTGATGTTTACAAACTTAACCCTTTCCATTTGGACATCTTTAGCAAAGTCTGGAAAAAACATAATATTAGAGCCATCCATCGTAATTTGTTTTAAATTACGGGAAGCCCGAATTATACTGTCCCGGTCTCTATAATTCAATATTTTTGCTATCATTGTCCTGGGTGCTGCTCCCGGGGGTTGTGGTCTTAATGGGACTCGATGCGCCCTTTCCACACAAAACTGTGCTGAGAAGGTCTCTTTTCCAAACTGGGTTGTCAACCATCTTTCCAACCATCCCTCCGGATCACCCCCTTCTGTTTTCCGGGTATCCCAATTATCCTTATGTTGTTACGGCATAAACACCCCTCCATTTCTGCTACTTGCTTGCGCACCATTGAGACAGCCCCTGTAAGATCTTTAATTTGTGCCACTAATGGGCCCTGCGTATCCTCCAATTGTGAGATTCTTGTTTCAGCTTCTGTGACTCTCAGCTGGATATTCTGGACTGACTGCCTCATTAGGACAATTTCTGCTTGTGTCTGTTCTATTTTATCACCAAGCCTTGCTTTGCTTCCATTTATGGCCTCTAACAGCTTTTGGAGAATTGTCTCAGGTATGGGGTCTGCTAGGGAGGATTTGGATAAACCTGATTTATTTGGCTACAGGGACTCTCTTGCTTCATTATTGCTGGACTTTGATTGGCCTCCGGCATTTCTTGCAAATCTTTCTAATTTTGCCGCTGCACCTGTTTGCCCTGTTTTCCCCATCTCCACACCTCCTACAGGGTACTAGGTGGCTTACAGTTCTTTCGTGCTTTGTCCGTTTATTCTACAGTTGGCCTTGTCTGTGTACACCTGTGTACAGCTTCCCCTGCTGTGGCCTTTTCACTACTTGTGTCTGGCGGCCCAGTCCTTATTATGCTTAAATTGCCACCCACTGACACCTTTTTACATATATCTCCCAGTGTTTACAGACCCCAATACCTTAATAGCTTTGTGCGCTGTCTGGCCAGTTGCCTTCTTCCGGAGGTCAGTCACTACGTCTGTGTTCCTGGTGATATGCCTGGTGGGGGGTCCTGTTGGATCACTGCAGCCCTGCTTGATATTCCTCCACCACGCACACCTGAGGGTCTTCACCCCGCACCACAACCAGGCTGTTAGGGACTCACTGCTGGGGAGGGGGGTGAGGTGCTGCTCACTTCCTCCGTACACCAGCTCCACAGTCACCCGGGCCTCGCAGCCCCCACACCCGCCGTCTCTCTCTCCGTCCAGTGACTCCTCTTCCGGGTCTGCGTCTCAGTCTCACCCAGCCTGCACTCTGAGGATGCCGCGCTATGCTGCGCACCGCTTCACCTCCATGCGCTTCCTGCTCCCACGCACCCGCTTCTCTCCGGCTCCTACTCAACTCCTTCAAGCCGTGTCCAGAGAGGTATACTGCCACAGTCTCTTTCGGTCGCCTTGCTGCTTGTGGGGATTAGTTTAGAGCCCTTTACTGCACGCTGTTTTCAGGATTCCGTGTGTCAGCATGTCAGGGTGATCGGAGGCTCCTGCCCTACGTGGAGACTTCCGTGATCCCGCCCTCCAAGCTGACTATAACTGTTACATCATTTGGGGTACATAGGTTGCATTATTACATGTGGTGTAGCAGTCTTAAAGAAACCTTTATATGCCCTGGTTGCTTCACTGTGTATAGTACGCTGACTATACCTATGACTAAGCATCACTTAGGGTGAATATATGATTGTTTTATTACACATGGTGAAACAAATTGGTTGGTAAAGAAACCATTGAATCCACAGGTTACCTTACCTTAATCTTTATGAAAAAGTCCTATTATCCTGCACTTCCAATTTTATCCATGGTGTTTTGGGTTTTAAATTGCATAGTAAACAATGAATTGTCTTTTTTCTTTTATGTGTGTGAACATTATAAAGACAAGAATGAAAAAGGGTAGCTAATCACACTGTGATAACTGACATTTGCCATTTGGATAAAATATCATCTATGGACTGAGTATTATTCAAGCTTTTGCAATTTTGGTACTTGTTTCCTAGCACGGCCACACCGATTTCCATCGGGGTGGTCGTATCGGAAAATTCACGTCGATCGCATCGCATGCGATTTGGTCGCATGCGATGCGACCGACGCGACCGACCCGATTTTTTTATTGAATCAAATGTGAATAGGGTCCCTGGGACCCGATTTTACATTGGATTCAATGTAAAATATTCCCTAGACCCCCAATTTTACAGCGTAAACCCCACCCCACGATTGACGTGAACCCGAAGCGTGGCGAGCGCAGCGGTGCGCGTCCTCCGACCTTTTCATTCCCCTACTATCCACGTCGGCGTGGAGTTGAGAATATATAGCGTGGCGAGCGCAGCGAGCCACCGAGCCCGAAGCGTGGCGAGCGTACGCGTATAACTTCACAGGTATACGCGTCCCCTCGCAAGGCTCACCACGCTTCGGGCTCGGTGGCTCGCTGCGCTCGCCACACTATATATTCTCAACTCCACGCCGACATGGATAGTAGGGGAATGAAAAAATCGGAGGACGCGCGCCGCCGCCCCTCGCGGGCTCGCTGCGCTCGCCACGCTTCTGGTTCACGTCAATCGTGGGGTGACGTCGGGGCCATATATAATGTGAAATGGGTCATATTGGCCCATTTCACATTTTTTACTATGTGAGATGGACTTAATCAAGTCCATCTCATCTTGTGCCATTATAATGGCACAAGACCGACGCGATGCTCCCGATTTCAATGTTAAAAAATATTTTAACATTGAAGCCTATGGCAAAATCGGGGGCATCGCGTCGGTCGCGTCGGGGCCAATGTTAATGGTCCCGACCGACGCGATGCCCGCGATTTTCCCTTTGACGGCAAAATGGACCTGATTTCAAAGGAAATTGGGTCCATCGCGGCCATCGTGTACCTTAACTTAAAGGTACACGATGGCCGCGATTGCGGCCGTTCTAGGAAACAAGTACCGCAATTTTTTATATTGTATGTGGAACTTGACTTAGTACAGAGACTTTATTTGCATGTTTCAATGTTGTAGTTGCAGAGTTTTTTCGTGGACCTCATCGCACAAGAGGCTGCCAAGTGACAGATGTACATTGGATCTCATATATTGTTTTATGATATAATTGGGACAAGCCTAAAGAACTGAGGAGAAAAAAAACACAGAATCTGAATCAGATCAAGTGCAGCTCTAGAGCTGCTAGTTAACTTGAAGGGATGCATTGAGAACATTTGTGGTCAGAAGACTAAAAAATTGTTTTAGAACTCAAGAGGACTCTACATTTAAGGTGGACCTATCAGTTGGAGCTCAACTACATTGGCAGGAAAAAATGGCAGAGCATCAGTATGTTGCATATCCACCAGATACACAGGAAGGTTAGATATAGGTGGGTCTAGGTGTGAAGAAAAGGTTCAGCTGGGCTGTAGACAGCCATTAGGTTGTGTTGAAGATGTAATGTAGGCCACGGGTGCTCTACTGGGTCAACGCCACAGTCTGATGTGAGCTACTGGAGATCATAGCATCAAGGTGAAGAAGTGCTGGAGAAACTCTATGGCCAACATTGAATGCCATTGATTCACTGCTTTTTTTTAGCGAAACCGTGAATTTTTTCTCCAAAAATTATATTCAATGTATTCAATGTTCACTGTTCACCGAAAGCGAACAGTGAATGCCAAACAGTTCTCCGTTTTCATAGTCGCTGCAATTCGCTGGTGTATTTCACAGACAGTGTATTCAATGCTGGAATGGAGAACTGCTTTCACCGTGATTTTCGCCAAGTTTCATCATTTTGCATTCAACATCTTGTGTAGGTGAACTGGAATGTGGTCTTTTAAAATAAAGGTTTACTATTAACTTTTTGGGGGTCAAAAGTGTTTTACTTATTTGAAGGGTTTTGCAAATTGTATTTAAAAATGAATATATTTTTAATTTAAATTGTTTATTTTTTTTACATGACATAGGCAAGGGTGGCAGGGACCCGCTCATTAATATTCACTGTTCTTGATCCCCGCTCCTCCCTGCCTGCCCTGTCTCCTCTCCGGCCACAGAAGCCTCCCTGCCAGCCCCATCCTCCTCTGCCACCCCCCCCCCCCCCCCTCTGCTGTGTGGTCCTGGTAGGGAGACTGCCATCCCCCTGCCTTATGCCGTCCTCCATTCACTGGGTGGAATTTTGCGGTCAGGGGCAGCGAGCCCCTGACCAGTTGAATAGGTTGGAAGCAGGGTGGGCGGCAAAACGAGGACCCCGGAGAATCACTGGGAGCGCACAGCAAATGGAAAATGCTGTGCGCTTGCTTTAGCATTGAATACGGGCCTAAGTGTGTTCGGAGACCCTGATAAGTGGACAAATGTTTGCTCCTAGACATTACCAGATTTTTATTCAATCCAATCAGATAGTACAGATGTTGGTGAGAAAATTGTATAGTCTATACCCAGCTTTAAACTATCATAGTCATTATACATTTTTATTTACATTACTGAAAATACTGTTAGCATAGAAGTTATAGTTATATAACATGACAGTTAGACAAATAAATAATTACAATTATATCATCTGTTTTTGTTGCTAATGCACATGATATTCATTATTAAAACACTTAAATCTTTTCTATGCTACTGAATGTGCCTTATAATTAATATTTCTTGTTCCACAATTCAAGGCTTTGTGGGCAGATGGATAGTGTTAGCCATTAAAATCAAAATATATAGTATTGATGTTAACTTATTGTTTAAAGTACAGTACTTATCAGTGTTTCCAAGGGTTGCTCGTAAAACATGAGAGTCTCTAATTGGCACAGTGTGTTATGTTCCCAACCAATGTGGGAAAAACATACCATGCTGGGACACAGCATGTATGTTGCACTAATTCAAGACTTATCTTTGTTGCTAATATTCTGAAGTGATGGGTCAGTGTATATATTTGATAGAAAGTAATAGCAGTGTGACTCTGTGCTAAGTAAACACAAAAGATTTTGATTTGCAATTATAATGAGGACTTCGTAAAACTGGGTATCAAACATGAATATGTATTTTAAATTAGATTGAGTGAAGCAATCAATTTGAGAAAAAAATGCATTACTTGGCTAGGAAATAGTTTTTATTTGATATCTGGAAGACAAAACACACATCATACAGCAGGTATTAATTAGAGATGTGCGGGCTCGGATTTCGCGGATCCGAGAGCCGCTCGGAGCTTCCCTCCTGACTCGGATCCGGGCACGCAGGCAAAACGTCATTGCCCGGCGCCGGATTCTCACGAGATCCAGACCTCTATATGATCCATGAGTATCCGGCGACATTTGTCACTCGTGAGTTGAACTGAGTAGGGAAGGGATAGTCATAATGCCACTGTCTGCTCTGCTGGTGTGTGCTCTGCACTGCCAGTGGCTGCCAGCCCATCCAGTACTATCTGGCCACTTCATTGTATATGTACACTGTTGTTAACCACTTGTATACCAGTCTACTTGTGCATCTGCTGTATATTATTATTAATACCTCCTGCTGGTGCATTTACTGCCCTATATAACTAAAGTAAACTATAAATACTCTCTGCTGGTGCATCTACTGCCGTATATAACAAAAGTAAACTATAATTACTCTCTGCTGGTGCATCTACTGTACTGCCATATAAATATTAATAATACCAGTGTACTGGTGCATCTATTGCCGTATATATAATAATAATACCTCTCTGCTGGTGCATCTACTTTATTGCTATATATACCAGTCTCCTGGTTCATCTACTGCCGTATATATAATACCTCTCTGCTGGTGCATCTACTGCCGTATATATAATATCTCTCTACTGGTGCATCTACTGCCGTATAAATAATAACAGTATACTAGTGCATCTACTGCCATATATGTATAAAATATCTCTCTTCTGGTGCATCTACTGCCATATACATAATACCAGTCAACTATACTGGTGCATCTACTGCCGTATAAATAATATGTCTACTGGTGCATCTACTGCCGTATATAATACCTCTCTGCTGTTGCATGTACTGCCGTATATATAATGCCTCTCTGCTGGTGCATCTACTGCCATATATATAATATCTCTCTGCTGGTGCATCTACTGCCATATAAATAATACCAGTCTACTGGTGCATCTACTGCGGTATATATAATACCTTTCTGCTGGTGCATCTACTGCTGTATAAATAATACTAGTCTACTGGTGCATCTACTGCGGTACATATATTATCTTTCTGCTGGGGCATCTACTGCCGTATAAATAATACCAGTCTACTGGTGCATCTACTGCCGTATATATAATATCTCTCTGCTGGTGCATCTACTGCCGTATAAATAATAACAGTCTACTGGTGCATCTTCCGCTGTACATATAATATATCTCTGCTGGTGCAACTACTGCCGTATACATAAACCAGTCGACTCTACTGGTGTATCTACTGCCGTATATCTAATACCTCTCTGCTGGTGCATCTACTTTACTGCCATATAAATAATACCCGTATACTGGTGCATCTACTGCTGTATATACTTGCACTCCTGTGATACTGTCCTGTGGTGTAATATATTGCATTTCTCCACAGAAATAATGGAGATCCAAAATATGGAGAATCAAATAGGGAAAGTTGAAGGGCCACTTCCTCCTAATTAAATAAAATCATTGGAGGAGAAACATAAAATTGCCAATGTGCCATTTACGACATGGAGTGGCAAAGAACAGTTAAGGCCCTGGCCTGTATTCATGACTGGTGGTTCAAATTCACATGACCATGCAAGCCCTCCTACTCCCCCATTAGAAATATTAAGAGATTTCACCTGTCATCAACAACACAGCAAACATCTCTGCCTACTAAAGAAGACAGGTTATCACAAACCTCCAAGGAGAGACCAAGGGTGTTGAATAAAAATTCATTAGAAGTGCACTTCAAACATAAATATATGTTTATATGTATAAATTGTTATATATTGTTTTTTAATAAATAATTCCATTAAGGAAAATTATTATTGTTATTTTTTTCTGAGTACAACTGCGCTCCTTGGGTATGCATGCAGCCTAGGCAGCGTGCAATTTCCTTGAATTGTTGTAGAAGCAGCTGGAGAAAGTGAAGGAGGAGCTAAAGATTCTGCAAAGCATGTAGCTCTTGTGGATGAAGCCCTCCAAACGCTTTGCCAGGATACAAGGGTGGTCAGTCTGTTAAAGTCAGACGAATACATTCTGGCCACCGTGCTCTATCCCCGGTTTAAATCGTTTGTTGTGTCTCTGTTTTCTGCAGACACAAGTTTACAAAGGTGCAAAGTCCTGCTGGTCAGGAGACTGTCAACTGAAGGGGACCGTGACACGCCCACAGCTCCTCCTTCATTTTCTCCCACAACTGTGCCTGCGAGGAAACAACTGATTTCCCACACAACCCCCTGGCAGGGATGTAGGGCAGGCAGGAGGGAGTTTGGACATCTAGTCCGGACTTAAGGACCTGCCAATGATTGCTGACACGTCAACAACTGTCATTGCATTGGATGCTGTCACCATTGAAAAAATGGTGGAGGATTACTTTAGTGACAGCATCCAAGTAGACATGTCAGACAGTCCTTACCTGTACTGGCAGGAAAAAAAGGTAGTTTGGAAGCCCTGTACAAACTGGCTCTATTATATCTGAGTTGTCCCCCCTCCAGTGTATACTCCAAAAGAGTTGTTAGTGCAGCGGGGAACCTGGTCAGTGATTGCCAAAGGAGGTTGCTTCTGCAAAATGTGGAGAAGATGATGTTCATAAAAATGAATTATCAATTATTCAATGAAGACCAGGAATGGCCTCCAGAGATTATAAAGGGACCTGTGATTGTGGAGTCCAGCGGGGACAAATTGATAATCTGTGAGGATGTACACACTGAAGGGGGCAAGGAATCAGAGGAGGAGGATGACAAGTGACAATGACATCTTGTCTCTGTAGAGCCAGTTTATACAGGGCGATATGCTATGATCCTGAGGACAGCATAACCACCTCACGGAGACCACCTCAACTACAGCTTGGAGGAGTGGGAGCTATCCCAGATATGTGAGTGACATTGACTGTTTCTCTCTCCCCCCATAATTATCGTGGGGTGCCACATTTGAATAAATGCCCACAATCATAAATAAATAAATTTGTTAACAATCTGATGTGTTTGAGTTCTTTCCTCAAACAGCGCAGTTACAAAACTTTTTTCTCCCCAGCATTTATGCTGGCCAGGAGGACAAGGCAGGGTTGCCCTCTCTCCCATGTTCTGTTCGCTGCGGTGATTGAGCCTTTGGCTTGTATTTTAAGACAGCATACAAATATCAGCGGCTTTAGGGTAGGGGATGGAAGAGATACAGTGTCATTATGGGCAGATGACCTGTTTATATATTTATCACATTACACTACATCACTTCCCTTAGCATTGAAATTAAAACAATTGGTGATTATTCCGCATTCAGAATCAACTGTAATAAATCCCATATCCTCCCTGCTAGTAAGATAGTAAACTATTCATCACTTCCCCTTCTCCATCTGAAATGGGCCACAAAATTTAAGTATTTAGGGATTTGGATCTCTAAGGATCCAAAGGCATTTACCCAACTTAATATTCAGCCATTATTTGAGTACCTGGAGAAAAAACTTAATTCATGATGTACATTACCATTAACAGTAATTGGCTGTATAAATTAGTGAAGACTATAGTCCTTCCAAAGTTCCTGTATGTAATACAGTAGTCTCTGATCTACCTCCCTAAATCACTATTTAGGAAAATCAATAGTATGCTATCCTCCTTTATCTGGAACAACTCCCGACCAAAGGTTCAGCTGAATAATATAATGAGGGAAAGGGAAGAAGGGGGCCTCGGGCTACTTGACTTTAGAAGATATTATGGGTGACATTCTATGGGGTGAGATAAATAGACTTTTGCGTTTTTTTTTGCAAAAACGGCCGAAATCGCATTTTTTTCCATTTTCGCATATTTAATGAGCTCCGAAAATGTGAAAAAAATGCGATTTTTGCCAACAAGTTGGACACACTGGAAATGCGATGGCTGCTTTTCGCAGCACATCGCATCCAGATGTTTTTACATGGAAAAGTATACAAATCGCATATTTAATGGTATGCGATTTGTATAAAGTGTGACTATAATTCGCCCAAAAATCAGACCAGGTTCTGTTGGGCGAATTAGCCAGAACCCTGCACAGATCGCAATGTTCTGTGCAGGTTTCTGGTAAAAAAAAAAAAATAAACAGTTAAAAAAAAAAAAACGAGCGCGGGGTCCCCCGCCAGAGCATAACCAGCCCCGGGCTCATTGAGCCGGTGCTGGTGACATAAAATCAGGGTCCCCGACAAATAGGGGTCCCCTTGATTTAATGAAACCAGCACCAGGCTCAAGGTCCGGCGCTGGTTCCCAAAATACGGGGGACAAAATGACTAGGGGTCCCCCGTATTTTAAGAACCAGCACCGGACCCAACCAGCCAGCCAGCAGGGTAATGCCACAGCCGGGGGACACTTATTATATAAGGTCCCGCGGCCAAAGCATTATCCCCGTGGCTGGTCAGCATGGGCAGGGGTCCTGGGGAAGTGGGGACCCCCCCAATGAAGGGGTCCCCTCCCTCCAGGACTTACCAGCCCATGCTGAAAGTCCGGGGCTGTCCCCGATGCCCCTGGGTGGTGGGCATCGGGCTGATGGATTGTGTAAAAAAAAGAAGATAAACTATTGTCTTATGCTGAAGAACTATGAGTCTCAGCAAGCCTACCCCGCATGCTGGGACTTGGAGAACCACAAGTCCCAGCATGCGGGGCATTAAAGGGCCCGCTGGTACTTGTAGTTCCATAGTACAAGAAATAGTTAAATAAAACACACTGACACCCTGAAAAATAAAAGTTTAATACATACACAGCCCACACACACTGATACTTACCTACCTTGAGCCCGTAGGTCGGTCCCTGGATCCTGGGTCCGGGCTCCGGGCCTCCAGGGCAGAAGAGTCCGGTTCCGGGGCCTTGGTCCTGGTTCCGGGGCTGGTCCTTGGGTTCCGGGGCTCCAGGGCAGAAGAGTCCGGTTCCGGGGCCTTGGTCCTGGTTCCGGGGCTGGTCCGGGGTCCAGGATCCGATGAAGTCCACAGGGGTACCTGAGGAAGGAAATCCTACTCACCTGGTCCCCGGCGACGACATCGGCATCCTCTCCGGCAGACGCGCTGCTCCCGGCTGCTGTGGTACCCGCTCTCGGACTGAAGAGGCGCAGAGATGTTTCATCTTCCGCGCCTCTTCTCAGAATGATTCCATTGGCCGGCTAGCCGCCAATCAGGAGCCGAGAAAGTCGGCACCTGATTGGCCGCTAGGCGGCCAATAGAATCATCCGGAGGAAAGGCGCGGAAGATGAAAATCTCTTCGCCTCTTCAGTCCGAGAGTGGGTACCACAGCAGCCAGGAGCAGCGCGTCTGCCGGAGAGGATGCCGATGTCGTCGCCGGGGACCAGGTGAGTAGGATTTCCTTCCTCAGGTACCCCTGTGGACTTCATCGGATCCTGGACCCCGGACCAGCCCCGGAACCAGGACCCCGGCCACGCTTCGGGCTCGGTGGCTCGCTGCGCTCGCCACAATATCTAAAATCAACTCCACGCCGACGTGGATAGTGGGGGTATGAAAAGGTCGGAGGACGCGTACCGCCGCCCCTCGCGGGCTTGCTACGCTCGCCACGCTTCGGGTTGGCGTTGATAGTGGGGGTGGCGTTAACAATGGCGGTGCATTTAACATTGTAAGCACCCATCAGGGTGATTGTACAATTACAAATCAAATCACTTCACATGCATCGCATGGCATGCATCACATGCCACTATATTGCATGCGATGCACTACGATGGAAATCGGTTGTGTGCAAGGTTTGCAATAATGGATCAGCATGCAAATTGGCCGGAAAAAGTGAAAAATCGGTCGAAAATCGGCCGAAAATCGGCCAAAAATCGGCCGCAAAATCGCATCCGATTTTTCCATGCGATTTGCGGCCGATTTTCAGCCGATTTCGTGGGCGCCGTTATAATACATAAGTACCACACAATCCATCAGCCCGATTACCACCGCCCAGGGGCATCGGGGACAGCCCCGGACTTTCAGCATGGGCTGGTAAGTCCTGGAGGGGGGGGACCCCTTCATTGGGGGGGTCCCCACTTCCCCAGGACCCCTGCCCATGCTGACCAGCCACGGGGATATTGCTTTGGCCGCGGGACCTAATATAATAAGTGTCCCCCGGCTGTGGCATTACCCTGCTGGCTGGCTGGTTGGGTCCGGTGCTGGTTCTTAAAATACGGGGGACCCCTAGTCATTTTGTCCCCCGTATTTTGGGAACCAGCGCCGGACCTTGAGCCTGGTGCTGGTTTCATTAAATCAAGGGGACCCCTATTTGTCGGGGACCCTGATTTTATGTCACCAGCACCGGCTCAATGAGCCCGGGGCTGGTTATGCTCTGGCGGGGGACCCCGCGCTCGTTTTTTTTCTTTTTAGTTTGCGCTTTCCTGCAAACTAACTAAACTGACTAAAGACATCGCACCACCTCGCACCTATTCGCACTATTTGGCCCGTTTTTCGCATCTCATTAAATATGCGAAAAACGGCCCAATCTTGCGATTTGAAAAAGGGCGAAGTGGTGCGATAAAAAAAACGCGCATTTATCTCATCCCATAGAATGTCACCCTATATCTCTACTCAACTGGCTCAATTAAGGGCCTGGGTAGCCGATGACCAGGGTAGCAACTTAACTGTGGCCCTGGTTGCTCTCGCCACTGAAGACAATAAACCTTACATAGAATCTTACAGGACCATACTTTGACTCTAGACCCCCCCTTTGGTAACAAAGGCTATTAAAATATGGCATGAAGCGAATACAATAATGGAGGTGGAATTTAAAGCTCTAGAAAACTCTATCAATGATTTATTTACATTTAAGGAACTAAAATAATTACCAGTGAAAGAGTTTTGGAGGCCCTATTTAGTGATCACTCTCAGTCAGTTATATAGCTCTGGTAGACTAAAGTCATTTTTAAAATTAAAAGATGAGTTAATTTTACGCCGGTCATATATATTCCATTATCTGCAGTTAGGAAGTGCCCTTGAGGTACAATTCCTCAGCTCCCCCCCCCCATTGTTTGGTGAATTCTCGATTAAAATTATATTAAAAATGAGAGACAATAGAAAATGAGTCTCCAGGTTATATAAAAGTCTAGGCAAGGTGAAATTTAGTGATGGTTTGATGACACTGAAGGGGAAGTGGGAGGAAGATGTGTGGTCTTTGCGGGAAGAAGAATAGCATATGCTAAGTCACCAGTACTATAAGCTTCTAACACTTTTTATTCTTCATAGATCATATATGTCAATGATGAGGATTTGCTGGGAGGACTTTGGTAATGTGCCCTAAGTGTAAATGCAACCCTGGCACTTTCTTTCATTTGCTTTGGAAGTGCCGGTTGGTTGCTGAATACAGTGAAAAACTCACAAAAAAATAGTAGACACAGGAATACCCAGAGACATTTTTACATTAAAGTATTGCATTCTGAGTATAGTTGGAGACAGATTGATACAAATGATAAATGGTATTATATTAATTTGTGTTAACTGGCAACGGTTATAGTGGCAAGATCTTGAATGTCAAGTACAGGCCCTGATGCCAATTGTTAGAAATACTTGGTTAACTACACGGTTAGACAAGAAAAATATGTATATATAAGTAGAAACATTACATTTACAGTAAATATGAGAACATTTAGTTTTACTGGATAACCTCTATATTTTGCAATAATGATAACACTAACGGTCACTGATGATGCACGATGTAATAAGTAGTTGGATTAGAAACCCAGCCCTGAAGAGCAATTATCTATATGTCACAGAATCAAACATAAGATTATTTAGTAGATAGGTTTAATACATAAGAATAATGTAAATACAAGATATTAGTAATTACACCTCTTTTGGCACAAATTTTTAGTCTCACTATTTAATCCACGCTGAGTTATATAGTTAGGTTAACCAGGGTAAATAGTAACAAATTGCAGAAGGGCTATAAATTGTAGATACAGATTTAGACCCCAATAGGACTGTACTACATAGTGGTGTTAGTATTATTAGAACCATCTAACTCTTGTTCTAAGATAAAATTTTAATATTGCATAGGAGTCTCAGCGGATTCACCACAAGATAGTCTGCACAGTATTTTCATTTTAATGTTTTGTTTGTATTTTGTCTGAGATGGGACCAATCTGTATTTTTTTTTAAGTTTTGCTCAAACCTTTTATTAAATGGTCATGTCTTGCTTCTGTAATGTGTATAAGTAAACTTGAATAAAGAATCCTATACCAAAAAAGTAAGTTCTGTAGTGGGTAATGACAAATCCAGAAGCTGCAACCAGATGTGTGCTCTAGGGCTGCTTACCCATGATTCAGCTCTTGTCCAAGGGACTTCCATTTGTCTCAACTATGTCCCATAATTCATGTGATACATCAGTCGACTTGTATGAATTTAGTTACAAATTACGAGTGTGTGAACAGTTAGTGACTCCAAGATTACCAGTGCAGTATCCACACTAAGAAACTATCTACTATACATATGATCCTGTGTATTACAACCCCAGTATAAGGACATTCACACGTCTTGTCAAGAGAGACTTACAGTCCACTAAACAACTGAGGAAATATGATCATTTGACAAAAGCAGAGATGGAGGCTCTCACGACACATAAAAAAAACAGTAATGTGGTCATAAGATCTGCTAAAAAAAAGACGGAGCTGTAGTGCTACAGAACTGGATGGACCATAACAATGAAATTCTCCACCAGATAAGTGACACAACACTTAGTGATTGGTCACAAATAACCCAATTCCCACATTTGAAAGAAGGGCTGAAGGGTTGATGTAACACCTTACAATGTTTTGGTTGCATAAATAAGGAGACTTTTGATTTACTTTCTGTCGATCACCCTGTGTGTCCTATATTATACTCTTTGCCAAGCCTTGCACTCGTCCACCATGGAGGCCAATAATTCTGGCACAAAACTCTCTACTTCAGGTCATGGCTATCTGCACTGATTTCTACAGCAAACGGTCATCACGGTTGAGTGTATATCCATGAAACCACAGATGTTATGGTGAAATTATTTTACATTGACATCTCTGGTGAGTAGATTTTGTTAGTAAAAATGGACATTCACTCATTATGTATGTTGATCCCACACACCAATGGCCTTCAGACATTAAGAAACGCATTGGACACGTGTGTATCTGCAATTCATCCAACAGAATTCCCCAGTAAACTAGAAGAATTTGTCCTGACATGTAACCATTTCCTGTATTATGACACCTATTATGTACAGACAGCTGGGACACCAATAGGGTTAAACTTAGTCCCATCCTCTGCTTGTCTCTACATTATCAATTATGAAACTACCTACCATTTTCCAGCATTCCAAAAACACACCAGACAGTACAAGAGGTCCCTCGATGATGTCTTCCTATTATGCAAAGGCTCTATATCTGATTTTGGCCATATGATCTCCTTTTTTAATTAAATTGCTCCTCCCATATGATTCACATACCAAGTGGATGCTCAGTTAATAACATTTCTGGACATTTATGTCAGTGTCATCAATGGGAAATTACAGACAAGGATATACCAGAAAAGTACAGACAGGAATACACTGCTGGAGCTCCAGCCAACATCCTCCTACCCGGAAAGAACACCTACTGATCTCACAATGCATGTGGGTTATAAGTAATAACACTAACTTGGACCTCACGAAACAACACCTTGCTGTGATGGCCCTCAAGTTCAAAGCGCTTACACAAAGCAAGATTGAATATCTCTAGGGCCAGGATTGATATGTACGATGCGAGCCATTAAACACTGAAAAAAGATCATATCATATTTGTCAACACATACAGATGGAGCCCCTCTCATTCAATGCCTGCGCTTGCCAGAATGTCCACACTGGTGAGCGCTGGCTGAGAGGGACTCCAATAGACTGGGACATGCGAGCGTCTCACATGCATGTGCGTCCCAGTTACTCAGAGGCTGGGCAGGGGGGCCCTGCCATCTCCACTTCAGGGAGATGGGCAGGGTTAAGGGGGTGTGGGGAGAGGCAGCAACCGATGGGGAGCTCAATCGAAATGGGGCACGCAAGCACCTTGTGCGTGTGAGCCCTCTTCCGACGGATGGTGGTGCCTGGTGGCTGGTGGGGGCTGGCGATTCTGTCTCCAGCCGCCACAAGCATGAGGCCAGCTTCATCTGTATGACCACACATCCCATGGGGTACAAAAACGTTTCCACCAACCAATTGGCCTATTGTAGCATCTTATAATTGATTTAAGTTACAACACTATGGCCCTCTTATGATGGCATATAGGAAAGGTCCAATCCTTAAACAGATGCTCATGTGATCCACCATACATCCGACTACCTCTACAAATACGACTTGGCTCTAAAGCAAGAAGCCTAGTTGCCTTGACAAAATTTCACTCATCCTCGCTAAAAAGAAAATACAGTTTACATTGTCATTTGGACCACGTCATATATTTACTACATTGCTTGTGCGGACTAGGGTACAGTATGTAGGCATGACTACAGTATGTGGAAATTTCAAGAGGGGATGGCCAACCATTCTAGTGCAATACAAGCCACTCTGGAAACCCAGAAAGCTGAACAACCTGTACCCCGGCATTTCCTACAAAAGCAGAACCCAAGTTCTCCACTCTGCAGTGCCGAATGATTGACTGGGTCCCATGTCACAATTTGGAGGCAACCATTCTCTTCTACTTAGAAATGCTGAAAGGCATTTGATATTTTGACTCCACACATATACCATATCCCGTAGAGGGATGAACGAATATAATCTGCTTTCTATTTTTTTAAATAACTGCCCATATCATGACGGACTTCCAAATTGGAACATTATATTATTCTACAGGGATATTGTTTGGCATTGTTTCTTTGGGATTTTATGAATTCCTCAAAAGGGAATTTTCTTTGATTTTAGTGCAAATTAAGTTTTATTAGTTTTTAAATAAAACAGGTATATAAACAATCTTTGGTACCAAAGTCGTATGGTATGTGCATACCATAATGTGCATGTATAATTTGGTAAGGAGTTGTACAGCACAGTATAGAAAGAGAAAGAGGGGGAGAGCAAGGAAGAAGAAGGAAATGAAGGCAGAAGGGGGAGTACCCCGGATGGTTCTTAGTAGGAGTATACTAGTATAGTAAGTTTATCTTACCCATTGAGACAAAGATAGAGAGTAGCAAGGCATAAGGATAGAGAGGGCCTAAGAGGATTGGGACCCATGACATCCCTATAGGTCCTGGAGTTCCGGAAGACTAACCAGCGGGACAATGTATCCCTGAATTGGGCATATCTATCATCTACAGAGGACAGGATGTCCTCCATATCCATATAGAAATCTATTTTTTTAAACCAGTCTCTGATTGTTGGAGGAGAGGAGGAGCGTCATCTCACCAGTATAACTGATTTAGCAGCATTATTTAAATGGCACAGTAGGACTTTTTGTATCTCGAGAGAGGGGCGGGATAGAGGTGAAACAACCAAACAGCAGGTCTGTGGCAAGCAAGTCTCCCAGTATAATCCCAGAGAGTCAAACCAAAAGGGTATTATGAGAGGACATTGCCACCATATGTGTCATGGGTTACCAGGAGCCCCTGAGCATCGACAGCAAACATTGGGGACTCCGATTCCCATTTTGGAGAGGGTATCCAGGCACCTGTACCACCGGGACAGAAATTTGTATTGGGTCTCGCATACCCCCACACTAGTGGAGCACGTATGGGCCAAGCAGAATATTTTTTTTTCCAGTTGGTCTCACCCACCTCCTCACCCAGCTCCTGATCCCATGAAGAAGTGAAGTGGGGAAGTATGGAGCTGGTATCGTCCAGTAGGAGGTTGTAGTGAATGGAGATCGTATGGGAGAGAGGGGACGTATTGGATCAGAGGAGTTTGAAGGGTGTGAGAGACTTAGAGAATGTGGAGGGGGGGGGCAAGTGATTGTAGGTAGTGGCAGACCTGAATGTAATGCCAGTATCCCACATCAGGTAAGTTCCAATCAGCTTGGACCTTAGCAAAAGACGAAAATTTGTCCCCCACTCACCAGCTGTCTAACACGGCAAAGGCCCCCATCTATCCAGTGCCTGAAGGCTGTCAGATCTAATCCAGGATGAAAGCAGCTATGCGCCAGGAAGGGTGTATACAAAAGTTATGGATCTGGAGGAGATAGAGGGGGATTTCCATAAATGAAGGGTGGGCCCTATAGTGGGGTGATCGAGATTTGGAGGAGAGGGGAGCCACTGGGCTAAGTATACTGGCATAGGCATCACCTGCTGTTCGATCTGGACCCACTGCTTCAACAAAACCCCCCTCGTCCACTAAAGGATTCTGGATAATATGCAAGCCTTATAGTATCCCCGGATGTCTGGAAGCCTAAGGAACCCTGGAACCCTGGAGGTTGATCTATATAATAGGTCTAGTTTCAAGCATGGTCATTTCCCCCCCAAATAAAGTCCTGGATTTCAGACTGGACATCTTGGAATCAACACTGGGGAACCTTAATGGGCAGGGTTTGCAGGAGGTACAGGATTCTAGGAAGGAAATTCATTTTAAGGATCCCCAATCTCCCAAACCAAGAAAAAGGCGGAGCTCTCCAGGAATGCAGGTAATTTTGCAGCTTAGTCAAGAGAGGGACAAAGTAGGCCTTGAATAGACGATCTGGGTGTCTGGTGATGGCTACACCAAGGTATTTTAATTAGGAGTCATGCCAGGTGAAGGGAAAGGCGGATTTGAGTCCAGCAAGCGTTTGAGGAGGAGTAGTGATGTTAAGGGCAATCGATTTTGAGTAGTTGACCTTGAAGTTTGAGAGTTCTCCGAATAAGCATTATTCCTCTAGCAGGTTGATAAGGGAGGTAGTCGGGGAAGTTAGCATGGCAAGTAAATCATTAGCAAAAAGGGCCAATTTGTATTCTCGATCATGGATGGTGTAACCAGAAACATCTGTGTTTGATCTAATAGAGAAGGCTAATGCCTCCATGCACAATATAAATATTAGTGGTGATAGAAGGCAGCCTTGTCGGGTGCCATTCCTGATAGCAAAAGGGCTAGAGAGGGAGCCATTTACTCTGACTTTGGCTGATGGGTTACGATAAAGGGAGAAAATATGTTGGTAGAAAACAAGGCCTAGTCCCATCACTCTTTATGCTTGTATGTGCACTGTCTGTTTTGAAAATGCACAGCTGTACCTCTAATGACTTTACTTCTCCTGCTCTTCCATTGATAGTAGGTGTCCCCCAACATTTTATTCTCGGCTTCTTCTCTATCTGTACACATCCTCTCTGGGTGAGCTTATTTGCTCACTCGACTTCCACTATCACCTCTATGCTGATAGTACTAAAATCTACCTCTCCTTTCCTGATCTCTCTCCCTCTATCCTCACTCATATCTCCAACTGTCTCTCTGCTATCTACTCTTGGATGACCAAGCGCTTTTTTAGAATTAAAATATCAAGACTAAGCTGACCTCTTCCCACCCTCCTGCATAAAACCTTATTATCTCTCATCCTAACCTGTTTATTCTCACTTCTTTCCCTTCTGTGTAGCCCCTGTCTGTCTAACCCTACTCTTTAGAATGTAAGCTCTCATGAGCAGGGACTTCTCTCCTCATGCGCCTTTCTTAGAATATATAAACCTCTGTCACCCTGTTTATTGCTTCAGTGACCTGTCCCCTGATGTACCTATACATATTTACCATGTACTTGTCCTAAACTGTCTTGTACTGTAATTCGGTATGTGTTTTTGCTCATATGCTATGCTCTGTAAAGCGCTGCGTAATATGTGTGCGCTATATAAGAAATTGGTAATAAATAAATAATAATAAATAAATGTGTTGTAGCATGCCGGACATGAAGCACCAGTCAATTCTGTCAAGCACCTTCTCTGTGTCTGTAGATAGTACGATTGCGGGGACATTTGTCTTGGATATATGGTGGATGAGAGCAAGAACTTTAGAGGTATTATCTCGAGCTTCAAGTCCGGGGACAAACCCAACTTGGTCACTATGTATAATGGCTGGGAGAAGGACTTTCAATCTGTTGGCTAGGAGTTTAGAAAATAGCTTAACGTCTGAATTACGGAGTGAGATGGGGCGGTAACTGGGGCAGAGAGAAGGGTCCTTGCTTTCTTTAGGGATCACTGTGATATGGACTTCTAGGGACTGGTTTGAGAAAGGGGACAAGTCAGAAATCGAATTGAAGGCCTTCAAAAGCAAGGGGTGTAATTTGTCCCTGAAGGCTTTGTAATAAATATCGGTGAAGCCATCAGGACCAGGACTTTTCCCAGAGGGAGAGGGTTTTACAGCTTTCAGCTCAGTCAGCGTAAAAGGCCTCTCCAGATTCTCAATGTCAACTGGAGAAAGTTTTTCAAACCCCATCTTAGTAAGCTAATCACCTATGGCACGTTGTTTCTCTGTATCGTCAGGGAAGGATCTCAAAGGTTGTATAAGGAAGAATAGTAATACCAGAATGCTTCCGCAATTTTGTCAGTTTCGTGTTGAGCCCAGTCTCCCTTGTCCTTAATGGAACAAATAAAGGAAAGAGCTCTCTGCTCGTGGAGCGCGCAGGACAACATTTTGCCGGGTTTGTTACCCCCATTTGTAATATCTACTGCGGCATTTCCTATAAGAAAATTTGCCAAGATATAGCATATGGAGAAAATCACAGTGCATAAAAAAAACCTAGGTAATAACAAGAAGTGTAACGCAATCAGACGGGGCTTCAGTTAAATGTAAAAAGGATACAATCAACATCAGTAATGAATAACTCTAGAGGGCAAGGGCAAAAAATAAGGGCAACCAGATACAGATCACTGAGAGGCATCTGCATGGGGAGAGTTAGCCCCTCTGGGCTTTTTCTTGGAAGTCTCAACTTGTTCCCAGCAAGGGAACTGGGTGATGGCATGGAGGAGAGGGAGAAGGCCTGCTAATCCGGTAGCTGAATAGAGTCTAGGCCAAGTTCGGAGCAGAAGTCCGGAAGCTCAGAGGGGTCCTTTAGAGCAAGGGGTCGGCCTCCATGGGAGATCTGTAGGGAGAATGGGTATCCCCACCTGTATTTGATATCCTTTCGGCAAAGTGTCTCAGTGAGGGGCTTCAACCTCCTACGTTGCTGGAGTGTAAGCCATGAGAGGTCTTCGTAGATCTGTAAAAGAGCACCTGCAAATTCCACTCCCTCCAGACCACAGAACCTGTGGAGAATGTCCTCTTTCTGGGAGAAATAGTGAAGTCGGCAGATAACATCTCTGGGGCGGTCTGATGCTGAAACTCTCTGGCGAAGGGCTCGGTGGGCTCTGTCAAATTCAATAGAGTCATTAGGATCCAAGTTCAGGATTTCCCCAAAGATTTTGTTGAGTGCGTCCATGAGGCCCAAGGGGGGAACATCTTCCGGGAGGCCACAAACTCGCAGGTTATTCCCACACTCCCTGTTGTCCAGGTCATCTATTCTGCTTTGTGTTGCCTGCATATATAGGGACTGTTGGGCAAACGACTCAGGCAGGTGAGATAACTGAGAGTATACAGCGTCCCTGTCATCCTCTAGTGTATCCACCTGAGAGCCCTGACAGTGATGTCAGCCTGGACTAGGGATATTTGGGATTGCAAAGAATCATGGAGGTGGGCCTCCAGGGCTTGCATGTCCTGTTTGGAGGGAAGTGACTTGACATGTGAGAGGATTTCCACTATTTCACCACTTACCTGTGACATAGGGTTGCGGGTAGTCCCGGATGAGAGAGCAGCAGCCATGGTATGGGAGAAGGTGGCTTATTCTCTAGGGGGGGCCCCAGTGGAGGCTGCAGGGAGTGGAGTAGATAGGCAGGAGCGTAAATTCTGTTGATAAGAGTTGTCCCGTGGTTTCTGGGGGGTTTTGCTTTGAGAGCCCTTCCCTCTCTTACCCATTTATAAAAACAGACTGATAAGTTCACATTCCCCTGTTAGTGGAATGGCATGCCATAGAAGGGGTGCTCACATGCTTTGTGGCGCCTCAGTGCTAGGCAGGGTGAGTGCAGATAGGTGCGAGCCAGGATCTACATAAATGCAGGATATAGTGTAGTCTGAAGGCTGTGGGGAAAGAGAAGAATGTCCTTTTGTTAGGTGCACCTCAAAGAAAAGACTTTAAAATATAACTTTTAATATTTTATTAGTAAAAGGCTGCGAAAATTTAAAACCATATAACAGACAAGGGTGGGTACATACACATATAAAAATGGGGTGGCAGGCGGGTGTTTGCTGACGATATACGTTTATTAAAGCTCTGTGAGATAGCGGTGTGTAGAGTTAATACAATATCACTGGTGTGACGCTGTTTAGGCGGAGAAGGGTATTATTCCGCCCACAGGGTCTGGATGGGTGGCTATCTCATAGGTGACTCACTCTACTTTTTTACATACTGTGGTGCGTTACATGGCATGTTATATATACCTGCTGTCAGTGCTGTATTAACGCTTACAGACAGTGCTGCGGCTATAATAACCAAGATTCAATCAGTGTGTCTACTCCGTAAAATATCGGAGAGACCTCGACACTGGTGAAATGGTATATAAAGCCAGCAGGTATTGACAGAGGATGGTATTACCGGGGTTAATTATACACCCAGTATAAACTGCAAGGGCATATGAGCCTCCAGGCAGATACCACTCTGTATAGAAAGAGAGAGACCCAGTATATGGTATCTCTACTGGTAGCACATCAGTGGGTAGGAGCCCTAATAAGGGCTATAGAGTCACCACACCGCTAAGACATAAATCAAAATGCATTCATATGAAAAATAATAAATCAATCAGCAAAGCAGAACCGCCTGCGCACCGCTAGCCGGCACGCGCTTCGCAGTTAAGCTTCCTCAGGGCCAACCTGCCTGAAGATCTGTGAGGGTTTAAATACCCAGTGTATAATTGATGAACCAATCACAGCATGTACTCGTTTGGCGCCAAAAAGATGCTATTTGAACATGTAATCCAATCATCTTTTGGTATTTAATCCAATCATCTTTTGGTATTTGACACACCTCTGTGTGTCAGATCGTGCCTGCTATGTGTCAGCGCAAGTATAGCCTATCAGGTTCCAGGATTCGCGGGTGTGTAATCCCGTGATCGCGTCACGTGAGCGTGTCATGACGCTCTTGCGTCTCCAGCGTGTACACAGTAAGACTGTGTATTGTCCGTTGCTATAGTAGCGCGTCATCCGGCAACATGCGAGCCATAGGCGTGGCTGGAGCAGATCCCCCGAGCCAATGACTGTGACTGAGGGCGCTACAACGCGTTCGCGTCATGACGCTCCTGCGTCACCAACATGTATTCAATGGAGCTGTGTAGCCCTCGTTGCTATGGTGACGCGTTGTCAAACCAGGTATTAGGGTTGAGCTGGTATGTATAAAGTGGGCGTATTTGAGGTGTATCTCGCCGGTCCAATAAATCTGAATGGACTCATGTCAACGGTGACCTGTCAAATCATGAAGTTAGCTTGCATATAATGTCGATTCCGAATGTAAACAAACGGGATGAGATTGGAAATTATCTACCATTTGGGTAACAGCTAAATATGTAAGCCATCTGTATTAGAATGGCATACCATAACGCATTAGGTGCAGTTGGATTAGAATACCAAGACCTGTGTGACCAATTCTTACAACTTATGTTGTGATCTGCCTCTTATTTTGGCTGTTATGTTGTTGCATATTAACACCATCCATTACTATACACATTTTTGTATTTTTTATTATTTATTGTTTTATTTTTGTCAACCTCATAATTATATAATAAATAATAATAACAGAAATGTGGGTTGTGATGTTACTGTGATGTGAACAATATAAGTGATAAAAAGAAAAAAGAGGAAAGAGGAAATTGTGACCATGGTCGACATATGTGTAGCATCGTGTGTCGACCTTTATATAGAAATGGGGCAGTGAAGCCGATAATGTGTATTAAATATAGTGTGGGAAGAGGAGATAAGTGCTTAATTATGATGCATAGGATTCATTCGGAAAACACTGCAAATGTGAGAACTGAACCAAAACAATCATGTGTTAACAAAATAGAAAATAAATTCCTGAGGGTTGTGTGAACAAAGGGGGTGAAGATAAGTCATTGGATTTATACAAATAGTATTAGGACCTCACTGGTCATGCACCTCTCATAATGCGGTATTACCGTGGACATAAGTACGTGGTCAGAGTGGGGTAAAAAGAAAATAATGGAACAAGGAGAGATACGATTGACATTATGGCTGATATCCCCAGTGTCTCTAAAGCCCTAATAAAAAGGGCTGGTGTTATAGAAATTGGGTTATAGTATAATGACCCTGTTCATTATACATCCTTCATATTGGGGTTGTTCTGTAGTCCCATATATGTCAAAAATATGATAATGAAGGTAGGAAAAGGTGGGTCAAGAGTATAAATAATGAGGTAATAGACGCTGTTGAAGGTATACTGACAGTCTGGACCGGTATCTCCAGACAGTAGACAGTGTTTACTACAACACATAGCTGGGTGTGATGAAGTACCACATGTTGGATTAGAAACAGTAGGATTATATCTCGGAATAACTGGTCATTTGGGGGGATAGTTGACTAAGTGTCCACCCATCGGAGTGGTCCTGTAGAGTCAGGTCTGGTTGGCTCCAAAGATGTATTGAAGTTGGTGTGACAACAGGTTTTCAGAGGAAAGCAGAATAACTATTCTCCTCGTTAAGGCCCCTGGGTACCATGGTATCCATCATAAAAATCATCCGGGTTTCTCGTTTTAAGAGCTCTGTATCTAGGTCACCTCTTCTGATGCCCAGGTCCACCTGCAACATGCCATAGGCACGTAGGTCTCCCGGTTGGTTCTGGTGGTATTTGTGAAAATGTCTGGCAATGGGGGTCAGAACCTTCATTGCCCGTTTATCTTTCTCGGCATTCCTAATGCTTGCAAGGTGCTCCAAGATCCTTTTCTTCAGAGGTCTTTTTGTTTTGCCAATGTAGTGTTTATGGCATGGACACTCCAGGTTGTATACAACTCCTATTGTATTGCAGTTGATATACTGCTGGATCTTGTTAGTATGTCCGAATTTATCTGTGTATTCATGCTTTGGAACCATGGTTGCGCACGCTTTGCAAGACCCACATTTAAATGAACCTGTCCTTTGTTGTATGGATTTGTTTATTTTGTCCATGTGACTCTGGACCAACATGTCCTGAAGATTTCTGCTCCTTCGCCAGCTTAGCTGGATTCTGTTGTCCAAAATATCTGCCAAATCTGGGTCAGTTTTAAGGATGTGGATGTGTTTATCGAGAATGTTCTGCACTTGTCGCCACTCCTGGCAGAATGTGCCGATAAACCGTACCGAGTTGTTATCTGTGTCTGTGTTTGTCGTTTTTTTGGGGACCAGGAGATGTTCTCTTTTATAGTTTCGGGTGTCCCTAAAAGCCTTTTTGACACTCCTTTTACTATACCCCCTGTCAATTAGGCGGGAGCTCAGTTCATTTGCTCTTTTTTTGTAGGTGTCATCCCTAGAGCAATTCCTCTTTGTCCTGAGGAATTCACCCTTCGGAAGCCCTTTAATGACTGGTGGATGGTGGGAGCTCGTACTGTGTAGGAGTGAGTTCGTTGCGGTCTCTTTTCTAAAGAGGTCCGTTGTGAGGGAACCATCGTCTTCAATCGTAATACGCAGGTCTAAGTAATTGACCCCTTCTTTACTCATCTCATCATCTCCCCATACTCTCACTGACATACAAACCCAAGTGTTACAAAAAGGGCTGTCTTTTTCTCCCACCAGTTCCTTTAATAGGTTTGATACGGAGAAGGACCTCAATCTCTTCGGGCGTAAGCTATTGCTCAAAAAATTTTATTGTACAAAAACCCAGATGTCAGACACTAGTCTTCATGACACCTCTAACCCCACACCCTGCTTCCCATCCTCTTCCCTTGACAGCGAGGATACTCGTATGGTTAACATTCTGGAAGAATTACAAATGGAGGGACAAGTCGACACAGCTGACTCAGTGGTGACTCACCCCAAACGCCCTAACCTGCTAAAAAAGAAATCCAAATTCTGCCCCCAATTCCAAACCTGTCCAGTGGTCAAAACCTATATAGATCTAGTAAGTAAAGATCTAGACCAA
The DNA here is from genome assembly GCF_055691185.1 of Crinia signifera. NCBI lineage: Eukaryota > Metazoa > Chordata > Amphibia > Anura > Myobatrachidae > Crinia > Crinia signifera. The sequence goes on along the minus strand of NC_139218.1, from coordinate 94,069,711 downwards.
TTCGAGAATGATAAACACATCTATCATTTCGAAAATAACATGTGTCCTGCAGAAAGGCAAGCCCTGAATGAAATTAAGTGCTGGAACGACACCATTGTCAAACCATCTGACAAAGGTGGCAATATAGTCCTTTGGTCCAGAACACTCTATATTGGAGAGCTAAATAAACAACTAGGTGACACCACGTGTTACAAAAAATTAACTTTCAATCCCACAGACAATTACCTATCTCTTTATTCCAACATAATTAAAGAGGCAGCGTACCAAGGTACCATCACAAAATCGCAGGCAGACTTCCTTCAAGTGAAAGAGGTGAGGATTCCTACCCTCTACCTCCTCCCCAAAGTTCATAAAAATGAAAGAACACCACCCGGCCGACCGATAGTGTCCGGCATAGGTAGTCTCACAGAGAGAGCCAGCCAGTTCGTGGATGTACACTTAAGAGAACACGTTCTAACCCTCCCATCCTATGTACGTGATACTATGGAGGTACTGAACAAACTCCAAGATGTTGTTGTCAGCAAAGACACTTGGATAATAACTTGCGACGTGGAAAGTTTGTACACGAGCATACATCACCAATACGGTCTGGAAGCAGTAAAATACTTTTTGAAAATGGGGAAGGATGATGATTTCCAAGACTTACTGATCAAACTACTCCGATTTGTCTTGACAAAGAACTATTTCGTCTGTAACGAACAGTTCTACCTCCAGGTACGGGGGACTGCGATGGGGAGCACTTGTGCCCCCACGTATGCGAACCTGTACCTGGGGTGGTGGGAGAGGGAAGTTGTCTTTAGTGATGCCAACGAAAAATACACTGACCACATACTGCTATGGGTGAGATACATAGACGATCTCCTCATCCTGTGGGAGGGAGATCAAGATCTGTTTGTGGAAATGATTGGCATCCTGAATAAGAATCACCTCAACTTACATCTCACTTATGAGATGAGTAAAGAAGGGGTCAATTACTTAGACCTGCGTATTACGATTGAAGACGATGGTTCCCTCACAACGGACCTCTTTAGAAAAGAGACCGCAACGAACTCACTCCTACACAGTACGAGCTCCCACCATCCACCAGTCATTAAAGGGCTTCCGAAGGGTGAATTCCTTAGGACAAAGAGGAATTGCTCTAGGGATGACACCTACAAAAAGAGAGCAAATGAACTGAGCTCCCGCCTAATTGACAGGGGGTATAGTAAAAGGAGTGTCAAAAAGGCTTTTAGGGACACCCGAAACTATAAAAGAGAACATCTCCTGGTCCCCAAAAAAACGACAAACACAGACACAGATAACAACTCGGTACGGTTTATCGGCACATTCTGCCAGGAGTGGCGACAAGTGCAGAACATTCTCGATAAACACATCCACATCCTTAAAACTGACCCAGATTTGGCAGATATTTTGGACAACAGAATCCAGCTAAGCTGGCGAAGGAGCAGAAATCTTCAGGACATGTTGGTCCAGAGTCACATGGACAAAATAAACAAATCCATACAACAAAGGACAGGTTCATTTAAATGTGGGTCTTGCAAAGCGTGCGCAACCATGGTTCCAAAGCATGAATACACAGATAAATTCGGACATACTAACAAGATCCAGCAGTATATCAACTGCAATACAATAGGAGTTGTATACAACCTGGAGTGTCCATGCCATAAACACTACATTGGCAAAACAAAAAGACCTCTGAAGAAAAGGATCTTGGAGCACCTTGCAAGCATTAGGAATGCTGAGAAAGATAAACGGGCAATGAAGGTTCTGACCCCCATTGCCAGACATTTTCACAAATACCACCAGAACCAACCGGGAGACCTACGTGCCTATGGCATGTTGCAGGTGGACCTGGGCATCAGAAGAGGTGACCTAGATACAGAGCTCTTAGAACGAGAAACCCGGATGATTTTTATGATGGATACCATGGTACCCAGGGGCCTTAATGAGGAGAATAGTTATTCTGCTTTCCTCTGAAAACCTGTTGTCACACCAACTTCAATACATCTTTGGAGCCAACCAGACCTGACTCTACAGGACCACTCCGATGGGTGGACACTTAGTCAACTATCCCCCCAAATGACCAGTTATTCCGAGATATAATCCTACTGTTTCTAATCCAACATGTGGTACTTCATCACACCCAGCTATGTGTTGTAGTAAACACTGTCTACTGTCTGGAGATACCGGTCCAGACTGTCAGTATACCTTCAACAGCGTATATTACCTCATTATTTATACTCTTGACCCACCTTTTCCTACCTTCATTATCATATTTTTGACATATATGGGACTACAGAACAACCCCAATATGAAGGATGTATAATGAACAGGGTCATTATACTATAACCCAATTTCTATAACACCAGCCCTTTTTATTAGGGCTTTAGAGACACTGGGCATATCAGCCATAATGTCAATCGTATCTCTCCTTGTTCCATTATTTTCTTTTTACCCCACTCTGACCACGTACTTATGTCCACGGTAATACCGCATTATGAGAGGTGCATGACCAGTGAGGTCCTAATACTATTTGTATAAGTCCAATGACTTATCTTCACCCCCTTTGTTCACACAACCCTCAGGAATTTATTTTCTATTTTGTTAACACATGATTGTTTTGATTCAGTTCTCACATTTGCAGTGTTTTCCGAATGAATCCTATGCATCATAATTAAGCACTTATCTCCTCTTCCCACACTATGTTTAATACACATTATCGGCTTCACTGCCCCATTTCTATATAAAGGTCGACACACGATGCTACACATATGTCGACCATGGTCACAATTTCCTCTTTCCTCTTTTTTCTTTTTATCACTTATATTGTTCACATCACAGTAACATCACAACCCACATTTCTGTTATTATTATTTATTATATAATTATGAGGTTGACAAAAATAAAACAATAAATAATAAAAAATACAAAAATGTGTATAGTAATGGATGGTGTTAATATGCAACAACATAACAGCCAAAATAAGAGGCAGATCACAACATAAGTTGTAAGAATTGGTCACACAGGTCTTGGTATTCTAATCCAACTGCACCTAATGCGTTATGATATGCCATTCTAATACAGATGGCTTACATATTTAGCTGTTACCCAAATGGTAGATAATTTCCAATCTCATCCCGTTTGTTTACATTCGGAATCGACATTATATGCAAGCTAACTTCATGATTTGACAGGTCACCGTTGACATGAGTCCATTCAGATTTATTGGACCGGCGAGATACACCTCAAATACGCCCACTTTATACATACCAGCTCAACCCTAATACCTGGTTTGACAACGCGTCACCATAGCAACGAGGGCTACACAGCTCCATTGAATACATGTTGGTGACGCAGGAGCGTCATGACGCGAACGCGTTGTAGCGCCCTCAGTCACAGTCATTGGCTCGGGGGATCTGCTCCAGCCACGCCTATGGCTCGCATGTTGCCGGATGACGCGCTACTATAGCAACGGACGATACACAGTCTTACTGTGTACACGCTGGAGACGCAAGAGCGTCATGACACGCTCACGTGACGCGATCACGGGATTACACACCCGCGAATCCTGGAACCTGATAGGCTATACTTGCGCTGACACATAGCAGGCACGATCTGACACACAGAGGTGTGTCAAATACCAAAAGATGATTGGATTACAAGTTCAAATAGCATCTTTTTGGCGCCAAACGAGTACATGCTGTGATTGGTTCATCAATTATACACTGGGTATTTAAACCCTCACAGATCTTCAGGCAGGTTGGCCCTGAGGAAGCTTAACTGCGAAGCGCGTGCCGGCTAGCGGTGCGCAGGCGGTTCTGCTTTGCTGATTGATTTATTATTTTTCATATGAATGCATTTTAAATTATGTCTTAGCGGTGTGGTGACTCTATAGCCCTTATTAGGGCTCCTACCCACTGATGTGCTACCAGTAGAGATACCATATACTGGGTCTCTCTCTTTCTATATAGAGTGGTATCTGCCTGGAGGCTCATATGCCCTCGCAGTTTATACTGGGTGTATAATTAACCCCGGTAATACCATCCTCTGTCAATACCTGCTGGCTTTATATACCATTTCACCAGTGTCGAGGTCTCTCCGATATTTTACGGAGTAGACACACTGATTGAATCTTGGTTATTATAGCCGCAGCACTGTCTGTAAGCGTTAATACAGCACTGACAGCAGGTATATATAACATGCCATGTAACGCACCACAGTATGTAAAAAAGTAGAGTGAGTCACCCATGAAATAGCCACCCATCCAGACCCTGTGGGCGGAATAATACCCTTCTCCGCCTAAACAGCGTCACACCAGTGATATTGTATTAACTCTACACACCGCTATCTCACAGAGCTTTAATAAACGTATATCGTCAGCAAACACCCGCCTGCCACCCCATTTTTATATGTGTATGTACCCACCCTTGTCTGTTATATGGTTTTAAATTTTCGCAGCCTTTTACTAATAAAATATTAAAAGTTATATTTTAAAGTCTTTTCTTTGAGGTGCACCTAACAAAAGGACATTCTTCTCTTTCCCCACATGTCTATATTTTTGTCCTGAGGTAGCACACCCCTACCAATATATATTTAAGATTGCTACACAGGGGTCCTCTTTATTTCTGTGTCTTGTGCGATCACCCCTAAACCCTCCCCCTTCCTAGTCTGAAGGCTGCACTGGGGCTTATCCCCGCATGGTAGTTTTCCAGACTTGTAGTGGGCTAGAGAATGGAGCAGGTGGGGGGCTACAAAAAGGGCCCCTGTGATATGGGGGGACAACCAGTTGAAACAAGTAAGGGGAAGTAGCAAGGGTATGGAACTATTTTAAGAGGGGACAAGCAAGGTAGATCCTTGGGCACAGTGGTAATAATTATAGTAGGAGAGCTGGAGCACAGCAAAAACGCAGCCTCTCTCTTCACCAGCCATATCTTTGATTTTGAGTGATGAACTCTTTTTGATTGTGACACCCGTAACAATAGGCGTTTACAGTTAATACAATTTTTCTCAACAAGATTTTTTCTACAAATACAACTGGCCTTATCATGATTTTTCTTTATTACTACTCTAACTTTGGACTTTTCATAATATCCCTTTTTTATATCAATTAGATTTTATTATATACATTTTTTATTTTTTTCTAATTTTTTGTCTATTTTTGAGTGTGCACGCATCGTATCATTTTTGTGTAATCTGAGTCCCACTATTAACAGCTTCATCATATTTAGTCTGTGGCATATGTAACTACTTGGTAAATACCTCACCCGGACATATTCTTTATTCTCCACACTATATTGTGTTTATGACACAATAGTTTCAATGGTGCCCTACTGGCTGGTTCCCATTTTCCATAGTGCGCATGCTTCAGTTCCATCTTTGTTTTTCTGGACACCATGGCTGCCATCAGATGAAAGTGTTTCAGCGACACACAAATGTTAAAGTATAATTTGTCATTAACAAGTTTCACATTTCCCTTAAAGCAATGTTGAATATTCTCCCTAATTGTAAGGAATTTAGAAACTCATTTGGATACATCACAGCTACATTTTTCTCTATTACAGTATTTATTGATTAGTACTTTTTAGCAGTATTGTAATTGATACAGAAGATTTTAGATTTCATTTTATATATGAATTCATTTTTGAAAGCTAATATTTTAGAAATTTTAGATTTAAAGTTAATTTTATTCATACTGTAAATTTATTTATGTGCAGCCTTTCCAGTTACAGAAAATAAATGGGTACTCTTTACCTAGCACGGCGCCCATCGCGGTCATCGCGGGCATTGAATGCACTAAAAAATCGGGTACGACGCGACCGACGCGATGCCCGTGATTTCCCATAGAGACCAATGTTAAATTTCTTAATTGACCCGATTTTACTGTTCAATGCCTCAATTGACACGATTTTTCCATAGGAATCAATGTTAAATGGCCCACAGAGGCCAAATAGCCACCCTGAAGTGTGAAATGGCCCCCACAATTGTTAACGCCACCCCACGATCAACATGAACCCGAAGAGTGGCGAGCGCAGCGAACCCGCGAGGGGCGGCGGTACGCGTCCTACGACCTTTTCATACCCCCACTATCCACGTCGGCGTGGAGTTGAGAATAGAATAGTGTGGCGAGCGCAGCGAGCGGACGAGGATACCTGTGAAGCCCGCGAAGGGACGCGTTTACCTGTGAAGGTATCCGCGTCTGCTCGCCACGCTTCGGGCTCGGTGGCTCGCTGCGCTTGCCACACTATTCTATTCTCAACTCCACGCCGACGTGGATAGTGGGGGTATGAAAAGGTCGTAGGACGCGTAACGCCGCCCCTCGCGGGCTCGCTGTGCTCGCCACGCTTCGGGTTGACGTTGATCGTGGGGTGGCGTTAACAATTGTGGGGGCCATTTCACACTTCAGGGTGCCTATTTGGCCTCTGTGGGCCATTTAACATTGTTTCCTTTGGAAAAATTGTGTCAATTGAGGCATTGAACAGTAAAATCAGGTCAATTGAGAAATTTAACATTGTTCCCTATGGGAAATCGCGGGCATCGCGTCGGTCGCGTTGCACCCAATTTTTAGTGCATTCAATGGCTGCGATGCCCGTGATTTGTTTACCTACGATGCCCACGATCAAAATCGTGGGCGCCGTGCTAGGTAAAGAGTACCAATAAATGTTTACAGTAGATCAGAGTAAGCAGAAATCTGTAAATCGTAAAGGCTTTTTACTACAGGTATATTGCCCATGCTTGTCAGAAGTATAACATTTAAATTCGATTCATCCACACAATCTCTATTGTAACTAATTTCCAGCAACATACACACAAAGGCCAGTATATCATTGTGTACATGTACTCTCATATTAATCAGCATTTTAACTTTTCTGTATAGTTGATTTTAATCATACTTGTATTACTCTGCTTTAGCTCATTTTAGAATGACTGGTAAAATGTTTTTTAAATCATGTTCCAGAAAAATCCATTATTGCCAATAAAATCTTTTAAAGTACAGTATGATTAAGCACCTCAAGGGCATGGTGGTGTATAATTGTGCATAAATCCCAAATCAAAATTGCATTTGCTACCGACCGTACATTGGCTGTTTGGATTAAATGCACCACAGGGAGCATCCAAAAAAAATTCTTTGTTTTGTGTATTGGTAGTTCAGCTTTCTCTGCTTTATCAATGCGATTTGGATTGTGTTTTTATTTAGTGAGCTCAACTGTCATCTAACAGTTTAAAGCCAACAACAGACATCCAAAAATTTAAGATTTAAGTGTTTGGTGGACAACACATACATCATGGCAGTCATACTGAGTCTGTCCTTTATATAAACTTTATTCAGTTTTAAGTATTGAATATGTCTGTTATGAAAAGTGCACATCTCCCATCATTTTCTACATACATGCATCCACTGAGTGCTCATGCATACATTATTTCTTGGTCTTCCTTTATATGAAGATTAATATATTATAAGGCAGCTTTTAAAGCATTTTATGTATTTTTGTCTAAAGCAGTAGCATGTCTTAAATCTCAGTACTTGGAGGCCCATTGCACTGAATAAAGTTTCATTTAAGTGAATATACTGTATCAAACTTTCAGGTTCTTATTTGGCCTACATATACACAATACATTGTAAAAAAAAAAAAAAAAAGTGGATATTTTTGTCTCAAACCATTATGCAATATGCATAGTAATATTTGGCTGAAACATGTTTTATAAGGCTTTTTTATTTTACGATTGATCTGTTCATTTGTTAACGAATATTATAGCTTCAGAAAATTTTAAGTTATTGTAAGGGATAATAGGATCTGTTAATCTCCACGATCTACTTATAAAATATATCAATTTTTTTGCAGTGCTACTGTATATGTCATGGTTAACAATTTAGGTCCTGATTTTGAGGTGGGATTAAAGCAATGCAGGGTAAATACTGGATGCTTTTACATGTAGCCTACAAATAGCAAATCTATTTTTCCACATTTCATTTTGAGTTTGTATGTACCCCTCTGAAATCTAAATCTCTCTGCACTTTTAAAAAGGTGCACAGTTACTTGCCCAGAAAATGGTGCAGAGTACTTTTACTATTCTATAGTATGTTTGATATTACAGTCTACATATTGCTTTAAACCATTTTTAAAATCACATTTATTTGTTATTCTAAATTAAATCCTGTTAATCAGATTATGTCTATCATTTCTAATTTGCATCATAGAAAGTGATTGACAGAATCTGACTGCTTTCTATGGCCAAGATCACCTCTTTTAGTTTTTTGAAAATGTAGTAAATTTTCCCCTTTATGACTCATGCGCAGACAGATAGTGTACATGTGCAGGCTTACAGCCTAAGTCAACTGCATGAGGAATTAACACTAAATCAACATCTGAATCTTGCTGTCCTGCTAGGTTTGTACTGTACTGATTGAACGTGGGTGTATTTGCACCAAATGTGCACTTTTTGCTGATGATAACTGCCAGGTGCTACACATTGTGCTTAAGAATGTTAACCCAAAATATATATACAGTAAACACAATCCAAACCAATACACTCACCCCTAATAGCTACATTAACAATGATTGATTACAGTTTACAGTTCTCAGAGATGCAGTACAGAATAGGTACTGTAAGTGAATTTTAGTGGCCATTTTTGGGAGGTAACTGAGGGCTGGCTAAGCTGAGTAGGCCATTAAGACATTTCGGTAATGAGGATGAAGAGTCACTAAAATGATTACATTTGTTGGAACAGTACTCCTATCGGGGGCGTAACTATAGCACCGCAGCCCCCGCCACCGTGGGGGGGGGGGCGCTGTGCATGTGGGGGTGCTGGGGGTTGCGGTGCTATAGTTAAACCCCCCCTCAATCCCCCGCAGACTTACCTATCACGCTGGTCCCGGCGGCTCCGATCTTCTGCTGAGGACCACCACAAAATGGCCGCCCCCATATAGCACACAGTTCTCTGAAACTGTCTGCTGTATGGGGGCGGCCATTTTCTGGTGGTCCTCAGCAGAAGAACGGAGCCGCTGGGACCAGTGCGATAGGTAAGGCTGTGGGGGATTGAGGGGGGGGTTGCATGGGCGGCGGGGTAGGGGTGCTCGGCGGGGCGGCGGGGTGGCGGGGTAGGGGTGCTCGGCGGGGCGGCGACGGGGGGGGGGGGGCGCCCCCCCTAATGGCGGGGGGCGCCCAAAACGTAGCTACGCCACTGACTCCTATACCCCCACCTATTGGACTTTCATAGACATTCCAGATAAGCATTTTTACTTTCATTTTCTTTTTTCTTTGTATTTTAGGAATGCCATTTTTTGTCTCGTTATTGTTCCTGTGCCACATTGCTGTATGCAATAAACCATTGTAGACCTTTTTGTTATGTGAATACAGTCATTTTGGAACATCACATTATATACTACCGTTCGAAAGTTTGGGGTCACTTAGAAATGTCTTTATTTTTTAAAGAAAAGCACAGATTTTTCTATGAAGATAACATTATATTAATCAGAATTACACTCTGTACATTGGCAATGTGGTAAATGACTATTCTAGCTGCAAACGTCAGGTTTTTAAAGAAATATCTACATAGGTTTATAGAGGCCCATTTCTAGCAACCATCACTCCAGTCAATTAATGGTACACTGTGTTTGCTAATCACGTCAGAAGACTGATGGATGATTAGAAAACTGTTGAAAACACTTGTGCAATTATGTTAGCAAAGGTGAAAATGGGTTTGCTCATTAGAGAAGCTATAAAACTGGCCTTCTAGTGAGAAAGTCAAGTATCTGAAGCATCACATTTATGAGTTCTATTATACTCTAAAAAGGGAGAAAAAGAGAACCTTCATGTGAAATTTGACAGTCAATTCTTGTTCTTCTAAATGATTCCATGCGATACATTTCTAAGAAACTGAACATTTGCTACAATGGTGTTTACTACTCCCTTCAGAGAACAGAACAAACAGGCTCTAACCAGATTAGAAAGATACGTGGGAGGCCCTAGTGTACAACTGAGCAATAAGACAAGTACATTAGATTCTCTAGTTTGAGAAATAGATGTGTCATAGGTCCTCATCTGGCAGCTTCATTAAATGGTATCCGCAAATCACCAGTATCAATATCTACAGTGCTGGCCTTCTATGCAGAGTGGAAAAGAAAAAGCCTTATCTGAGACTGGCCAATAAAAATAAACTATTAATATGGGCAAAAGAACACAAACAATGAACAGAGGGATTGAAAAAAGTGTTATGGACAGAAGATTCGAGTTTAAGGTGTTTGGGTCACAAAGAAGAACATTTGTGAGATGCAGAACAAGTAAAAAGATGCTGGAAGAGTGCCTGAGTGCCTGTTCCAGCATGAATGAGGAACTATGAGGGTCTGGTGCTGCTTTGGTGCTGGTAAAGTAAGAGATTTGTACAAGGTAAAAGAGATCTTGAATACGGAAGGCTATAACTCTATTTTGCAATGCCATGCTATACCCTGTGGACAGCACTTGATTGGAACAAAAAATAAATAGAAAGTCCCAAGGCGCAATGAAGAAGTCCGTGCTGCCTCAAAGTTGACGGAGGGTCACTGGTAAAACCTTCTTTGGAAAACACTGTGCTTTTGGAAAACAACAATGATGTAGCTTGACTCCAATTGAAGAGTGGTGGTAGTTCAATTTGATGTGGTGTGTATGAAATAAAGAAATAGAAAAAATTGGTGTCAGGTGATTATCAGATTATAACATATGAGTGAAGTAAACAGAGGTGGTGACTAGATTCGTACCGAACTCACAAGGTTAATTGTGAGACCCCGTGTATAAAGGTTTCTTTTAGATGGGTCACCTTCTGTGTAGAGGCACTACAAGTGGAAAATATGCCGCGTATCGTACTCACTAATTAGTGGATCTTTATACTCTCGTAGCAGTTTCTTTTTCCCCCTCGGATCATTAATTTAGGCTCCATACATGATTGACCATAGGCGTGTCAAAGTGATGGAAGAAAGGAAAAACGATATATGTAATTCAGGACCTTATTGAGTACACATTTACACTGGGGTATTCTAGGGATGTTTATGCATACCAAACTCACACAGGAATAAGTAGTTACATGCTCGTAAAGGTATCTTTAAAGGACAACACCATTTGTGTAAGTGTCTCCTGTTAACAATGATGCGTACCGTACTTACAGCCACATAACATTCAAGAAGCACATCAAGGTATCTTTTTTAAGGTGCCAGATCATCAGACCATCAGACCAATTCTTGGTCTCGTACGGAGTGTGTATTAAAAATAAAATATAGGAACCGTCTTAGTGTCAAATATATCAATTTATTCATATACACTATTAAAAAACTTAAATACCTGGGTAAGTGGCTGGGAGTGGGAAATGCCACAACCCAGGTAAAAGTAGGATCAGTCACTACTATTGCCAACATGTTTCAACAGCTGCCTGCTGTCTTTGTCAAGGCTACAGAGTGACTGAACCTGTAGCTGTTTTTTTACCTTGTCAGGTAATTGGTTCCGGGTCATTGTGGTTCATTTCCGGTTGTGCATAATTCGTTATATGATTGCAGTCCTCAGGCTCCGTATAGGACCTCTCCTTTATTATGTGCATAGTTTAATAGGTCTCAGTGCTTTACCGCACTAATGTGAACAGCCACAATGTTAAATTGTAAGGGAATTCTCTTAATAGAGGTCCCGTCCGTGCACTTCTGGTGCGTGGAACGCACGGAAGTGACGTGCTGTGATCCGCAAGTCTAGAGGAACTGCTATTTCCTTCCGTGTGTGGAATGCACGGAAGTCAATTCAATGGAGCGCACTGCTATCGTGCGTGGAGTGCACGGAAGTCAGTTAGGGGATACGCATGTATGGCATATGTTTCCATGAAGACATCGTTTTCTTACTTTGTACATATAAAGTTCAAATTGCATGTCCATTATCGTTTTGTAAAGTGCTATACTGTAGCAATATATTTATAATGGCATAAACTATATTTTGAAGTTTTTGCGTAGTGCAAGCTATTTCAATTTTGGTGTTCTTAAAGGGAAACTCCCACCAATGATCTGTCCCGGACTACCATATTGTACATCATTTGTATTGACAAATAAAAGGGTGACTGCATTAAATCTTCTTGTGCAAATATACTTAAGGCATTTAAAAACAATAAAAAAATATAAATATACATATATCAAAAAGACACAATAAAAGAAGAATATAAATATATCTAAAAAATATATATCATATCAGTTAAGAAACCATTTAAGTGTAAATTCATGATTTAAACCACTAGGGGTTAGGGCAATTAGATCATAGCTCCAGCGCATCTCTGTCTTTGCTAGCTGTGTATCTCTGTTCCTATGTCTCCAATTTGTTTTAATCCATTCAAGTACCCAAAAACCTGTCAGTGCATCACAAGAGCTATTATGGTGATCTCTGGAGTGCAGGGAGAGGGGATGTTCTGAAAAGCCCTTTTTATGTTTCTAGTATGTTCAGCAAGTCTCACTTTTAGGTTCCTGGTGGTCTTACCCACATAAAGTTTATTACAGGAACACCGGAGAACATAGATCACATAACTAGAATTAAATGTAATAAATAGTTTGAACTTAATTTTCTTATTGTTTAACACTAACTCAGTGACTTTATTATGTGCTGAGGGACATGCCCTACACATTATGCAGTCGCCGCAGTGGTAAAATCCTTTGTTACGAACAGTGCCCCCCAGGGGCTTCTCTAAAAATGCACTAGAGACTAATTTATCTTTGATATTGGGTGCACGTCTATAGATAAATGTTGGTCTCTCTGGGAGTATGTCAGCGAGTACTGTGTCTTTCAATAACAAGCCCCAATTTCGTTTGAACATTCCTTCTATTGATCTGTGGAAACTAGAATACTGAGTGCTAAAAGCCAGTTGATGGGAATTAAATGGTGTTCTTCTGTTTTCTTTTCTATTTTTTAACAGCTTCATCCTAGGGATCTCTTTGGTTTCGTTAAAGGCTTTTTGTAGTACTTTTGTTTTATATCCTTTATCAATAAATTTTGAAGTCATGAGAGCTGCACTGGTATTAAAGTTGTTTTCATTCGAACAATTCCTTTTCAATCGCACATATTGTCCCTTTGGTACATTATTAAGCCAACTGTGTAGATGATTACTAGTGGGATCGATATACGTATTGGAGTCGGAGGGTTTAGTATATACCGTCGTCTCGATTTTACCATATTCAATGTACATTTTTAAATCCAAAAAGTTTACATTCGTTTTGTTGATGTTAAATGTGAAGTGAATATTGAGATTATTTTGATTAAGGTGTTCGCAGAAATTTTGTAATGTATCGATTTCCCCTCTCCATATAAATAGTACATCGTCGATGTACCTCCACCATCGGACCAGGTTTGCACCCCAGCCGTGCCCATGCCAGACTTGTTGATCTTCCCATCTTGCAATGAATGTATTGGCATAGCTGGGGGAAAACCTGGTCCACATGGCTGTCCCAACATACTGTATGTAGAAGATGCATATACAATACCTATTGGTACCAAAAAATGTGGTGAATGGCTAACGAAATGGTGACACTGTTTAAAATTTAACTTTTAATATTTACGTTTTAATATAGATAGGTAATTAACACAAGGTATATGATTAAATTACATACAATTTCAACACACAATTAAAGTTAAAATATGCACTGCAACTAATAATTCTGTTACTGTCTGTAAGTAAGGATTCACCGGAAGACAGTCTAATGAGTCCTTGCCTCGATTTATATATCCGTTAAATGGGTTGAAAGTTCATACATACTAACAACAATCACTGTATTCACTGAAACCAAAGAATAGTGTTAATTTGAGGCAGTCTGTGTCTATTCTAGTGATACAATTGGGATAAGAGCCTGTCAGCTCCTAGTATCAAAAGAGCTCAGTTGCCTAAGTAATCAAAAAAGGGAGGGACCCACAATGTTGCATTTGTGTGTAGATAGTATCAAGAGGGTATAGTGTTCTAACCCCTTAGCATCTGCATATTCTAGTAGAAGAGAGAGCTAAAGTAGGAGAGTGCTAATCAGTTTGCAAGTGTCTATATCTCACCCAAAACCCACATTCTTACCATCATACGTTTAGAGGGTGGTAAATGGGGGAGTCAGGGAGAGACTCCGCAAATGAAAAAAGTGGAGTGGCCACAGTACCTTCTGCTGCTCGTTTGGTCAGATCGTCCATCCACTGTTACTCTGCTGAGTATTGCAGTGTAGGGAACCAGCCGACTTTAGGAGTGAGAGAGGATTAGTAATTCTAGGATAGAAATTTAGAGTGTCTGACAGACTAAAAATATTATTGTGTCAGAGAGGAAAGATAAAGTAAGAGAGATAATTTCAGATCGCAAGTGTCTATATCGAAACGCGTCATCCAGCCTTCTACTATGCACTAGCAACCCTACCTTGCAGATCTCTACAATCGCTGACATTCAGGGAGAGCTAAGCGTAACTATTCTAAACATTTATCTTACTTTACTGGGCGGTATTCTCCCTGTACACTGTAGCCGCGGTCCAGCGGCCCGTGTGGGGAATCGTCAGTAGTTGTATGGAATGATTTATTGTTACCGTTTGCCTTCTTTGAAACTGTAACTAACAGCAGTCAGGTACTGTGTATTCTCCCTATACATCGCAGCCACGATCCAGCGGCACACGCAGGGACTCATTAGCTGTTATATAAATTGATTCTTTGTTGTATATAATTTTATTGCCGCTTGTCCACTAAAGATATAATTCAAAGCTGTCCTCCCGCCCACTGAGCCGCGGTCCAGCAGCCCGTGCAGGGATTTGTCATATGCTATATGTATTGATTTAATAAATCTCAATTGTCCTTTTGAATTTTTTAGCTAATAGCAGCCTTTTCCCACACACTGTAGCCGCGGTCCAGCGGCCTGTGCAGGGAACCTGCAGTAGCTATATAACCTGATCCACTACGGCAAATGTATTTAAACAATATGGTCAACGGCCCTATATCAATTAATAACTAAGTCATGTTCAGCATATAGCAGTATATCAATATTTGTTTCCTAAACCTGATTTTTCTGCCGATTGAACTGACTTACTGTTGCTAAATCCTTGTTATAAAGTGTGGATAAACGGCCTCATACAATTATTGCGGGGTCTTGTACAAATTAACAACAGATTGTGATCATCACAAAATAATCGCTATTCAGCGGCTTTCTCTGGTGATTCTGTCACAGTTATTCAAAAAAGCACAGTTGACCAGCAGCTTCTAAAGTAATTTGACGGCTGTAATATAACAATATGTGTATAAAAAAACTTTGTATTAACAAGAAATCTCAATAATGGCAAACTGATAAATTGTGACCTGTATATATACTTAAATCTATCTGCGTCTTATTTCTACATTTTGGTGGCTAGAATACTAGATAATAGATATACAACTGTGTATACTTTATATCTATCCATCTTTAAAAGTCCCTATTTTTAGGGCAACTTAATCCTCTCTCACTCCTGAGATCACCTGTGTCGTTACACTGCAATACCCAACTGGGCAACAGTGACCACACAGTCGGATTAAACGAGCAGCAGAAGGTACTTTGGCCATCTGATCTACTTACTTCATCAACGGAGTCTCTCCCCGACTATCTCATCCACCATCCTCTAAATTATGATGGTTGGAAAGCAGAAATTGGGTGAGATATAGACACTTGCGATCTGAAATTATCTCTCTTACTTTATCTTTCCTCTCTGACACAATAATATTTTTAGTCTGTCAGACACTCTAAATTTCTATCCTAGAATTACTAATCCTCTCTCACTCCTAAAGTCGGCTGGTTCCCTACACTGCAATACTCAGCAGAGTAACAGTGGATGGATGATCTGACCAAACGAGCAGCAGAAGGTACTGTGGCCACTCCACTTTTTTCATTTGCGGGGTCTCTCCCTGACTCCCCCATTTACCACCCTCTAAACGTATGATGGTAAGAAGGTGGGTTTTGGGTGAGATATAGACACTTGCAAACTGATTAGCACTCTCCTACTTTAGCTCTCTCTTCTACTAGAATATGCAGATGCTAAGGGGTTAGAACACTATACCCTCTTGATACTATCTACACACAAATGCAACATTGTGGGTCCCTCCCTTTTTTGATTACTTAGGCAACTGAGCTCTTTTGATACTAGGAGCTGACAGGCTCTTATCCCAATTGTATCACTAGAATAGACACAGACTGCTTAAAATTAACACTATTCTTTGGTTTCAGTGAATACAGTGATTGTTGTTAGTATGTATGTATGAACTTTCAACCCATTTAACGGATATATAAATCGAGGCAAGGACTCATTAGACTGTCTTCCGGTGAATCCTTACTTACAGACAGTAACAGAATTATTAGTTGCAGTGCATATTTTAACTTTAATTGTGTGTTGAAATTGTATGTAATTTAATCATATACCTTGTGTTAATTACCTATCTATATTAAAACGTAAATATTAAAAGTTAAATTTTAAACAGTGTCACCATTTCGTTAGCCATTCACCACATTTTTTGGTACCAATAGGTATTGTATATGCATGTACACATAAACATGCACTAAGAGTGCCCCCACAAAGAGTCTTCTTTTTCTCCAGTATACCATGTACTTATCTCTGACTCTGGGGAGCACCTCCAACCTATAAAGTGGTTAGATCTAAAGGCTCTCTCCTCTTTAAAGAAGGCAGCCTTTTGAATAACCTAACATAACAGGATTTGGATCTTTCTTGAATTATTCACTCCACTTTAATTAAAAAATTGATGGTAATAATCAATAAACAGTGGAGTATCCAGTGCGGGACCCAAACAAAAAGACGTATTGTATGTAGAAGATGCCATCAAAATTGAAGTAATTATTACTCAGAATAAATTCTATGCCTTCTATCAAGAAGCTTTGCAAATTAGTGTCTATTGACGAGTCCTCTAAAGTCTGTTTTACTGCTGCTAGACCGTCTGAGTGACGTATTATTGTATATAAAGAAATTATAAAACCAAAAGAGGCAAACGGGATGGAATCAGAAAAAGAGATAGAAAGAAAAAAGTTTAACTGTAAACTATGACTCATCACCATCCAATCCAGAAAATATAACCAAAAAAATCTTTAATTGCAAATTAGTGTCTATTGACGAGTCCTCTAAAATCTGTTTTACTGCTGCTAGACTGTCTGAGTGATGTATTATTGTATATAAAGAAGTTACGTCAGCAGTAACTAGACATAAGCTCTCATCCCAAGTTACACTTTCCAATTGGTTAAGGATATCTTTAGTATCCTGTAGATAGGATTTGTTTTTAGTTACCAATGGTTGCAAATGATGGTCGATAAAGGCAGAAAGATTGGCTGTTATACTATTCATACCTGCTATTATAGGTCGACCCGGGGGATTAATGGTGCTTTTGTGCACTTTACGTAATAGATAGAGAACTGGTATTGAGAAGTCAGTATTGATTAGGAATTCCGCTGTTTCAGTTTTTAGTGTATCATTGGTTACATATCGGTCTATAAGGGTTTTGAAATTGGTAAAAATTCTATTTGATGGGTCTGAACGTAATTTTCGGTATGTTTGGCCATCGTTTAGTTGTCTTAGAACTTCGGCTACATGCATTGTTTTGTTTAAAATTACTTCCCCCCCCCACACTTTTATTCGCTGAGTTAATTATGATCTCAGTGTTTGATTTCAATGATTCTAGTGCATCTCGTTCTTTTTTATAAAGGTTGTGTTTATAATTGGGTTGATAATTTTTCATAGACTCTATCTCCTCATTAATTATCTTTTGAAATGCATCTATAAAACATCCTTTTTGTATTGTGGATTAAAGGTGGAGGGTTTTTTGAAAGGATTGATATTGGTTTTTTCAACACCTTCCTGAAGCGGTTGGTCAGCAAAAATTTTCTTCAAAGTGAGTTTCCTAATAAACTTGTTAACGTCAATATACAAATCAAAGAAATTAACTTGGTTACTGGGGGCAAATTTAAGGCCCTTCTGTAATACTGCTGTTTCCTCAGAATTAAGTGTGTAATAACTTAAATTAAAGATTTTGGTTATATTTTCTGGATTGGATGGTGATGAGTCATAGTTTACAGTTAAACTTTTTTCTTTCTATCTCTTTTTCTGATTCCACCCCGTTTGCCTCTTTTGGTTTTATAACTCCTTTATATACAATAATACGTCACTCAGACGGTCTAGCAGCAGTAAAACAGACTTTAGAGGACTCGTCAATAGACACTAATTTGCAAAGCTTCTTGATAGAAGACATAGAATTTATTCTGAGTAATAATTACTTCAATTTTGATGGCATCTTCTACATACAGGATGTTGGGACAGCCATGGGGACCAGGTTTGCCCCCAGCTATGCCAATACATTCATGGCAAGATGGGGAGATCAACAAGTCTGGCATGGGCACGGCTGGGGTGCAAACCTGGACGATGGTGGAGGTACATCGACGATTTACTATTTATATGGAGAGGGGAAGTCGAAACATTACAAAATTTTTGCGAGCACCTTAATCAAAATAATCTCAATATTCACTTCACATTTAACATCAACAAAACTGAAGTAAACTTTTTGGATTTAAAAATTTACATTGAATGTGGTAAAATCGAGACAACAGTATATACTAAACCCTCCAACTCCAATACGTATATCGATCCCAATAGTAATCATCTACACAGTTGGCTTAATAATGTACCAACGGGAAAATATGTGCGATTGAAAAGGAATTGTTCGAATGAAAACAACTTTAATACCAGTGCAGCTCTCATGACTTCAAAATTTATTGATAAAGGATATAAAACAAAAGTACTACAAAAAGCCTTTAACGAAACCAAAGAGGTCGCTAGGATGAAGCTGTTAGAAAATAGAAAAGAAAACAGCAGAACACCATTTAATTCCCATCAACTGGCTTTTAGCACTCAGTATTCTAGTTTCCACAGATCAATAGATGGAATGTTCAAACGAAATTGGGGCCTATTATTGAAAGACACAGTACTCGCTGACATACTCCCAGAGAGACCAACATTTATCTATAGACGTGCACCCAATTTCAAAGATAAATTAGTCTCTAGTGCATTTTTAGAGAAGCCCCTGGGGGGCACTGTTCGTAACAAAGGATTTTACCACTGCGGCGACTGCATAATGTGTAGGGCATGTCCCTCAGCACATAATAAAGTCACTGAGTTAGTGTTAAACAATAAGAAAATTAAGTTCAGACAATTTATTACATGTAATTCTAGTTATGTGATCTATGTTCTCCGTTGTTCCTGTAATAAACTTTATGTGGGTAAGACCACCAGGAACCTGAAAGTGAGACTTGCTGAACATACTAGAAACATCAAAAAGGGCTTTTCAGAACATTCCCTCTCCCTGCACTTCAGAGATCATCATAATAGCTCTTGTGATGCACTGACAGGTTTTTGGGGACTTGAATGTATTAAAACAAATTGGAGAGATAGGAACAGAGATACACAGCTAGCAAAGACAGAGATGCGCTGGATCTATGATCTAAATGCCCTAACCCCTAGTGGTTTAAATCATGAATTTGAACTTAAATGGTTTCTTAACTGATATGATATATATATATATATATATATATATATATATATATTTTTTTTTTTCTTCTTTTATTGTGTCTTTTTGATATATGTATATTTTTTATTGTTTTTAAATGCCTTAAGTATATTTGCACAAGAAGATTTAATGCAGTCACCCTTTTATTTGTCAATACAAATGATGTACAATATTGTAGTCCAGGACGGATCATTGGTGGGAGTTTCCCTTTAAGAACACCAAAAATGAAATAGCTGGCACTACCCAAAAACTTCAAAATATAGTTTATGCCATTTTTAAATATATTGCTATAGCACTTTACAAAATGATAATGGACATGCACTTTGCACTTTATACATAAAAAGTAAGAAAACAATGTCCTCATGGAAACATATGCGATACATGCGTATCACCTAACTGACTTCCGTGCGCTCCACGCACGATAGCAGTGCGCTCCATTGAATTGACTTCCGTGCATTCCACACACGGAAGGAAATAGCAGTTCCTCCAGATTTGCGGATCACAGCACGTCACTTCCGTGCGTTCCACGCACTGGAAGTGCATGGATGGGACCTCTATTAAGAGAATTCCCTTAAAATTTAACATTGTGGCTGTTCACATTAGTGCGGTAAAGCACTGAGACCTATTATACTATGCACATAATAAAGGAGAGCATGACATCACATGGCGCAGAAAGGGGAGGCGGACTATGTAAATTTTCATTTGCAGCTGCACAACATTGCAGTTCTCCCGAGGCCAATAACCACTGAGATCACAGCAGCACGGCCCAACCAGGGAAAGAGCGTCCATTTCCGGTAATCTATGGACCGGCCGACCCGAATTGGCCCGATTTCCTGCCCGGCCAGTCAGCCCCTGATCACCTGTATCCTGTTATTAATAATCTATTTCTATGAAGCGGTACTTGCTCAAACCTCCTAGATTTATATACCCAGCAGCTGCATTAAATCCTTGGCCTCTGCCATGAATACAAACTAATCATAGACCCTGACTGATAGTACTTTAATTAATATAAAAAAATTTACATTTTATATAGAATATGTAAGAGAAGAAATATAGAAATTAACCTTTTAATGAAATAAAATGCAATCTTACATAATTTCTTAGAAAAGTAATGATTTTCTTTTTCTTTTTTTTGTTAATCAGTCTTGGTCAAGGACACAAGTAACATACAGTAATATACAATTTAATGATGTGTTAAGAAATTTTACATGAGAAATGACATTGCAGTATTTCATGGTACTAAATAGCTGATTAGCTAAAATGTAATTTGGATAGACCATAAATGGTAGAAAAAATAATATTCCCGTAGTTAGCAAACTATGGGCCAAATATAACTGGGTGCGCCTGACCTTTCAGGATCTTTATGTCTGGAGAAGCCAGGTGAGTGATTTTCAGGGTGGAGGGACCAAGACCCTAAATCTACAAAAGAAGGGGATGGGGTAAAAGACACACCACAATGGATACAGTGGTGTGGATAAACATACATGGAAAATGTAGATTATAAAGGACACAGAGGGTGCATACTTAGTAATGGACATGGTGGAGGAATATTAATATGCAGGAGTAATAATGGACACTGGGGGGGAGGGGACTTATAGTAATAAGCACAGAAGGGGGGAGTGAGACATAATAATGGACAGACAAGAACACATAGAAATGGACAATTAGCATAATAGTGGACACCATCAAACTTTAGAATATCCCCTACTATATGTTCCAACTCATGGCTCATGAGTACAGCATTCCCTGTCAGACCACACCCCCTGTTATGAGGTCACACTCCACCCATCACTATACTCCACCCCCGTAAGGGCTGCTTCTAAAAATTTCCCGGGTTGATTTTCCTTCCCAATCTGCCCATGCAGGTTATAGACACATAAACAGTCTCTGTTTTCCAGCAGGGCTGAAGAATGATTAAAAAGAGGTGTCAGAATGTCCACTAATGCAGAGATGATATCCTGTAGACTGTTATTTATAGCAGAGTGCAAGGTACAATAGCAAGTACTGAGGAGTAGGATGTAGCACTGGAAACTAAGGTCTCAGCAGAGGATGTCCATTAATGAGGGTAGATACTGCAGGTAAAGAGAATTACTCGGCAGAGCAGGATGATGATTACCCACATATAGGGAAAAACTTTAAACAGTCTTATACTGTTAAAGAATAGCTGTCCACTGTAATGCAGTGAATGATGTGTACTTGACCTGGCTTAGGTTGGCAGCAGGAAACTGGATGGGATAGGTACTGTTGTATACCATCAGTGTAGTAGGTTGCAATGTAGTTAACCACTACAACAGGAACAAACTGTGACTGGTGGTGCAATTTATAACAGAAACAGAGTAAAAACTGGGGTGCACTGTAACTGGAACAGACTGAGGCTTGTAGTGTGTACATCAACATACATCAACAGTCTGAGACTTGTGTTTTAGACAGGAACAAACTAAAACTTGCACTGTAAAAAGGAACACACTAATACTTAAGTACTTACAACTGGAGTAAAAGCAGGACACATCAGAATGTACTAAAACTTAATCCAGTAGTTCCCAAACATTTTTGAATCATGGCACCCCAATGCATGAGAATTATATTGAGGCACCCCTAGGATAAAGGATTCTCATTGAGAAAGTTTATAAACACAATTTATTTATCTTAATATTTGTTTCTATCTCATCCTTAGAATTGGTTATGAGGTATTATTATTATTATAATTTTATTTATAAGGCACCACAAGTGTTTCGCAGCGCCGTACAAAGGAACAATACAGGGAGACAAAGCTTGGCATAACATTGAATAAATAACAAAAATACAGTACAAATAAAGAGCGCCACAGATCAATACACATTACAGCTTAAATGTAAGTAGTGAGGACTCAATCAACATACAGGCCAATGATGGAGATGAGTATGCGGACAAAGTTGGTCACTGAGTGTTGGAGTATAGGAGAGCTGTGAGTGAAATGTGAAGAGAAGTGGGCTTTGACAACAGGAGGGAAGAGGGCCCTGCTCAGAGGAGCTTACAATCTAGTAATGGACAAGATTCACTTCTAGGTATGGACAGGATTCACTTCTGTTTGTGCCCTTCTGTTATGCTAAGTAAAGCATATGAATGTAGCCAAATCAGGGAAGTCAAATCTTAACATAGTGTCATGTACTGTAGGTGTGGCCATTCAATATGGTCAAAAGTCTTCTTGGCATCGAGGGAGAACATTGCAGAGTGGGAGGTAGGAGGGTCATCCTTGCATTTAACTAGGGCTACTATTACTTTTCTTACATTTATTGTGGAGTGTCTCCCAGAAATAAACCCTGTTTGATCTGGATGGATGATCTGAAGGAGAATGACTTTTAGGATTTTGCGAAAACGTTGTAATCCAGGTTTAAAAGGGATACAGGGCGATAGGAGCCAGGGAGGCATAGGTCTCTGTTTGGTTTGGGTAATATCTTTAGGACCATGAGTTAAAATGTATAGGGGAGATGCAAGGTGACAGAATAGAATTGAAGACATCCACCAAGGTAGGAGTCAGCTTTGATTTAAAGAGTGCCTTATTAGGTTCAAGATGCTTAATTGCTATGTCAACCTCTTTGTGTGTAATGGGAGCATGTAAAGTAGAGGACTTGGTAGCCGTGATAGACGTGAAAGTTAAATACTCCCAAATCAAAGGAGAGGGGTGTGCTGTAGTGGATATTAGAAGGGGGAGGAACAGAGGAGGAGGGAACATCTGGAGACCCTGCAGAGCTTATATGATGTTAGCAAAGTGGAGTATAGGTCTTTGTAGGCATCAATCAGTTGTAAAGATGTCAATAGTTTGGCAGGATACATAAGGCCAAGTTTTCATCCCTCTGCAACTAATTGAAAGCATAAAGTTGAGAATGCCATCCTGTCCTTTGCTAGTTCAGCGGAATAGTCATGGAAATTATGCATTTTATGACCCTCTCCTGATAAATTCTTGATTTTATGTGAGGCAGACCAGAGTTCAATCTTGTGGAGGAAGTTGAGGCAGCAGAAAAGGGTGACTCGTGGGCAAGGTCTGGACGGAGTGGGTTTTATGGCCTACTCTGTGTACCCTCTCTATTATCATGTCCTGGCAAACCTATTCTATGCCAAGCAGCGAGGGACGGTTGTTGCGGACAAATTGAGCGAGAGCTCCGTCTTGAATGGATTCTGGCAGCCAGACTAAATGTATATTATTTCTGCTTGATCTGTTTTACAAATCTTCTGCCTTGTTCCAAAGGTGATAAGTATCATCTATAAGCCTTTTAACTGAATTCTGAATCACAGCAATATCATGGGAGTCAGCTCCAAACTTCTGCTCATTTACTGTTACTCCGTTTGTAAGCTGCTGTAGCTGTGAAGTAATGTCTGCCAGAGCTTTAGAGAGCAGTGGACCCATAGTGGCATTGATTGATTCCGCCACATCTGTATATGTAACAGGGACATTATAACTATGACTCACATGCCCAGAAGGTGAACTGTCATCTGCTGCAGCTTTCTTAGATGCACTGGCTGTTCCATCATCATCCAGTGCCATATTGCCCTCTCCCCACTGCTGTTCTTGCTGAATCTGTAGAGGCTACTAAGCAGCCTGTGGGGCCAGAAATTTTTCCATGGAGCTTCTGTGGGTGGGGAGGAGGATGTTGCCCAGCGTCTGCGGCAAGGTAAAGGCTCTAGGAGCCATGTAACTGTAGCATGGTGGGTGATGGGAGATGGATCTGCAGGAGTGAGCTCCTTACTCCATCAGCCAGAGGCAGAATCTTTTCACTGTGTTTATTTTAATATTTCCTATAAAGCCATTTATTGGTGGCTCCTCACTTCCTGAGAAATTCCCAATCTGGACTGTCTAGTTTGGCAGTTAATGCTTTAGTCAGTGGACTTCATCAAGTGTGTCTTCTGGCTTTGGCATTACCACCCTGCTAATTTAGCCCAGCACTGGTTATTTAAATATGAAGGAACCCTACAGAATTTTTGCTTAAAACATTTGAATGAGATCCAATGCAAATCTTCAAAATTATTTTTTAGATCTTTTTTTTATAGAGCAGTGATCTGTGCAGCCTTTCCAATGTTTGATCAATGCACATCTCTGTGTTGTACACTTTTCTATTGAAAGAACTTTTGTAAACTGTTGTAAAGTTCAAATCATGATTTTACTCCTGTGTTTGGCTTTAGACAATCTGAGCTCTTATGAAGATGCAAACTTAAGGTGCCCATACACGGTACAATTATTTCATACAATATTGTATGCAATATCGAATCTCATCGCATCTCGGTTTTGTGATAAGATGAGATCTAGTACAAAAAGTAGGTGCAGCACATACTTTTTGTACTAGATCTCATCTTATCGCAAAACTGAGATGCGATATTTTATTTAATAATTGAAACGTGTATAGGCACCTTTAGACTAATATGGTTCTTAGTAAATTTACTTCCAAGTGAACTGACCCAATTTTCTCCAAGTGTACTCACCCATCTCACTATTTTCCATAAGTCTTTGTACCATTATAAAATGTAATGAACTATCCCTCCCCAAGAATGTCTGTGATGCTTTCGAATAAGGGGAGAGCTCTCAGAATTCCAAGACTGCAGGCAATTTCCCCACCTGCCAAGGTTTTAAGTGATAGGAATTGGAAAACATTATTAATTATCACTTTCCTCAGTAAACACCAATTGCCAGGGAGTCATTCCTACTTGTTAACTCATACTTGTTAAATCTTTGTGTTTAGCCATGTATTGATAAACTGTTCTTACAGTAGCTCATTTTTCACTGAATCATCTTTGATTGCCACCATACAGTAATTTACAAACGCAAGGTGCTCTAGCAAACCTAGACAAGTATGCTTAAAGTAGTACCAATGAAATAACAGTTATGTCCACCACTTCCACCCAACAGAGGGCTTTGGGGACAATTCAGACTTGCTCAGTGCGGGCCAAATTCAATACCTCAGCCGATTGTTGGGGCTTGAACATGCGGATCTAGGTACTGTGGGGTAGATTTATTACTAGGCGATCAGGGGAATCTGCGCTATCTCTGTGCGTTATAGCAGGGGATAGAGCTTCCCCTGATCTATCACACCTGCCGAGCGTTTACTCTAACGCCGGCGGTGTGGGGCAGGAGGCATAGCGCAGGGGCGATATTTTGCACTGCGCCCCTGCCTCCTGCCAGATTTATGAACGCTCAGCATCGCTGACCGTTCCGCCGCCTGCAGCTGTCAACTTCGCTAGCTGCAGGCGGCGATGCCCTATACCTAACAGCAGGGACAGCGCTGTCCCTGCTGCTGGCGCGGAGCTGCGCTGGGATCTCGCGAGACTAGCGAGATCCCGCGCATGCGCAGTGAGCCGGCCGGGGGGAAGGAGACGGCGCATCAGTATTAACTGATGCGCTGTCTCCAGGAGGGACATCGCCGGAGGGGGGAGTTAGCGCTCCCCACTCCGGCGGCAAGATCTTAATAGATCTTGTCAGTGTCCCCTCCTGCTTCGCCTTGCTAATGAGGCGAAGCAGGAACTGTTATAGCGGCGCGATAGGCGCTGCTATAATAAATCTACCCCAGAATGTGCAAACCCCTAGAGCAAATGCCTTTGGCTCATTTCACACTCGCCTGGCCTTTAGCTCACTGTGGGATGGACAGGGGGCAGATGCAGAAGACCGCCCAGTGTTTTATGGGCGTGCCCACAAAAACAGTGAGTGCACTAATGAAAAATCTGGGTGGACACCTGGGAACACAGGCATGTCTATGTCTGCTTGGAGTGGGGTGTTGATGTCACGTGATATCAGCACCCACCCGGAATTTTTATGGGAAGCGCCTGCTGGAAAAGTCAGTACAGGCTGACTTTTCTTAATGAACAGTGGAAAAATCATTCAATGGTGAGCCACCATCAAGTCATTTTCCCCCACACTAATGCATGCCAGGGAATGTGTTAGCGTACACATCCCCTCGCATGCTAGTGCGGGGATTCGCTCAGCGGTGGGGGCCCTTCAGCGGGGCAGTGTTTACTGCTAGCTAGGCAGCGAATATACGCAGTCTAGCAAAGAAATCTGAATCACCCCCACTTGGACATTAACACTATGTAGGTGATATATAGAGTACCTGAGGAAAAATCTAAATATGGAAATACAGTAAGAATTGTTATTAGTCCAGCCAGGCAACAGTAACCAAGACTTTATTTAACTAACTGCAAGCAGCAGGGAAAAGGAATTGAGTACATTCAGAATAAATATTAATTCAACCAAAAAAAAGTGTAAATTTAGAAAACAAACAGCACTTGGAAAAAGTACTGTAGCTATTACAATGTCATAGCAGATAAGGTGATGCTATAAATCACTATAAATTGTCTATGTGTTTACTGTGTGTGAGACGCAAACAATGTTTTTCCTCATAGATTATTTGTAATCACTGTGAAGGCTGCATGGCGGGCTCCAAAGTTTCAGTAGATGTACAAATTTGTATGCCAAGCACATAACATGTAATCCATAACCAGATCATGTACACAAATTTTACAAAGGATTAAGAAAAGCATAAAAATGTAACATACTGCAATGACTTGGATTGTTGTAGTGCTAAATCACAAGACTGGATTCAATAATTAATTTCTAACCTGAGAAATGTCTTCGAGTTTGTGGAGCTTACAGTAGGCTGAGTTGGATAATTGCCCTTTTGCTATGGTTATACTGTACTTTGTTCCGGAGAAAATGGCAATGTGGGAAGTTCTTAAAAAATTCAACCAGTTTCTCATATAACAGCCCAATTATAACTTTTTAATCAAAGTGTCTCAGATGCAGAACATAAAATGGGGACTACATTTTGGGATGTCTAACAGCTCCCAGCAACACACTTTACAAATCCTCAAAAAAGAAAAAAAGATGACCACCAAAGTCAGATGTAGTCTGTGAGACTGCACTGGCTTCACTGTGACTGGCAGTGACTTCCTACTGGAAGTCCAACCTGCCAGTCACCAAGGCAGTCCCATTGGGAGGTGTTCCTTCCCTCCGGGACGCCTCTCTGTGGGCAGCAACCCACAGAAGCTGGCCGCATGCGCAGTACAGAGTACAGGCATCGGGAATACAGTGCCTGTGGCGGGGACCGTGAGGAGCAGTGGCAGGGGGGGGGGTGCCCACATCGCGGCCAGTGGCAGCCCCTCTACTGCCATGAGGTACAAGCCACCACTGGTTGCAGACCCTCTTTCTCCCTACATGTTGGTTAGTGGGTAAAGGTGGTACACTAATTGGGTGTCCAAGTGCTCAAAGAAGTGAAAAACTCATATCTACAGTACCTTGTCCTGTATAAACTTTTTCCTGTATTTAACTTGTGCAGGTCCATATTTTGGTGTCAATCTATTGACTGTCAAACTAGACACTGTTGACCCTATGTTCCACATCTATATAACTACTACCCATTTTTTATATCAAAGACTACTGTTACCAGATACTATTTTATGTACTGCTTAATGCTCTCTGCAGTTCCCTGTGTTGGTCATACTCACCAACACATGCACTAACTATTGGTCATGCTCTACTCGTTATCTGTATTTATTGTTTAAATTACCAAATTCCATTTACCATTTTTGAGGAGAAACCTTATTAAACTTCCAAGTTTCCAACAAATGGCCACCAGCTATGTACAGTATAAACCTTGGGTCCTGCACTAAATCCAGACAACCCAAAAATACTACACAGAGCTTTATAGCAGCAGTAATTTGGATATTGCACTGAAGTAGTAAGGAAATAATTGGGACTGATCTTAGTACATTTTGGACAGATAATGAACTGACCAATAGGAAGTAAGGAAGAAGGATATGAAGATGCTGATGACCGCAGAACACTCCTGATGGAATACAAAGTGTGTTGAGCAGGGGCCAAAAAGTAACTGAGGGCCTAATTCAGACCTGATCGCAGGGCATATTTTGTTTGCAAATGAGCAAATTTATCTTTGAAGATGCATTTGAACACTTTTTATATATCACGTATTAATGCACAGGACAGTGTAGGGTCATAGCACAGAAAAAACGGGATGCGGTCATTTGGTCTACTGCATTATGGTCGACAGTCATTAGGTCGAATCCATTAGGTCGACATGCTAAAAGGTCGACATGACTCTAGGTCGACATGGGAAAAGGTCGACATGATTCTAGTTCGAAAGGTCATTAGTTCGACAAGGTCATTAGTTCGACATTGTCTATGTCGACATTCACAAGGTCGACATGGAGTTTTTCACTGTTTTTTGAGCCAACATGTGCCGACAGGCGGTATTTCATGCCCTACCATCCACTAGGGCGTGGTGGGAGAATAAAATAGTGTGCCGAGCGTAGCGAGGCACCGTGCCCGACGCATAGCGAGCGCAGCGAGCGATGCGAGGGGATGCAGTGCACTTTAAACTGTGTCCATGTCGACTGTGTTGACATTCAGGTAAAAAAACAGTGAAAAACCCCATGTCGACCTTGTGAATGTCGACATAGACAATGTCGAACTAATGACCTTGTCGAACTAATGACCTGTCGAACTAATGACATTTCGACCTAGAATCATGTCGACCTTTTCCAATGTCGACCTCGAATCATGTCGACCTTTTAGCATGTCGACCTAATGGATTCGACCTAATGACTTTCGACCATAATGCAATAGACCAAATGATCCCAACCCGAAAAAACATATTGAAATATAAAAGTTTCATGATACACTATCAAATATAATACAGATGGAGCTGCTCTCATTAGAGCAGCTCCTAGCGAAGCTATTCCCATCTCCATCCGACTGGAAGTCCTGCAGCCCTGTCCCCTATCCCTGCTGTCTCCCCGTTCACTGTCCGTTGTCTCCCTGCTCACTGCCTGCTCCCTGCCCATCTCTCTGAATCGGAGACAGGCAGGGAAGCACCCTGCCACCCAGCTGAGTGGAACACGCGAGTAAGTGAGATGCTCATGCATCCCCACTATCTGCCTACTGCTAACTTCGCCAGAAACGGCGCCATAGTGAGCTGACGGCAGAGGCTGGTTTCATCTGTATATTGGATTGTTATTATGGTTTCATCTGTATATTATATTGTAATTATTCACATGTAATGTTTGACCACATACAGTACAGTAGTAACATGATGGTACATCATTGGCAAAACAAGAACCACAAAATATTTATTTGTGGTGTTTATAAGATGGAAACAAAATCTTGGGCATGATGTAATACATGGCGACCGTGCGGATTACCAGCCGAACTCCAAGGTTTTTTTAAAGGGCAATAATTTGCTAGCCAAAATCATAACTTGACGTAAATGACTGCCCTTTTAGAAAAGCTTTGAGATTGTCTGGCATCCCGCACTGCTTCTGGAATCTCAAACATTACATTCCTCTCTATATTTGTTCTTAGCTTCCTTTCTTGATATTTTAATATAAAATGCTTGTTGAGCCATTTATATAAAAAATTGACATGTTAAAATAAGTAAAATGACTTATGGGGTATTCTATTGGCAGCGGTAGTTTGCTTCTCGGCAAAAAAACTGGATAATATTGCAAAATTAGTCCGATGGTATTACCGGGCTATCTTACTGTGGCCTACGAGCTATTGGCCGATAACACAAGGGATCGGAAATTATTTCCTGGACCCATGTTCTTGTGTTGCTGGAGGCACGTGAAGCATAATCCTCATAATTAACTGCGGCTAATAGGATATTCCATTATTGGTATTTTATTTTAAGTGTGGCCTTCTGGAAATAGTTATGTTAGAATTTTTTATGGCACCTCATAAAACATCACTGATATTAATGTTGGTATGTGCGGAGAACTTATTTCAGAAGATGGCCTCAGCTCCAGTATGAGAAAACCTCAGCAGTGGAGACATTTTTGTAAGGAAGTGTGATGTGTTAAAATTCATCTTACTGTATACTGCACTATATAGATTGCCATAGTTGAACGCAAATCTATTGAATGCTAAAAGACCAATTTTGTACAAGCAAAGGAGTTGTAATGTGTTTTTTAGTGCCACTATTGTTAGATGAATTATATGCTTGCCATTGTATTTGGTAGTAACTCCTATTCATTTGTACCATATACTGTACTGTTAAAATATATAGATGTAAGGAAGATACAGTAGCTCAATTGCAAGCAGTTCATACTGTCATTTCATGAATATGTATTTTGGAAGTTTGCCTTCTACAGTTACTATGGATTTAGAGTTCATTTATTTTCTGTGTATAATCATTTATCATAAAAATGACCAATATCATAGTACCATGTATTGCAAATGACTACATAAGAATCCAGTTTTTCACCAAGCTTCTTTTATTCCGGTTTATATTATCAAAAAAATATCCCAAAGGTCAGTTATTAACCATACAATGTATTGTATTTGATACAAACAACAAAATCACAATACAAATCAGCATGAGACTATACTGTACATTGCTTTTTAAATTGAGATTATTTGCTCCAATTATTACATTTGAACACTACTCAGAGAGAGAGTTTGGAAGAATGATAATAGAAAATGCATCAATTTCGTGAGCTCTTATTTCAAAGCATGCAAACAGATCAATGCTATCATTCACAAAAAACAAATATGCCAAACTGACAGCTCAAACTAAGGAGTATAGGCAATACGCTTGGTTTAATCTGATGATAAGATGATACAGTGGGGAAATAGATATTATTGTAACTTGTCAACCATATTGGTTGTGTCAGATGAACACTGTATTCATGTGCATTGGTCAAAATATGCACTAAAGTAGGAGGTCACACATATTAGATTTGATAAATATTTAGTGATATATCAGTTGTGTGTTCATTTATGAAAAAAACTGTCTTTTTCTTGCAAATACAGGTGATTTAACAAAAGTCAGAGGTTATCAATGTCTACTTTTTACTAAAGATCATATTGCAGAATATACTGAAGTTGCTAAATTTGCCTGCTGAAAAGATTCTTATATAAAGCATGCCAATGCCAGGTGAAGCCAGCTGTCATGGTACTGGATTTTTGTGGATCAAAAGGGGTCTATGGGGCCCAGCAGAAGTAGCTCTTACAAGACGGAATTCTGCATGCTTAATATATTGTTTGCACATAACCCATAAGGAAGTAAGAATGAGTGATAGGGGTTGATGTGAACCAGAACACAACAGGGGTGTTTACCAGGAACACCCACAAGAAGTTATGGACTTACATTACTAATCATGTTGGCTGTGCCCCGTGCCTGTGTCCCCTATGCTAGCCCTAATTCTGCAATTACTATGGTTCTTTGGAAAACACATAGAGACTCTGGATCAGAGTCCGGACTTCACTAGAGATGAAAAGGAAATTCTGACAGGAGAGGGCTGAAGAGTACTTGGAGTCAGAGAATTCCAAGCAGAATGTACCTAAGGACTGCAGACATGAGGAAGACTTTAACAATGTACCAGGCAGGATGGACTGGATGACTGAATAACTGCAGAATACTTCGAACCAAAGAAGTTACCAGGCGGACTTGACCAGATGACTCTAGGACTGAAGTTTACTAAGAACCAGAGAGTTTATTAGATTAGCTGGACAATACCAGATGACTAACAAAGGTAGACTACTCCAAAATGCTGGGAAGCACAGGAGAAGGTGCTCAGGACAATCAAACCTAGACTAGCTATGTAAAGCATTGCTCTGGCCTCTGAGAATTCTAGGAAGTATCCTTATAAACCCTTAGGAGCATTCTGGTTGGCCAGATCAGATTTCCTAGAACCTGATTGGCCGTTTGGTGTCACCTAACTCGACCATAATGGCAGCACCCATAGCCCATGAACAGCAGGGATTGCCGCAGTCTCTAATCTGCTGAAGTGCTGGGGACACCTGAAAGAGAAATCCTGCTGGACGGACATAGCCCCCTAGCAGGAAGGAGCGCTGGACCACGTGGATGGGTAAGTAGAGTAGCCGATGGCCTGTGACATCAGCATTGATAATAAATACTATTATTATTGAATTAATTACTTGGTTCTCCTCAGTAAATCCTTGAATAAAGAACACAGTGCAGCATATGTAATAGTATCCGAATTCAAAGGTGGTGTGGGATGAAGGTTACTTTTTTTAAGCGGCAATCAATATCAAGGATGCATTGTAAATGATTGCCAAGTTCAACCAAAATTATGCACCTTTGGTGAATTCAGATGCTATTATAAAATACCCTCCCATGTTAATCATCCCATTAATGAACTATTGCTAAACTAGGCAAGCATTTTACCACCTTCTTGTGATTTATGCAAGTATGTAAAATGAAATGTGTAATAACTTGTGCAGCACCAGTAACAGCTTTTCCAGTTGTTCCTAATTAGCCTGTTTATTGCCTGTTTTTATTTTTTGTCTTTTTGCATCAATGTATAAGAGTAATATTTCTCTACACTCATATGTATCAGTGTTTTTATTTTCAGTGTCAGGGACATTTCTTTTAAAATATTAATGTTAGAAGATATTGGTAGAGAAAATTTGACTTGTTTTTTTGCTTTGTTATTTTTATGCTTTGAAACTTGTAACATAAATAAAATAGACTATTTTAATATGCTACCAAAAGTAAATCACATATCTGCCCCCAAAAAAGCAATATACATTTTGCTTAGCATCTGAAAAATGTAAAAGGATATTCCCAGTAATCCAGTTTTCTCTAGCTCTTCTTTATTCTAACATTCTTTACTCACTACAGTTGACATTTTTTCGTCTGTATGCTGTTATTTTGGTGATCTTTTTTCTTTTTGAAACACTATGGTGCATATTTATTAATATTATTTTTACTAAAATAATGTGAAAGGGGGAGTTTCACACCCTTTTCACATTATTTTAGAATCAAATAGATATACTGTGTTTAAGGTATTTTTAGAGCAGTTTTCGTAAAAAAAGAAAAACAACTCCAAACCATCCAATTAAGTGGGCAGATCGCATTTCCCATTTGTGTAATGGCAACTGTGATCTGCCCCTATTTACTATGGGGAATTGTAAAAAACAACAACAACTGGGGGAGAGCCCTGTAAAAACAACCGTACCTGCAAATGGCATTAAGCAGGGCTTATACCTCTTTCCCCTACTCCTGCTCTGTCCAGACAGACAAAGCAGAGTTCGGATCCAGCCACTATGATCAGCTTTGTTATATAACAATAACCATGAGCCCATCAATATAAAAAAAATGTTTTACAAAGAAAATAAATCACTGCCTCTGTTGACATCCCCCATCATTGCCAAAACTGCTAGCACTGCCTCCCACCATTGCTGACACCAACCCCCACCCACTACTGCTCTTTCTTCGCCCTGCTGCTGCCTAAGAATAAGATTACCTGCTCTGATGGTCAGCATTCGTTACCTTATCTGAACCCCATTTCAGCTTATTATACAGTTAGCTGAGGTGGAGGTAAGTGACAGCTGGGAAATTACTGCATCTCAGCTGACTGCAGTCCTCAAACCTTCTAAGAGTTAATAGAAGCCCTTATAGCTGAACAGAGATCAGGAGTGTGGAGGCTAGTGAGCAAGTTGAGTAAGAGCTATGCAGACAAACAGAGTTGGACTCAGTTAGGACTGGTTGGAAGATCAGATTTATGCCACTACCTCAACAGGGAGTGACTCATTGGCAGTGGTTGCAGAAATTGTCCCTTGAGATTAACCCCATGCGTGGCTCCTGGCCTTTTGGAGTGCACTACTCTGTCAAGCTGGCATACAATGCAGTGAACAGGGACTGAAGAAAAGCCTGCAATCTCTAGAGAGGATTGGACTGACAGAAGAAGCAGGAAAACAGATTATGCTGAATCAGCTGAAATGTGTAAGAGCAGCAGTGCCGAGTCTGTTCCCAAGTTCACTCAATTACAAATAACCTCTCTTAGACTTGGGTGGAGGCATTTTACGGAAAACTTCTCAATATAAAAAGTAATGATTAATTAATCTCATTAGGAGGCACATAAAAGGTGGTTACATACACTTATTGGCTTATCAAAATAAATACAGATAGTGGTAGATGCTCAATTAGTTCAGTAATACTACTCAGGTGCATGAGGGAGGGGTTAATACTGAGTTTTTTATAACATTTCTTTTTTTATTTTATCTCTCTCTTTATATATAGCTTCGGCTTCATATCAATAATATTTATTAACACTATAGTATCTCACTGGCATGCCGCACTGGGCTTTCTAACGTATGACAGTTTTTGGGGTGCCGCTCCCTGCACCTATAGTGCTAGGGACCCCCAATATACAGAGAAGCCTTGACGTGGCTTGGGGGCATATCATACACCTGCGCAGGTATATGTAACCAATATCTCTGAATTCTATTATTATGTAGTGTTCAAGATTGGTTACTAATACTATTCAGTGAGCTGGGGGAAACAATGTATTTTTTTTTACTTATCAAAATAAATAAACTACACTGTATTCCTCCCATGTGGTCTCTGTACATTGCAAACTGACACCTTTTGATCTCTTAAGATCAGTAGATGAGGACTGATTGGATAACAGTGCATGTGAATTTACAAAGTTAAAAACATGGGTTTCATATTACAATCTCAATGATAATAACTCCCATGTAATGGCAATCTTTAGCCAAAATTATATATGAAAAAGATACGGTATACTAAAGATGCAATGAAGGTGACCACTATTGACTATTATAGCATGTATATGTTTCAATGGGTATATATTTAACCCTAAAAACTGAAAATTATTGGAGTCTAAAATAAATATAAATATGAATATAATTCAAAATAAATGTTAGAAGATACAGAAAATATGAAAATGTTATTATAAACAATATAACAGAAATACAGTACACTGTATGCCTCATAATACTATTGCAACAAAATTCCAAATTAATTATGTTGACTTGTGTGGCCACAATTGGACTCGTAGGTGAAAAAAATTTACTGGCACAAAAGGGGTTTGTAACCTGCGCTCAAATCCTAAATATTCCACAGTGGTGGTGCACACCTAAGTGTTTGATATGGGTGTCTGGTTATGAACAGACTTGTTGTGCACAAATAAGATATAGAGCTATGTGTTTGCAGGCAATTAATTTATTGTGCATCAAACAGGAATTTTTTTTTTTTTTCATATAGCAATATCATGCACAAATGATAGGGTGGGGGTGGAGTCCTAGACCTAAATTCTCACACCAACCAGAAGTGTTTTTTTTTTATTTTTACTTTTTATACATGTATATTTTATATGATCTATGATAGATACATAATGTGTTATTATTAATGAATACATATCTTTTTATGAAAATTGTCTTTTTTCCCTGATTAAAACAGCTAGCACTGGCACACCACTGTTTATATTTCCATATATTTTTTGGGGCTTGACAACCCACTGCCGGCTGCTGTTGATAGCGCACCACTCTACCACCTTTTTCTTCTATATATTATTTAGGGTTCATTCTAGCACCCACTATCTTTGAAAACCCATGCAGTTCCTCTTCCCTAACTGGGGTGTCGCTGTCTGCTGTGGTGTTTCTAGCACAGGTCTGGTTTTCATATCATTGCTGATATACAGACCACACTATGCTTGAAGCACAACAGCAGACAGCGACACCCCATGCAGGGAAGAGGAACTGCATGAGTTTTCAAAGATAGCGGGTGCTAGAATGAACATATATATTATTATTTAGTGACACTATATATATGCGCTGTCTGTCTCAGCCTATTATGCTCCTGACGACGGCAACACCCCCACGCCGAAACAGCTGTTGAGCATGGCTGACTTACAGTGGAATCGTTTTCTCTGATGCTTTTTGATGGCTGATAAGTATTGCTTGTATTCCATAAAGCTCCACTGCAAGTTATTGGATATGTTTTTCACTATATACAATTATTTTTCTATTTTTGCAATGGTGTGCCAGCCTCTAATTACTCAACATATCATTTATTCAATGGACTGTGCACCTGCCTATTCAAAAAGATTTCAGAAGTGTGCGGACTGCTAATACCAAGATTTACATTTATATGCAGTTGGCACCTTGGATGTTAAATTGATCAATTTTTGACCATCGATGGCTATCGATGGTGTTTGTCTATTTGTTGTTTTTTTCTTTTTCTTATTGTATGTTTATTTTTTGCATCTTATGTACTGAGTTATTGTGACATTGTATGATGGATAGCACATTACCAATAGATGATCTGTCTGGCACTAAGCGATTTGACACCTCTGATGCAGCAAGGATTTTGTTTGCAGACACTAACTCCTTAGCTTTTGATGTCGAAACACCTGTTTAAATTTATGCTGATTTAACAAAATTAAGAAGAAGAAAGGTTGAATTAACTCTACATGGGTTAATCTTGTCTCAATATTACAAAGAGAAACTTATTCCCAGAGGTTTTCGCATCCGTAATCAACCGACTTTAGGCAGAACCAACGCTACCTTCTGCAAACAGTGGTGTCAAATCCTTAATGACTGTTCTTTTCAATTGATGTTACTAGTAATAGACCAGGTGAATACTGATTTATCTCTATTGGAACTTGAAATAACTACCTGTATGGAAGCAGGTGCAGAATCATTGAAAAATGACCCTTCTGCTGATTTATTGCAGAAACTTGATGAGTCCATTAATCTTTTCCATGCTGAGCTACTATCCTTTAAAAAAAGCAAGTATAAACTTGTAAAAGATGACTATAAGGAATTGAGAGTTTATGGTTGGCTAAATGTGTATGATTCAAAACAATCCTGGAGGGATAACATGAGATTCAGAAGGAAAAGATCTAATAGGAATGACAAAGTATATTCCGAGATTGATACACATACTTCGGCCTCGGACTCGGATCATTCCTATAGACAGGTTTTTCCAAAAGGCACAGTGACCCGGTCCAGACACAAAGACGACCCAATAAGAAACCCTGTAGAAAGGGAAGGGCTAAATCACAGGACAAACAGAAAGGGCAAAGGGAGACCGTAGTCTTTAATTTGTCCAGCTATACTCCTAATGTTCATGAGATTGATGTTCTTACAAGGGGTTTGTCTTTTGTGAGGACCTTCAAACAGCGATCATTCGACTTTGAGGTGTAATTATATCGTTTTTAAAATTAAAAGATTATTTTGCTAAACACCCTAGTCCCTTGAGAGCAGTCTCTACATTTAAGCCAAAAAGCACATTTGATCCTCCTTGCTCTAATACGGCCATCAAGATGTTTGTTAAATTGATTAAATGTGATACTTTGCCCTTCATGAACAATCAGAAAATTTCTTATTCCAATTTAACCAAGCCACAAAACTTAGCTCTAATGTCGTTGAAGAATAACTCCACATTAATCATCCACCCTGCCGATAAGGGGGGGGCGGAGTGGTGTTGCTAAACCGGACTGATTACGTTGATGAGGTAATCATACAGCTCCAGGATGATACTTGTTATAAGAAATTAACATATGATCCCACTTATGCTTATAAGAGAGAAATCAATGCTATTATTAACCTGGGTCTGTCTAATGACTGGATCGATGAGTCTACAGCCCATTTTTTGACACAGAATCATCCTAGAATCCCCATCATATATATCTTACCAAAGATACATAAAACCCTTGTTCGCCCCCCAGGATGCCCCATAGTGTCCTCATGTGGATCACTTTGCCAACCATTATCTCAATTCGCTGATTTTTGGCTTCAGCCAATAGTGCAGAATACCACTTATTATCTTAAAGACACAACAGACTTTTTGATTAAACTTAAAAATCTGGGCACCCTGCCACTGTCCTCCCTACTGGTCACACTGGATGTGTCAGTTTGTATACTAATATCAAACACAATGAAGGTCTGGATGCAGTCAGAAGCCTAGTTACCAGCAGTCCAGAGTACAAAGGTCCTAATGTACATTTTTTATTACTTTTGATGGAAATTGTCCTAACAAAAAAATTATTTTCTTTTTGAAAATTCTTTTTATTTACAGTTACAGGGCACAGCTATGGGGTCCAACATGGCCCCTAGCTATGCAAATTTATTCATGCATATGTACGAAAATCAAAACATCATGGCGAACGATTTTTTTTCATCCCATATATTTTTTTATGTTCGCTATATAGATGATTTATTTTTAATCTGGACTGGTGGTGCTGGGCTTCTGACTGAATTCTTGGATTACTTGAATGCTTTGAAAACATCCATTCGCTTTACTATGTCCTTTAGTGACAGTATTATTAGTTTTTTGGATGTAAATGTTTCTAATAATGGGGGTGTGTTCAGCAGTAGTTTGTTTAGAAAGAGCACTGACAAAAATACGCTGTTGTTCAATGAGAGCTTTCACTCTCGTCCGCTTAAGAAAGGTTTACCCCTTTCCCAATTGTTAAGAGTAGTCTGCATCACTTCTGACACTACTTGTTTGCATGGGTCCCTCTGTGAGATGGGTAGCAGATTTTTGGAACGTGGGTATCCCAAAAGCGAAGTAGATGATGCCATAAAACAATGTATGGAACTTTCACGAGAGGAGTTATTGCTGGCTCAAAAATCAACTAAGAACTGTGATCGTCTAACCTTTGTATCTACCTTTTTCATCGCTTCTGGAAAGATTAAAGACATTTTTTTGAGGCATTGGCACATCTTGCAGCTAGATGATACCATGGGACAATTTTGTAAAGAAAAACCGTTATTTTGCTACAAAGAAAAGCCGTAGCATTAAGGACATTGTTGCTAAGTCCGATATTCAGCCACCAAAAAAGGTCACATGGCAGCTACAAGTGTGCCAAGTGTGTAAACTGCCAATATATGATGACCGGCTTTAAGTTTTTTGGACCCTGTCACAGGAAGTGAATATGCCATCAATCATCACCTAGATTGTGACAGTCGATATGTGGTCTATGCTATTATCTGCTCTTGTCCAATGGTATACATTGGAAAAACTATACGGACTTTGAAGGAGAGAATCAATTTACTTCGCTCCTCCATCAAAAAAGCATTTAATGTTGTTGACTCTAATACACCCCCTGTTGCAAGGCATTTTGTATCCAGTAACCATACGTTTAAAGACTTTCATTTTTTGCCTTTAGACCACATAGCACCGCTAAGAAGGGGAGAAGATCGTGGCAAGCTGCTACTCCAGAAGGAATGTTATTGGATTCATCAGCTGGGATGCATGGCACCACAGGGATTGAATGAGGAACTATCTTTGCGCTGCTTCATATGATATGTTTTTTCTATATACTTTTTCTGTATATTTATTGTATTTTTTTGCATCCTGTACATTACATTTGAATGTGATTATCTTATATCAATGTCATTACTCGGACGTGATGCTCTTATATCGACATTCGCGCATACTGTATATGTGACCTATCAGCCTGCCTTTATTGTAGCGCTCCCGTTATATTATAGTAACTATAATTTTTCTCCCACTATAGGGTTGATGTGCGGCAGGACCCCAGGTTACCCCTGGTCTCTAGTCAACATGTCGCTCTATTTTATGCTGACCTGGAGTCCCGGCGTGATCAGCGGAGCGATCTGGCTTCTGCCAGATTGTCTGTGCTGGTTCGCGCAGTGTTTACTGCGTTAGCCGTTGCCTTGGTGACGGACGCGGTGGGCGGGTTATCCCGTTTTCCTGCGTCCTGTACCTATTGGCAACGTTGTCTTGGTTGCCGTGGTGACCGACGCTACTAGCCGGCTGATACCAGAAGTGGCGCCGCGTCACATACGGCCGCCCGGACACAGTGGGTGATGAGATGTACTTACTGCTGGTACAGCACAGGTGAGCATGCTTCAATTTCATTAGGCTGTTTTAGTGACACTATATATATGCGCTGTCTGTCTCAGCCTATTATGCTCCTGACGACGGCAACACCCCCACGCCGAAACAGCTGTTGAGCATGGCTGACTTACAGAGGAATCGTTTTCTCTGATGCTTTTTGATGGCTGATAAGTATTGCTTGTATTCCATAAAGCTCCACTGCAAGTTATTGGATATGTTTTTCACTATATAAAATTATTTTTCTATTTTTGCAATGGTGTGCCAGCCTCTAATTACTCAACATATCATTTATTCAATGGACTGTGCACCTGCCTATTCAAAAAGATTTCAGAAGTGTGCGGACTGCTAATACCAAGATATATATAGATATATATATATATATATATATATATAGATATATATATATATATATATAGATAGATATATAGATATGGTACTCTTTACCTAGAACGGCGCCCGCGATTAGAATCGCGGGCGTCGGGGGTAAAAAATCGCGGTCATCGCGGGCATCGCGGGTAAATCGCGGGTACATAAAAATCGTGTACCCGTGATCACCGCGATTTTCCCATAGGGAACAATGTTAAAAAGCCTGATTGACCGCGATTTTACTTTAAAATGCCTCAATGCCCGCGATTTTCACATAGGAATCAATGTTAAATGGGCTACAGAGCCCAAATAGGCAGAATTAACCCTTAAATGTCCCCCCAATTTTTGTACGCCACCCCACGATCCACGCCAACCCGAAGCGTGGCGAGCGCAGCGAGCCCGCAAGGGGCGGCGGTACGCGTCCTCCGACCTTTTCATGCCCTACTATCCACGTCGGCGTGGAGTTGAGAATAGAATAGTGTGGCGAGCGCAGCGAGCCACCGAGCCCGAAGCGTGGCGAGCGCAGCGAGCCCCGCGAGGGGACGCGGATACCTTCACAGTTATACGCGTCCCCTCGCGGGCTTCACAGGTATCCGTGGCGAAAAGCGGACACCTGTGAAGCCCGCGAGGGGACGCGTTTACCTGTGAAGGTATCCGCGTGCGCTCGCCACGCTTCGGGCTCGGTGGCTCGCTACGCTCGCCACACTATTCTATTCTCAACTCCACGCCGACGTGGATAGTAGGGCATGAAAAGGTCGGAGGACGCGTACCGCCGCCCCTCGCGGGCTCGCTGCGCTCGCCACGCTTCGGGTTGGCGTGGATCGTGGGGTGGCGTACAAAAATTGGGGGGACATTTAAGGGTTAATTCTGCCTATTTGGGCTCTGTAGCCCATTTAACATTGATTCCTATGTGAAAATCGCGGGCATTAAGGCATTGAATGCAAAATCGCGGTCAATCAGGCTTTTTAACATTGTTCCCTATGGGAAAATCGCGGTGATCGCGGGCATCGCGTCGCGGCCGTTTATGTACTGCCCGCGATGTCGCGATCACCGCGATGGGCGCCGTTCTAGGTAAAGAGTACCATAGATATATATATATATATATATATAGAGATATATATATATATATCTATATATATATACATATATACACACACACACATATATATATATACATATACATACATACATACATACATATATTTACGTAAACACACATACAGTATTCTCCTCTCCACATCTGTATCTTAGTTACTGTGTAAAACTATGAAAGAATAACTACATATTATTGTGTTAAATTAATGCTATTCTTGTATGTTTTGTGCCTTAATTAGGTAGGACCTGTTTGTAGCTATACTTACAAAGATATGCCACGCTAAATAGATAAAACACATTTTTGGATAATCTTTACAATAACATTTAATAATAAAGTAAATAGAATAGCAATTGTGTACACTATGTCACAGAAAAAGCTCATAAAAGCTTGTAAAAACAATTGCACTAAATGTAACTCTCTATGGGCAATGATTTGTCTGTTCCTCTAATAATCCTAGCACCAACAGCTAGAGCTGTGATATTAGGATAGTCTGCAATAGTTATTAGGTTTCAATTTTTTTTACCTTCAGTCAATAAAGGAATTAATTTACAGTTAAGGTGCCCATACACTTTTCCAATTTGGGTCAATTTCCAGACGGATCAGGTCGAGACATCAGACCCAAACCAGATGTGTTTGACATCCTCTCCGACCCATTGCATGATCACATGCACATCACTGGATTGGGGTGGTCGGGCAGGCTTCACATTAAATCTATATGATCGGACCCATCAGTGGTACATCGTGGGTGCTTTTTAGCACCCGTGATGTGTCAGTCAGATCCATAGGTGTGCCAGTGGTGAAGCACCACTGGCACACACCTACTGTATGTGTAGCTGCAGGGTCCGGTTGGTGGGGTTTGTGGGGTGGGCAGCAATTGCTTGGAGCTTGTAGTGCTATTTGATGGCGGCAGGGTACAGGGAGTGGGGTCTGGTCAGTGCGGCAGCTGGGGGCTTGTAGCATTATTTGTTGGGCAGAGCGGTGGGAAGCACTACTGAATTTGAAAAAATAGTTTGAAAAGACTGTCTGGACGCTGATTGGCTGAGAGAATTCACTTAATCAGCATTCGGCAAGTCTTTTCAAAACCTGTTTTAAAATTCAGCAGGGCTTCCCGATGCCTCGCAAATAGCGCTAGAAGCTCCCAGCCACTGTGCCGTCAAGACCCTGCTGCCTGGACCCCACTGCCCACCCACAGCCGCTGCTGCAGCAGCTCCCTGGGAGATATTACATGCAATAAATAACATGTGATTTATTGCTTGTAAAAATGGAACATCAAGTGCCAAATCACAAGCAAGCCTCCAGGAGCTGCCGGGGGCTCTCAAGAACAAACTGGTCTGACTTGTCCTTAGGAAAAGTTGGACTAGTGTATGGGGCCTTTAGTCTCAACCTCTGACTTATGGTAGGGTTCCGGGTTTGGTGGACAGTGCCAATACCAATAGAAGGTCTCTGTGCTGGTAGGCAATATCCTCAGACAGATGATATAACTGATGTGTTTTGCTGCATATCCCACAAGCAGCTATGTTATACCTTTGACAAGACTGTTTGTGGATTATGCAGCTATTTACATCAGAGACCCCGCTTATTTGCACCTCTATACTCCAGGATTTGGCCTGCAAAGTCTGAACCAGCCCTAGACCCAGCAAAAGTCAATACAAACTTATTGGAGAACTGCACTTTGATCATATGATACAGCTGTCTGAGCATATTAAAATTGATTACTGTTATTGTAAACATAATCAAATCATGTATTTTAGCTAATTACAGTATCTTGGTGAAATTTTATGTATACTTTTATAAAGGACTGTGGAATATGGTGGGTGATAGCACTGGTTGTAAAATGTCTAAAATGTCTTAATGCTACTTTCTGGTGTTTCAGGTCCAGAAGACATATTTTTAAGATTAATATACTAAGGGGTTATTCTGATTCACTTGCAAAGGCAAATTCACTATCTAATGGACAAAACCATGCACACTGCAGGTGGGGCAGATGTAACCTGTGCAGAGAGAGTTCGATTTCTGTGTTATTTTTTTACTGTGCAGAGTACATACTGTCTGCTTTATTTTTACACTGCAATATTGATATCAATTTGAAGTACAAACCCCACCCAAATGTAACACTCTGCACATATTACATCAGCCCCACCTGCAGTGCATATGGTTTTGTCCATTAGAGAGTGAATTTGCCTTTGCAAGTGCACCAGAATAACCCACTAAGTGTAAGATGGAAACTTTACATCATAACCATTTGTGTTCAGATTCATTGATGTCAATACACTGATACAGGTCAACTTCATTTTGGTGTTTAAGACTATCAGGTCCTCCTAGACATCTAAAAGTTAGTTTATCTTTTCCAAAGTCTATTTTCACCTCTTCAACTCAACATTAGATGGCTCTTGGCACTCCACACATGCTCCATGCTGCTTCTCTCTTCATGTCCATCAAACGCTGCTTGGGGCCAAGTTTTTAAAATTGCCATCCTTTCTGTCACTGCAGTGCCACTGCTAGATGTTCCAGGTGTTTGTGCCGCCCACTTGTGTTGCTTCAATACAAAGCAACGCTGGGCTTATATGAAAGACTTGGCAGCATCATTGGGTTATATATCATACTTAGCAGCAGCCCTGGGCCTATACAGTAGACAGAGCAACTCAAAACTATCATTTCAGCCACAGGTATGGCAGAGCCTGCCGCTGGTTAAACACTGCATGTCCTGATTGTGTAAGACAATTTCATTTTGCGCCAATTTTTGTGGTGGGGGTACAAACAAACAAATTATTTCAGCCACAGTTGTGGCAGACCCTGTCGTTGTAATGATTGGTTT
The DNA here is from genome assembly GCF_055691185.1 of Crinia signifera. Lineage (NCBI taxonomy): Eukaryota > Metazoa > Chordata > Amphibia > Anura > Myobatrachidae > Crinia > Crinia signifera. The sequence goes on along the minus strand of NC_139218.1, from coordinate 94,025,289 downwards.
GTTAAACGGTGCATGTCCATTTAATAAAACATAAAGGATGGGTGGGATGACCCAAGGACATTTTCATTTTGCCCCTATTTTCTTTGCATTATGTGTTTTTTTTAGCACAGTTTTTCAAACTGCCATCTTGTCTGGCGCTGCAATGCCACACCTAGATAGGCCATGTGTTTTTTGAGGCTCCCAATTGTGTCACAGTATAGTCAACCAGCTATCTCGGTGCAATCTTGTAGCTTAAAAACAACATTTTGATTTGTGAAGTCTTCAGGATAGACTGGAAATAGATAACTGGAAATAGAGTGGAAATGAATGTTATTGAGGTTAATAATAGCATAGGAGCACAAACACAAAACATGAAACAAAAAAATAGTGGTGTTTTGGAACAGATCCAGATACAAAACATGGCAATACAGACCCCAAACCCAAAACATGATGCCCGGTGCACACCCCTAGTTTATATAAATGAATACATCATAGAAGCAGACATTTTGTATTTCAAACATACTGTTCATTTTTTTTACTCAACAAAAATATAGTATATGCGATTTGTGTTTGAAAACAAACTACTCAACAGAAAATGTTGACTTTAATGCTTATAACAAAAATGTTTAATGTAAAAATAAAACACAACTTTTAATAAGTCACAAAAAAGCATTTTGAATACTACTACACTAAATTAATATTAATTAACCCTTTTTAGTGCCAACATCTCTGTGAGAAATGTGCAAAATGTCCACTGAAAATGCTAGCGTTGCTCACATTTGTTATATAAATTCAATAAAAAATGTTGTGTAAGGATTATAATTTCCTAATTAAAAGATTATATTTCCTATATAAGGTAAGCATTACAGGTCATTGTGATGAATAAAAACATTTCCTTTGCAATTTTTTACACCTTTTTTGAAAATTGTCTTGGCACTTAAAGGGTTAACAATATGTGGATATCTTTTTTCTTTTTCTTTTCAAACAAATCCTTCACAACATTAGATAGGACATCAGCGGTGGAACTCTTGGAGGCAATGGAGTCATCTGCCGCCGGGTGCCAGCCTTAAAGGGGCACTGGCTCCATTACCTCCTGATGTTGTGATCCAGCAGGGTGGGAGACTCCGCAGAGGTGCCCCGGGCCCCAACACAAGCGGACCAATTATTGCATGCTGTGCTGGGACCCTGCTCATTTAGATATGCACGAGCGGTGACCCAGGCAGAAGTGAGTGGTTCCCTGCCCCATGCATATCTAATAAGCGGGGACCTGGAGCAGTGTGTATTGAAGGAGCTGGTCCCCGCCCCATGCATATCTAATGAGCGGGGACCCGGTGCAGTGAATATTGAATTATGGGGTCCTCGCTCATTAGATATGCACGGGGCGAGGACCCGCTGATTCAATATGCACTGCGCCAGGTCCCCACTCATTAGATATGCACGGGATGGGGACCCACTAAGCAGTGGCTTAACTAACGAGGGTGCTGGCTGGCAATAACTGGCTAGCTCCATGTCACTGCATCTCTCATTCACCCGCTTACAGTGTCAAAGGCTGTGTGGGGATGTTGCGGAAGTCACCGTGCATGGAGAGAAGATCATCCGAGGCTGTGATGCCTGTGGATCAGCATGCCAATGTGAACCCAGCGCACTTCTGGGATTCACTTTCAGCCGGTTGTTGGCTGTAGTCTCCTCACAGTCGCTGTGTGCCTTGAGCATCTAGGACTGTGTTGGAGATGCTGCAGCCGGTATTGAATGCTATGCATTATAGTAAGTGGCTGTAAAGGAATTGATCAAATGCTGTATTTTAGTGTTAGTGTTCCTGCACTAACCAGCTCACACAGGTTACACATCAATCAGTGGATGTCCTTTCTCTCTCATTCCTTTCTCCCCGAAACCCCCTCTCTTTCTTTTCCTTCTCTCTTTTTCCATGAAATCCTTTAGATAGGTCAAATAAGAACAAGTACTGTATGGGTAACAAAAACATTCCTGATGACTGCATGAAAGTTTATTAATAAATGAAGCGTAATACATAACATGATATTACACCCACACACATCTGCTACAAAAGCTATATAAATAAAATCACCTTTAGTGCATCCTCAATAGTATGAATAGAAAAAGTAAAGCTCCATTTAATACTTGTTCTGCTATATGTGTTTGTGTGTGTACGTTCAGAGTATGTGTGTATTTTACGCCTCGAACCAAAATGGATCTATGTCTTTAAATCCAGCAAACCACTTGGACTGAACGAAAGATTGAACTATAGCTTGTTTCTTTAATACGTGCACGACATATTGCAGAAAGCCAATACAAGGGACTGCATTGTGTGACTGTAATATACCATAAAGCCATACACCCTAGACCTAGTAATAGCGCAGGGCCAACAATGCAGCCCCCACTTATTGAGTCAGCTTGTATAAATTGGCCACAGACACTAAAGCATATAGCAGATTAATAGGCACTGCTGGCATATATATGCCCCAACTTCGTCAGTTGGTATACATGCATTCCCCTCACACTGGTTTGCACTATTATTACAGTGCATTATCACTCCATGATGGTCAGTGTACATACATTGGTTACTGTTTTAATGTGCACCTAGATAGGGTCACTAACTTTGTATTTGACACAGTGTATTTGTATAACATTTTCACTCAGTTTCACTTTGTTTTCTCCAGGCACGGAGCGCCACGGCTATGACGGAGGGTGCCGGGTTCCTTAGCAACTCCAGACGCTGACTTGATCAGCTTGTCAGCGCGTCTCATACTTCCTACTGAACTGGTTACTATGCCGACGGGGACGCGCCCCCCCCCCCCCGCACACACACCCGGACGTGACATCAGACGCCGGGTAGGGGCTCCGGACCTGAGATCGTAATGCACCTAAACTCCTACAGGTATTTAAGGTAGGCCTTCATTGTTACTCACTGTTTGTACACCTTGACAAAGGGGCAGATTTGTAGCCCCGAAACGTTGGAGATTAAACCTGTTTTGACACTTTTATAGTGTCAAAACAGTTATATATATATATATATATATATAACATCTGGTCACAGGCCACTGCATCCGAACCTGGGAATATCAAGTGCTTTCCTAAGAATAGCGAGTGCGATGGTATCCTGTATGTGTGTGTATAATAGGGTGGCTATTAGCAATAAGTAATTTTACTGTATGAAAGTTTACATTTTGCTGCTCTAACCCCATAATCCTGTCCCAATTGACAAAAAAATGAGGTGTGCAAAATTTCAGATCAATGGGACAACTGCTAGGTGACAATCAAATGCCTTGAAGTAGGAACATAGGGGGTTATTCTTGTTGGTTTCCTTCTTAATGGACAAAACCATGTGCACTGCAGGTGGGGCTGATGTAACATGTGTAGAGAGAGTTACATTTGGGTGGCTGGTGGACAAACTGAAATCTAAATTGCAGTATAAAATAGACAGTATTTACTCTGCACAGAAACCAAATAACTCACCCAAATTTAACTCTCTCTGTACATGTTACATCAGCCCCACCTGCAGTGGATATGGTTTTGTCCATTAAAGAAGGAATTTGCTTTAGCAAACCAACCAGAATGACTGCCATAGTATACGCAATGATTAACTTAGTCCAAAAGCGGTATACTCTTCCGGATATCAATTTTTTTCTTTTTTCTTCTTATAGAAATGTATGTGGATACATCCAGGCAACCCAAGCAATTGATTAAGAAATATTCTGAATCAAATTTTCCAAAAGTTAATTTGAAAAAGTACTGAAAAAGATTAAAAAGAGAATTTTGTGATGTAAAAGCAGTAATAACAAAGCTCTACTATTCTATGTGTCTGTGTTTTTATTGTAATATTCTTTTTACAGGTGAACTACAAGTATAAGATGCCCATTAATGCCCGGCATGCTTTGTGGTTCCCCATGTCCCAGGATGCAGGGGAGGCATTCCGGGACTTGTAGTTCTTCTGTCAAAAGCAATGATTTTTCACACTTCAATAATCAGCCTTGCCCCTACAGCCCGGGAGGGGCCAGAGACAGACCCAGACTTCATTCCTGGACAGGTGAAGCCTAGGGGGACCCCTTTATCCCTGATTCCACTCCCCCCCCCCCCAGATACCCCATCCAAGGCTGACCAGTCCCGGACATCATGTTTTGACCAGGAGACCTTGTGTAAAAATGTCTCCCAGCTATGGTATGACACTGCTGTATATATTAACAAAATAAGTGTACAAAGCACATAATATTGTAAAAACGGAAAGGTTATAAACATGATTTTCCAACTTTGTCAGGTCTACCAACATAACAGGGGAAGATCTATATTATAATGCTATGACAAAATGAATGAGTAAGAACAAGTTATTACAAATAAAATAACTTTTACACACAAATGCAGATGAAGGAGAAAAATAGGATTTGACCTTTAACTGCGCTCTGCCCTTGCAAGTTGCCTTCCCCATTATATTTATTGTTACTTATCCCTCTAATATCAAGAATTAAGAGAAAATTATGTAAGAGATAAAAAAAATGACTTTCCAGGCAAAAATGAAAAATTTCAGGGTCGATGAGGGTTTCCATGCAGTTGTCAAGCCATGGCTTGAAAAAACTCCAATAAAAAGTTTAATTTAGGTGCTTGTACAGTCTATGCTATTTATACTGCTGGATGAGACCGGAGTGCCGCTGACCACTCATACCTATCATTGAGAATGCCCCACGTGCTCCCTTCAGAGGGCCCCCGATAAGTACTTTGAGACCAGAGTGCCGCTGACCACTCGTAGTGTTGGTGCAGGCATTTTGGATAATAACTTCCCCAAGTTGTGTATTCCACCCTAACAAGGTACCAGGTGAGGCAGCCATTTTAGGTGAACTGCGTAGGATTACCCTGGGTGACAATATTACAGATATGGTATGACTGGCCGACGGTCAGGATCCCGAAGGTCAGCATACCAACATTGGAATCCCAGCCAACGATAAATATAGGGTACAATTAAAAAATAATAATATTAAGCCTCAACCTCAAGTGTGTACAGTATATTGCTAGTGTGTGTGTGTGTGTGTGTGTGTGTGTGTGTTTGTATGTGTGTGTAAAAAAAAAAAAAAAAACCTTTGATTGATTCAAATGGCAGGTTAAACTGGACTAATAGCAGGCCTGGATAATTTTTGATTGATCTGTGTATGACTAAACAAGAAAAATGTTGCAGGTTAATCTGTCCCTTCCTTATAAAAATATAATTATTTCTCATGTTCTGTGTTACTCCAAAATTGTTTTAATCCTGCCTATTTATACAAGGAGATCATGGTAAAGATAAAACTGATGAAAAAAATGGGAAAAATTAAAATTCATGACGCTACTTAGAATTTCTGTTTGACAAAGTACAACCAGGTACAGTTTTATATTTTACAGGCTGCTTTTGAAAAATTACATGAGCTGATTCATTCGTCCTTTATCTCTCTCTCCAAGCTTTTATAAACACAGAAAAAGAGACAATGGAGGCAGCGCTGTGCAAAATCAAAATACACTTATTTATTAAAAAAAGATAGATAATAACACTTTAAAAATAGTTAAATAGCTATATGTAAACAATTTTTAGCAGCCAAAATAGTTCCTACAGCATAATATACAAATATCCCCCCTATATTAGGGTTTAGTAGGCAAATGGTTAATTGCATGCATGCACGGATTTTTAGAGGTTAGCTTCTTCTGTGATCACTTTATATGGGTTAGTATGTTAATTATATCTCAGTCCAGTCCCACCTATGTGCACAAGGTATTTTAGGGGTTTTTGTATACTTATAGTTTTCCAGCTGCTGTATAGGGTAAGTGGCTCCCAGACCTCGGTGTCACACTCCGACCATTGGTACTTTCCAGATGATTTTGGTCATATCAAAGGTTTTTCACCGGATCTGTATATATGGCTGCCAAACAAAGTCCCCGCTCTCCTCTACGCGTTTCTCCGCCTAAACGAATCTTAGCGGCTTCCTCAGGAGGAAGCCTGGTCGGAGTGTGACACCGAGGTCTGGGAGCCACTTACCCTATCCAGCAGCTGGAAAACTATAAGTATACAAAAACCCCTAAAATACCTTCTGCACATAGGTGGGACTGGACTGAGATATAATTAACATACTAACCCATATAAAGTGATCACAGAAGAAGCTAACCTCTAAAAATCCGTGCATGCATGCAATTAACCATTTGCCTACTAAACCCATGCATGCAATTAACTATTTGCCTTCTAAACCCTAATATAGGGGGGATATTTGTATATTATGCTGTAGGAACTATTTTGGCCGCTAAAAATTGTTTACATATAGCTATTTAACTATTTTTAAAGTGTTATTATCTATCTTTTTTTAATAAATAAGTGTATTTTGATTTTGCACAGTGCTTCCTCCATTGTCTCTTTTTCTTTGCTTGTCCATACATAAGGGGTCTGGTATCCCCCTTAATTGAAACAGCTGCAGTGCATAATCTCACAATCTGCGCTCAGAAATCCCTTTGTTTTTTCCTTTTATAAACACCTATCCCCCTTAGTTAGGTAATATTGTAATTTCTGTTTACACATAGACATAATAAATGACTAGGATAACATTTCTTAAACTTGGTCACATCTTTGCATATTGAAGGAAAATTGTGGATGTTATGTTTGTTATATACAGTTTTCAATAAACTTGTTACCAAGCAATCTTTAAAATTTTTATGCCATTTAAATAGCACATTTGTTTTCTCTGCAATTATGGGATTAAGAAATGTAACAGTGCTTAAAATGTATTTTCTGTTAGTAAATCACATATAATTAAGAGAATTGTTATTACATTTGGAATCACAGGGAGCAAATGATGTCATGTTCCTCACAGGGCTCATCTTATTTTTGTTACCTGAAACAAATAATGAATCTCTATTGTGGGATTGTAATTATTTATGTATATTTTGGGTGCGTTCAAACAGTTAAACTCTTAATAATTGTTTTAAAAATTATGCAATTTAATTTTAGCTTAATTCCAGCCTTTTCCTTTTATTAACCAGTATTTACGACAGCTTGTAAAATTTAAATAATTATTTAAACATTTGATAAGAATATTCCGTTTTTTTATAATTGGATACTATTATTCCCCGCCATCATAGGGGGAACTGAGGGATCTGGAGTCCCGGACCCTGACAGGGAAGGGGGCCTGGTCCAGGGCCTACAACTAATTACATGAAATACCTACTTACTGGGCATTTGAGGTACTGGGTGAGATTTAATAGGATGAGAGATTCAGAAAGTGAGAGATTTGGTAAGAAATCTCCAGTTTTTTTTTTTTTAAAGCGGCAATCATTTACACTTCTAAACCAGTATGATTTTGCTGTGTAAATGATTGCCGCTTTAAAAAAACTGGAGATTTCTCACAAAATCTCTCACTTTCTGTAACTTCAGGCCAATAGATAGAAATGCAACATATTATAGACAAACATATAACAAACGTCCCATTTTTTCCATACATTACCGATCGGGTCGGTAGAGGGTCGTAGGATAAAGAAAGAACCAGCTGAAATCTCAAGGGATCTCATGGCGGGTGGACAGATGATGTAGGTTTTTTTAGTGCTCGGAACTTTAGACCAGTCTCGGTTTAGGGCTCGTCGGGGAGTAGTGGATGGGACGGAAGTGGGGGAATCCTGATTCAGGGAAGTTGGGTCGTTTGCTACTGGAGGAATGTTAATGCCCATAGCGATCAGAAGTTGGTGGGCTTCTTCCATGTCTTAGCTGAAAACGATAAAACGATTCTGATGCCAGATGAGGATGCGGAAAGGGAAGCCCCATCTATAGCGGATGTTGTTATCTTTGAGAAGGATAGTGATAGGTTTAAATTGCTTTCTCTTGGATAGTGTGGTAGGAGCTATATCTTGGTAGATTTGAAGATTTTGGCCTTGGAATAATATGGATGGGGTCTTCCTAGCCCCAAGGAGGATGCCCTCTTTTGAAGTATAGTAATGGCATTGTAGAATGATGTCTCTAGGATGAGTAGAATCTAGTGAGCATGGGTGGAGAGCCCTATGGGCCCTGTCCAGGAGGAGATGGTCTTCTTGGGTTGTTGGGGAGATGTAAGAGAAAAGCTTCTTAAGATAATCATCTAGCGAGGCTAATTCAATGTCTTCAGGAATACCACGAATACGAAGGTTGTTACATCTCGCTCTGTTGTCTTGGTCCTCTTGGAATTCTAGAAGAGTTTGGATTTCTTTTTTGACCGACTGAAGCTCTTTTTCCATGTCTTGGTGGTCATCGTCCACTTTGGATTCTAATTGGTCTTTTCTGGTGCCTATGTTGTTTATTTCTGATTTCAGTGAGTGAACAGCCTTATGCACCTTGGATTGTACAGCTTGTATCGAACGTCTCGTTTCCTGGACTTCATGGAATAGAGAGCGAAGGTCTTTTCGAGTGAGTGGGGCGTGGTCGGAATCCTCTGAATCAGAGTTTCCCTGAAGTGAGGGGGTGGGGCTTTGTGGAGTCTTATAGGCCGAGAAAGCATATTTTTTAAGGCTTTGTGACATGTCCACTTCACTGGGTTTTTTATGCGATCTAGGCATTGTGAGCAGCTGGTGAGATATCTATAGAGAAATTCCAGCAGATGGTATGTACAGATGGAGCCGGGCTCCCTCTTGCTGGCGAATCGACAGAACGTCACCGCTGGCGATCCGCCAGCAGCCCGGCGTCCATCTGACTGAGACGCGCGTATGAGACGGACAGGGTTAGGGGGGCGGGAAGGCGGTGGGGACCTCTGGGGACCGCCAACAAGCCGGCGGGGACCCGGGGGAACCGTGCGAAAGGGGACGCGTGCGCATCTCATGCACGCGCGTCCCCTTTCGCAGATACGGGTGGCGGGGGATGGCGGCTGGCGTCGCCATCGCCATCCCCTGCAAGGAAGAGACCCGCTCCATCTGTAGTAGTAACAATGTAGTAGAGAAGGATCACGAGGATCAGAGTAAGTACATATAGAGCAAGATGTGGCCCCGGGCTGCAGACCAATTTAGAGGGTCATATCTACGTGTAAGCTGGTATGTCCAAGTTGGGACCGAATGGAGAAGGAGAAGGGTAGGCAGCTGGTAACTGTTTGAAGTCAGGTGAATGGAGGAAAAAGAAAGGTTTAGTCTCTCGGAGCAGATCTACATCCCAGATCGGCGAGGTGAGTGATAGTGGAATAGAAATGGCAGGCGATTACCTTGCTTGCAGGGATTATCAGAGTCCATTATGTATCTGGTATTTGCAAACGGATGGGTAGGCTTATGGGAGGAGCAGGAGAGACCAAGAGGTCTAGTAGTAGGGGTCTCCGTGCAGATTATCCAGAGGACTTGGAATGGCAGGGGTCAGAGGAGTGGGGGCGGTGGGTACTTCTTATCGAAATTCACCAGCTGTTTGATGATGGGCACAACAGGAGGAGATGGGGCTCTTCACAGCAGGTAAGCTGGGGGTGAGGTTCTCAGAACTGAGTGTCAGCTGGGCAGTTATAGGAGCTTAGGAGGAAGGGCAGTGGTCCGGCCAGCGGTCCCACCAGCTCCCACCATGGGGTAGAAAGAAATCATATAAGGGAAATAGTGCTGGTATGAAGCGTGGCACAACTGAAATATATCTGTAGGCTGTTGTGCAGAGGAAGGTGAATTTGAATGTTGTGCCTCCAAGATGGCCGCCGCTGTAACAAGCAGTTTGATCCAATCAGGCTTGGTGGTGGTTTCAGCGGTGCAGGCTTCAGGTAGCTGGGGATCAGGGAAGAGGGGTCAGAGGAGTGGGAGGTCTATTATTTGGGAATGGAGGCACTGGCCGTTTATGTGCTTCTTCACTGTGCTGTATATCTTGTGCAGCCTGTCAGTGCCACATCCAAGATGGCCGCCGCTTTAGAGAGGGACAGCAGGGATTTATGGAGAGAGTAAAAATGTAAACCATGGGACTCACTCCTCGTTTTTCAGCCTGGTGGATACCCTGGGGAAGCCCAGTGTGGGAGCTAGCTTGCAGGGGCTTTTTGGGCAGATCTGTGGTGCATGCCCGCTGCGGAAACCGCAATGCGAGTGTTGGGAAAAAATTAGGCCCCGGCTTCTAGGCCGCAATCCGCGGGCGGCTGTAAACAGTTGCCCCGACTCCGCAGCCTCCCATAAGCCACAACAGGTGTGTCCGGGACCTCAGTGGGTCCTCCAGGAGTGCAGACCACCCAGGAACACCGCGAGAAATGGGCGCCTGGATCTTGAACAGCAGGAGCCCAGGTAATCTGCATCCACCTCCAATGACTGCCAGGCCACGCCCCACAAAATCTCTCACTTTCTGAATCTCTCATCCTATTAAATCTCACCCACTATCTGTGCCCCTGCTATCTGTCCCCATTGTGTGTGCAGCCAGCAATTTAAAAAATACACGTTCCAGCAATCCCTGCTGTCCAGGACCAGACCAGATTAAATGATGTCTGCAGCAATTAGCAGTGAAAGCAGCTGCTCAGGAGTCAGGACATGACAAGAGGAGTGCTGAATGGAGATGGTGTGCTGCCTGTGAGGAGAAGTAAGCTTGCAAGTAGGGCCCTCCTACCTCTATGTTGGTTTGATACTACCAAGTTTGTAAAATGCAATGAATATGCTGCACTATATAAGAAACTGTAATAAATTATTTATTATTTATTATTTTTTCTTCATCTCTCTAAAATCCTTAATGATATTGATGACAAAAATGTATGTATTGTGGAACCACAAATGATTATAATATGGGATTAATTAACCAAACAAATACTGTAGGACTCTTTACTCCCTGAATGGGGTATCTTCAGGATGCTCCACTTAGAGGCTGCACAGACTAGAGGATGTCTGTTTTGTTTGCAGGACTCTCCTTCTGTGCTGCAGCAGTGATCCTGGATGCAGGGAGAGGATCTGGATACTGTGTTAGCCAGAAGTAAGGCCTGTAGGGTGATGACGGTGATGCAAAGTTATGGCCCTGCATGACACCAAAAAACTAGCAGCATTGTTAAAGGAAGGGAGGAAGGGGGGAGTCTTCCAAGATTTGGCCATGAAACCTCTCTTTTATTTATCCAAAAAATATGGGATCACTTAATAATACTACAGATACTCCTAACAATAATATCTGGACTGTTCAGGTCTCATCACCAGCAGAGCTGACTCCATAGCACATATGTATCTAGATGTATGAGGATCTACTGTAGCTGTAGGTTTCTAAGACTCAACAGTTTATGGAAAATGGGGGTTAACAGGACAACAGTTTTAAATACTGCTTAACTGTGACATATGCAAATTTCCATTTCAGATGTGAAGTGAAGTCTTAAATGGGGTGCCATGTCTGCCACCACATGACTGCACAGCTCATCTGCACTGATTGGCTCTGATATTGCTGCTGGGCCACCAACTCATCCGTGATCTGCCAGCCCCTGACTGGCAGCTGCCGGGAAACTGGCTCTAGTGAGAGAGCGCTGGATGGGAGATGATAGAGCAGAAAAGATGCTCTTCCCATTAGCTTAATGTTTCGATGACTCAGCCACCAGATTTACCATCTAACAAGGACATCACGCACAGGCGGACTAGATAAAACTGATGGTGGGTGTGGCCACATATTTCCTGGAGAGATCCATACTCAGCTATAAGGTGGGGTTGTAATGATCACACAAATTAATTGTCTCTCTTTCTGTCCATGCTGTCATTCTCCCAGCCCCTGCTGTTATTTTCAGTCCCTACTATCACTCTCTGTCCCTGCTGTCCTTCTCCATGTCTCCATGTTCCTGCCACTCATCCCTCTTTACCTGATGTCGCTCTCCCTGTTGCTTTGTCCCTACTATCACTCTCTGTCCCTGCTGTCCTTCTCCATGTCTCCATGTTCCTGCCACTCATCCCTCTGTCCCTGATGTCGCTCTCCCTGTTGCTTTGTCCCTGCTGTCACTCTCTGTCCCTACTATCACTCTCCTCCCCTGCTATCTCTCTCCCTGTCCCTACATGTCTTATTCCCTGCTGTCATTTTCTCTGTCCCTATGTCCATGCTGTCAATCTCTCTTGCCTTATGTCCCCGCTGTTATTCACTGTGGCATAATGTGAACTTTGGCTCATTCTGTGTGGCATAATGTAAATTTTGGCTCATTCCATGCGGCATAATGTGAATTTTCACTCATTCTGTGTGGTATAATGTGAATTTTAGCTCATTCCATGTGGCATAATATGTAAGGGGTACTAGCAATAGATAATATAACGGGTCCTACTATTGTGGTGCATAAGTGTATAAGGGGTATATGATGTCTTGCACTACACTTATGGAAATGCCACTTTTTGAGTGACCACACCCCCTCCTCACATAATAACATCCTTCAAATTTCCATACCCCCCACTTCAAAATATCTACTTTGACCACTGGACAGAAGTGTAACATAATGGGGGGAATTTACTAAAGGACATTTGTAAAAAATAGTTGTATTTGTATCCAGAAAGACACTTATTTTTGACATTTACAATCCCAAAAATATGGCAATTCGTATTCATATTGATAGCACATCAATACGAATTGCAATATTTTCGGGACAGAAAATGTCAAAAATAAGTGTATTTTTGGATACAAATACACCTATTTTATTAACAAATTTCCTTTAGTAAATTCCCCCCAATATATCATGGGTATTATGGTGTTTGCCATAATGTATTAGTGGTATTTTATTAGGACAAACGACAAATAAAGTATTTTTTTCCTGTAGTGGCCAATGTCTGGGCATGCAGGGCAAAATTGGGCTGCAAAGTAGTATTTTTCTGCAAGGCCACACCCCGTCCCCAAAGGCAATGCCCCTTTATATGAGGGAACACCTTCTTTCTGATGCATGCAAAAAAAAAAAAAAAAAAGGGGGGGGGGGGCACATTTTGAACTGTTTGTATTGGGAGCCAAATAGTCTAAAAATGGCCCTAGTGGTGTGATACTAAAAAAGCCATTACTAAGATAGCAAAATAATAAACACAAGGCCATAAAGCACCTCTGCAGAGGGTCTTAGAAGAGGGGCTTATGGACCTTGATCACTACTGGCAGCACTTTTAGGTTTTGTTTGATATATTTAAATTTTATGGTAACATCATTAATCAGTTAAGTCGCTTGACTGTAACATTTCAAAAAAATTTTTCACATACTTTCAAATTTATTGCACATCATAGTTCATTACACTACAGATCAAATGCTATCATATTAAAATAAGGATAATAGAATGACACAAGTTAAATATGAACTCCAGTTTCATTTATTAGTGTAGTTATGAGCCTGTCTCTATTTAAGTGATAGAACTTTGGGGGCAACAAGTTCAGGATCCCCAGAGATGAGGAGTGACTCATCACTTATGGCAGATATAATGCCCCATCCTCCCTGGAGATGATTAATTGAATACTGCATTTAGTTCCAACAATGCTTAATGAACAACTGACATCCAGCCACAGAAGCCATATAATCAACTTTATGAATACAATGTTTTAATTTAATATTCTGCAGGGGACTAAGCTCTTGTAAATAATTATCACCATGGGAGGTCACAATACTGCAATAATAGTTCAATGTTGTTTTATTCTTCAGTAAACAATAATTTATTGCGATTCTACATGTCTGCCTGTTGAGGCAATCAATATAGTACATATGCAAATATAAAATTTTGTTACAGTACATCCTGTTTGACAAATGAAGACGGGGGCGATTTACTAAAATGGTCACTCTATTTCATGTGAAATTTTGCTATGGGCTATCAATCAGAATCTACTTCTCATCTAAAAGATAATAGATTATATTTGAGTAGTTGCCCATAGCAAAAGCCCATCTGAAATAGAACTACCATCTTAGTAAAGATGTATATTATATAAAGTATATTGTGAAATGTATACTGTACTGCATAAGGACTAGTGCAACAGAGGATGTATAAAAACTTCAAAAGTGTAGAATATTATTATTGCATTTTCCTCTAATTTAAAATGCATTATTCCTGTACTGTTGAGTAGGAAGCAGTTCTTGCATTATCTAAACCAGGTTACAATTATGCTATGAATATCATGTTCTTAATGTATTTCAGGTTTTAAAATGATATAAAAAAGACATCAACAGGTTTAGAACTCTTACAAGACATTAAGTAATAAAATGTAAAAACAAATTAATGGAAAAGTGAGTATGCTTTCAGAACTTGCCTATTATTTATACCTAGGAAAAATAACTTATGTTCCATTTATATACATAATGGATAACTCGCTGCAATGGACCAGCTAAATGCAAAAGGAGAAAAATGATTAATTCATTAATTAAGGTACTTGTTACCTAGAACGGCGCCCATCGCGGGCATCGCATGTACATCGCATGCCATTATAATGGCATGCGATGCGACCGATGCCCGCGATTTCACATAGAAATGAATGGTAAAAGGTAAATCGCGTCGGTCGCATCGCATGCGGCCAAAAAACGCATGCGATGGGACCGAAGCGATTACCGCGATTTACATAGGAAACAATGTTAAATGGCCCAATTGACCCGATTTTACATAGGGAACAATGTTAAAATGGCCCACAGACCCCAAATAGCCACCCTGAAGTGTGAAATGGCCCCCCCAATTGTTAACGCCACCCAACGATCAACGTCAACCCGAAGCGTGGCGAGCGCAGCGAAACCACGAGGGGCGGCGGTACGCATCCTCCGACCTTTTCATACCCCCACTATCTACGTTGGCGTGGAGTTGAGAATAGAAAGTGTGGCGAGCGCAGCGTGCCACCGAGCCCGAAGCGTGGCGAGCCCCGCGAGGGGACGCGGATACCTGTGATGCGCGCAAGGGGACGCGGAAAGCCAGGAAAGCCATAACTCACTTGAAATTTGCATATACCACTTTGTTGTACAGGACTGTGCCCTATATAGGTTCTCATTTGATTTATGAAAACATATATAGTGTTATTTACACCAGGTCACTTCTCGTCATCTTCTTTTACAATTTGACATACCACAAGGATTATAACTTGGTTCTACAATGTTCCCTGGCGATACAAAATTTAGAGATCACTACTGAATGTATTTTTTCCTTCTCATCCTGGAAGTCTTCTCACCACAAAAAAAGCAATAAAATAAATGGCTTAGTTGTGTCTCTTAGCAATGAATATAAATAAATATTGTAAAGAATAATATAGCAGAAATGATTATTGTTTGCCTTCTTTCTTAGCCCCATATATACCTAGACCCCAGACATACATAACACCACCTCAACAACTCTCCAAAGAAAGTCCATTTTGCAATAGCAGAAGTAGTACTGGTTGACATAAGCTCTCTGTACTCCCTACTGCAATCATTTAATCGTAGTATTACATAATTAGGGACAAAAAAGCATAAGGAAGGATTCTTATTATTCTATCCCCTCCAATCTGTTCTCAACTTTGCAACTTGACTTAACTTTCTCTTCCACCACTCCACTTTGCCACTGCCTTCCAACAAATTCTGCACTGGCTCCCATTCCTCTACAGATTCCTCTTAAATCTTCAAGATTTTGTCCCCTTTAGTGTAACACTCTATTAGACTCTCCCCAAACCTGCAGAGCATAAAATGGGCACTGAAAACCCACATGTTCATCAAATTGTACTCATCGGCATAAACAAGTCTAGAGACCTTATGACTTGGCTGTCCTTGCCTTGTGCTTACTTCCTACCATATCGACAAGATGAGCATATCATTTCAGAGGGGTTTGAAAGTGGTTGTTCTGTGCGCATTGCATTTGCAAAAAATGTGAAGCCGGTAGTAGAAAGTACAAATGCATCATTCACACAGGGTGAGAGTCTACAGAACTACCACGGGCTGTGGAAGTACTGATGGCTGCTGAAAGACTATTGATGGTCAGGCTAATAAATGAATAATCACAGCCATTGATACAATGCAGGGAATGCTGTTTAGTCTGCTGCACGCCAAATTACATTCATTAACTCTTTATATTGTGCAAAGTAACACTTTTATTTATGTTGCCATGTCTTTTTCTCATAGAGTTTCACAAAATTATTTTGTCTAAAACAATCTGGTTCATGAATTAATTAATGACAATCCCTTACCTTTTGTAATAGTACAAATTGCAATAGCCGTGTTGTGATGCAGATATCTAGGTTCTGCATTTTATTGTGCAATTTCAATAAAATGATCACAATTTTAAGTGTTTTGGGGTGCAGTTTAATTTGCGATGCTGTTGCAGTGACTTTAAATGAGAAAGTAGGGTACCGGTGCAAGTCACCGGAGTGCCCCAGGTGGGATGGGGGGGGCACCCTGGAGCTCACCCGCCACATCACTCCACAGGAAGGGGTGCTGGGTGATGCTGCGCTGCCTGCTGCATTGGTCCACTGGAGCAGGGGGGTATGCGATGCGGTCACCGCATCACTCCACTGGGGGTGCCGGGTGATGCTGCATCACTCCATGGGGGAAGGGGGGCGATTCTGGCCTCTGAGTTGCTCCACGTGTGTGTGGGGAGGTAAGTGATGCCGGCAAGTCACTCCATGGAGGGGGGTGATGCGGCGGCACTAACCTCTGTCTAGGGGGTCCTGCTCACAAATTGCCGGTACCTTAGGCAAATTAAAACAAGATTACAGAATAATGACCGTGCACCAGATACTGCTGCCACAAATTAATCCCAGGACTCCTAGAATCCTGAAGAGATACACTTGAAAAAACTGGATAATCGTAGGCACTATATCCTTCCTGTATCCACGTACAGTAAATTATATCCTCACGTCCAGATGTTCAAAATAGGACACTGTTAACTGACCTGTAATCAGTGCCCTATATGCACATCAAGGTTTCTTTATTCCTCCTTCTGATCAACCCGACAGTTATAGAGTATACACCACACACTCTGGAACAACTGAAATGGAACTCACCCGGGGTCAATGCCCTAAGTTCCTTGAAAGGTATCTTTAAACCAATTCGACATATGCAGGGTACCACAATAGAGGTCC
Source organism: Crinia signifera (assembly GCF_055691185.1). Taxonomy (NCBI): domain Eukaryota; kingdom Metazoa; phylum Chordata; class Amphibia; order Anura; family Myobatrachidae; genus Crinia; species Crinia signifera. The sequence continues at coordinate 94,008,402 of NC_139218.1, read as the reverse complement.
AATCCAATTTGGTGCAAAAAGTAGACACTTTATTGTTTATACAGAGTTCCAAAAGATTAAATAAAAGTCTATTAAAATTCCATAAAAATGGGGAGACACCTGGTGCTTACAAGTTTTTCAGGGTTGCTCTCCTATCCGGATGGAGAGGTCCCCCGACAGCCGAAGATGACTCGCAGCCAAAAAACACAACAAGGTTCCAGGTATCACCTCCTCCCACCAACGCGTTTCAGGCTAATAATAGTTCTTTTTCAAGGTGTGGACACTTTTATTGAATCTTTTGGAACTCTGTATGAACAATAAAGTGTCTTCTTTTTGCACCAAATTGGATCTCGAGATATAACTGCTGGTTTCCTGCCTATGATTTGAGACGAGTGCCGCCGTCTGTACACTATATATATATATATATATATATGGGTCCCATTTCTCCTGCATAACAAGGAGAAGCGGGCACCTGTATCACCACAATGTATTATGCAGGGGGCAGCTGATAAAGAGAGCTGTTATTTCCTGTCTTCATGGCTCTCCTTATCGTCAGCCCCGGCAGCTGTGCATGCACATAAAAAAAAACCCTTCTCTCACCCCTCGACCAGCTCTCTGGACATGAGCGAGATCTCACTATTATCACAAGATCTCGAACGCAGTCTGGAGCCAGCAGCAGGCAAACATTGTTCCTGCAGTGGGGATAGGATAACTTTAGCCCCAGGCTAATTGCTGAAGGATTGAAGGGACAGCCGCACCAAGTATTACTCGGGGGGCTGTCCCTAGTGCATATTAGGTACGCTGATCATACATAAAATAAATGTAATCCCCTCATTTAACCAGCATTAAGTGCATACTATTAATACATCTGCCCCAATATGTGAAACAAGCTAAGGAGATATCACTTAGAGGAAGAGATTTTCTTTGTTTGATAAATCAATCCTTAGTATCCGCCCCTTGATAGGCCACCACTGCACATGATACACCTGCCCCCTGAAAGGTGCTTAAGCCATTGTAACTAAGGGGTCAAGAGGACAATTCACTCCAATTTTACTTAATTAGCTATTTCATTGATCATCTTACAGATGCTCCAAGCAGTAGAACATCACTAGGGAAGCATCTCTCCCCACACAGTGTAGGAGCTGTGAGCAGAGCAGGGCAGGTACGGCAGGATTCATACCATCCCACTTTGTGCACCAGCCACACACCTCTCTTATGGCCATACTTAGTATGGTATCAACAAGAGGAATATACACATAATAAGAAGTGTACCATGCTGATAATTGTATTGACATGCGGGAAAAAGAAAATGCTGGTCCTGTATCTAAACATGAAAAACAGTGATAGAAAAATTGTGCAAATAATGGAGTATAATTGAAGTTCTTAGAAAAGGGAGATCGGACCCAAGTCATTGATCAGAATAAACCTTTTTGTGATTTAAAAAATGTATTTTCTCACATTAAAAAAAGGAATGTTAGGTTTGTACTGCTTAATTAAGAATGCTACCACATTTGTGTTATTATACCATTCTTAGTGCTACTTATGATCCCAGGTGACTGCTCCTATTACATACAGTACAGGTGGTGACTAGATATACCACTCTCTGACTTGCCGGCTTTACCACTGTAGTATAACCTCATTGATTTAAGTGTTATTTTGGACTCCAGATGACAGCTCCTTTCATATCCAGCAAAGGCCGGGAGATTTTGTACCACTCTGCAACTCGTAGAGAGACGGCACAAAACTGCTTACTTTATTGGACATGGGGGAAATGAATTGTGGAACCATTGATTATCTTTAACCTCCTGGGCACGTGAACTTTCCTCTCTAGCATCTGCAAGTTCTTAGTCATTCTATTGTTACATTCTAGAATTGGATGTAGAAACACTTTTCAGTAGTACTGTACTGTTATGTTTTTAACGGATATAGATTTTTTGTATGCAGCATGAGACTATCTTTTTTTTTTTTATATTTCTAAACTTTTTATTGAGATTTTCCACATAGTAAAAAAAAAAAAAAACATACAGTACATATTAAGAATACCTTCCCCTCTAGCAGTTTATACATTTCAAACACTGACCGGAAACCACGATAACGATCTATAGATATTCCCACTATCCTGGAGGCTGCTATACTTCCTATATATTCTGGGCGTAGAGCCCCTCTATACCATTCTTTAATCGTGATAGTGAAAATAGTGTAAAATACAACATTTACCTACCATGTCTAAACTTTACTTATAAAATTTATTCTGCAAATCCCAAAGTGACTGGTTCTATATCCTAACATCATTATAAGTGAAGAAAAAAAAAAAAAAAAGAAAAAAAATATACTAGCAGAAGTGATCCTATGTATAAGCATCCCAAGTTAATTCAGCAAAAGTTTATAGTGACATTCATCCCCAACAAGTCAATATCAAAAACAAAAAACAATAGAAAAGAGGATTATACCTAAAGAGAACGTTTTAAGATGCAAAAGACCCCAATGAGTGTTATAGCGTGAAACCACTTCCTCATAAATACTTAGGGGGGGCTACCCCCAACTATCCCACTTGGGACCTTGTAAAACCGTGACTAAATCCTATAAACATATGCTCAGCGTAGCCAGCCATCTCTCCGGCCGCTAATACCAGGTGCAAAGGGGAAGGTACGTACCAAGAACATTCAACTACCCCTTGCAGGTTTACTCCCCAACCCCCCTGTCCCCCGAGCAGCACCCCCCTTAAAAAAAATTCAGTATAAATCCAGATGCCGTCACCTCCTTTCCATCTAGATTATAGACCTAGATCCACCCATCTGTCCCAGATCGCATGGAATTTCGCTTCATTCCTTCTAGTGAAGTAGAGGTATTTTTCGTGTTCCCTGACCGTATTGACCAGTGAAACCCATTCTGCAACTTTAGGCCCCCCCTCTGCCATCCAAGTCCTAGCTATGCAAACTATTGCTAAGGCACAAATGTTCATCACTAAGGCCCTAAGAGACTTATCCACAGGGGTCCCTCCCTTCACCAACAGGATACAGAGTTTTGGGGTACAATCTGTGCCTGGGATACCCAAACGCTCAAGCACTTGGGCTATCCGGGCCCAGAACTCCTGGACCTTAGGGCAGCTCCAGATAAGGTGGAAGAACTCAGTTCCGTCTCTTCCGCATTTGGGGCAGGTCGAATCCTCCCTCCCCCCAATTCTAACTAGCCGTACCGGGGTGATATATGTTCTGTGTAGAGCAAATAGTTGCACTTGTTGAAACTTAATCTGTGTCGATGCCTTGTGAATGTTGGACAGAGCTTCCCTCCATTCACCGTCATTGATTCCCCCCAGATCTGCTTCCCATTTTCCTTTCAAAATCTCCAGGTTATCACCTCTTGATTCCCCCAGGAGGTGCCTATAGCATTGGGCAATCAAATGGCCAGGGCTCAATTTCCTTAGATAATTTTTGGTATGTGAGTCTTCTATGGGGGGCGTATCGGCCTTAAATTGTTTATGCAGGGCGTGTCTTATCTGGAAGTATCTGAATCTAAAGTGATTCCCCAAACCAAATTCATCCTTCAAAGACAAGAAGGTTCGGAACCCCTCCCGATCATACAATTGTCCAATCTCCCTTACACCTTTTTCTCCCCACACTAAATCGACCTGGAGGTCCCGCAATTCACTCAGGTTTCGGGAGTTAAAGAGGGGAGTCTCTGGATCGATGCCTCTACTTCCCAATATATTCTCCACCCTTTTCCATACTGCAACGGCCTGTCTAAGAATGGGGGGCCCTTTGTGTGAACAACTCCCTGATAGAAGGTAGTGCAAAGGTGTGTAGCCCGGTGAAACCGAGCGGACTAGGGCTTCCACTAACTCGGTGTCCTGCCCCTCCTTTAACCATGAGCCAATAAATGCCAGTTGGGACGCTAAATAATATATCCAAAAATCTGGGAGGGCCAACCCTCCTTCCCTCCTATACCGAGTCAGGACTTTACGTCTAATTCTAACCCTACCTTTATTCCATATCAACGAGGAGATCAGACCTTCTATCTTATGGAAGACTTTCCGGGGTAAATAAGTCGGAGAGTGCTGCAGCACATATCCCAATTTAGGTTGTACCACCATTTTGACAAGATTGACCCTCCCCGTAACGGAGAGGGGCAATCTTGCCCATGTGGTCGTTTTGCACTTAATATAATCCATGATCGGTTTGACGTTTAAAACTTGGAAATCCTCCGGTTTTTTCGATACTAATATCCCCAGATAGGAAAATTCCTCTACGACTTCTAATGGTGCGAAGATTGACCTGTCGCCGTTCTCTGGTTCTCTCAATGGGAGAATACAGGACTTACTCCAGTTGATATTTAGCCCAGAAAGCAATCCAAACTGATTCACCATTTTTAAGACCCTCGGCAGGGTTTGTGTCGTGTTATCCAGAAATAATAGCACATCGTCCGCATATAATGCAATCCGATCCTCTCTCCCTCCGACACTAAGGCCCCTCAATCCTTCGCTAGTTCTAATCTTGGCTGCAAGCGGTTCCATTGCTATTACAAATAAGGCCGGTGAGAGGGGACAACCCTGCCGGGTGCCTCTGCTAATGGGGAAACTGTGCGAGATATACCCGTTGACCATAACTCTAGCCTTGGGGGAGGAATAGAGTAGTTTTACCCAATTGATGAAAACTGGCCCAACACCGATCCACTCAAGCACCCCCCACAAGTAATCCCATTCAAGGGTGTCGAACGCCTTAGCGGCGTCGAGTGAAACAACAGCGGGAATTCCGAGACCCTCATGTCTACTCTGGAGGTGAGAATATAATCTTTTTAAGTTCGTCGAGGACGATCTCCCTGGGACAAACCCTGTTTGATCGTTGTTTATTACTTCCCCCAGGACCTTATTTAAACGGGTGGAGAGTAATTTGGCCAGTATTTTTACATCGTTCGAAAGAAGAGATATAGGCCTATATGACTCTTTCCGGCTGGCGTCTTTCCCCTTTTTGAAAATATTAATTATTAGGGCTTCAGACATCGAGGGGGGGAGTTTCGCCACCTGGTACAAATTATTAAAGAGATCAAGTAATTTGGGGGCAAAGAAACGCGAATATATTTTATACAAATCCTGGGGTAGTCCATCCATCCCCGGGGCTTTCCCTCCCGGAATTGTGCTGATTGCGTTAACTACTTCTTGCAATGTAATCGGGGCATCGAGCATAGCTTTAGATTCCACTGACAATTTGGAGGATGCGATCTGAGCCAAATAACTTTGGATCTCAGCGGGGGTCATAGTGGATTTAGAGTTATACAAATTCTCATAGTACCGAGTAAAACCTTGAGCTATGCTTGACGTAGTGTTGAGAATCTCCCCCCCATCTTCCTTAATTTCCAGAACCGTGGTGGGAGGACGATCAGATTTGACCAAGTGTGCCATAAAACTCCCAGGCCTATCCCCTTCTGCAAATCTCCGATGGCTGTTAAAAGCTTCCCTTAACCGCGTTTGTTCCTCTAACTTTTTCCTCCAGGCCTCTTGGGCTTGTATCCAATCAGTTCTGCTCTCTCTGGATTTCTCCCTTAGGAAGACCTGCTCTTTTTCCCTACAATCTTCCTCTAGACCTTTTTCCTCCCGCCTATAATTAGCCTTCAGACCAGCTACCGTTTTTATTAAGGAGCCACGAACCCCTGCCTTGAAGGCGTCCCAGATATACTCAACAGGCGCTGAGCCTTCATTCCTGACTAGAAACTCCTCCCATTGATCCTCCAATCCTGCTTCTGGCTTTATTCTTGCAAACCAATGAGGATTGAATCTCCAATATACAAAACCTCTATCCCCCCCGGGGGCAAAAACAATCTCCAATGGGGAATGATCCGAGATACCCCTGGCCCTGTAGGTCGCCCCCCGAACCACGGGCAGGAAGTCCACAGTGGCCAGGGCCAGATCAATCCTGGAGAAAGTCTTATGTGAACCCGAGAAACATGAGAACTCCTGTATTGTAGGGTGGAGCATTCTCCATACGTCCCTTAGTCCCATCTCCTCTACCAATAGTGAGAAGCTGTTCGTTTGCCCCAGGTTACTCTGGGGTTTGAGTCCCCATCTATCCATTTTTATATCCATTACATTGTTAAAATCACCGAGCACCATACTGGGTATCCCGGGGTGCAAAGACATAAATTCTGCACTTTTCTGCATTACTTGATAATTGAAGGGGGGGGGAATGTACACCGCCAATAGCAGGAACACATATGAGTCAAGTCTGCACTTTAAGAAGATGTATCTCCCCCCTGGATCCACCACGACCTCGTCGACCCCAAAGGGGATTCCCTTCCTCACCAGTATAGAGACTCCCCTGGAGGAGGAGGTAAAGGTGGAATGATATGTCCACCCTATCCAAGCTTTCCTCAGCGACAATACTTTCCTCCCCTCCAGATGAGTCTCCTGGAGACAAACAATGTCGACCGCTAATTTACGTATTTCCCTTAAAACCAAGGATCTTTTAAATTTATCATTGAGACCCCTCACATTCCATGAGAGTATACTATATTTCAATGGCCCCATACCAATGATGCACCTCTGACCATGATCCCAAGAATGACAGCGAAATTTTGAACCCACCCTGGGTGCTGCTCCGTGACCCTACCCGAAGAAGTAAACCTGCAACTATTCCTACCCACAACCCCCCCTCCCCCCCACCCTGCATGCCACCCCCCCCCCCACTTGACATGCCTATTACCAACCCATCCCCCCTCCCTCCAAAGAAAACCCCAAGGGGTTCTCTGCGGGGCAATAGACTTAATGACCACTCAACAGGGCTCTCTCCCGCCCACCTCAGACAATATCATTAACAAGTATTAAACTTCCCCAGAAACTTCCCCCTGAACTCCTGATACACAGGCAAATATTATACCAAAAAAAGAGAAAGAAAAAAAAAAAAAATGAAAAACCCCGAGATCCCCAGTCTCCGAATAGCCGGACCTGCAGTACCCCAATTTGGGCTGAGGGGATATGTAAAACCAGGCCTCAAGGAAAAAAAAAAAAAAAAAAAAAAATTTCAATTTCAAGGACCCCACACAAACTTATATCGGCTGACTATTTCTAAAATTATGAAACAGTGTTCCTTATCCGGGACTAGTAGCTCAACATCAGGAATCATTCATAGAGCGTGGAGCTGGAAAGTTCCTATCCAGCCAGTCGTTAGCTTCAATCGGATTGGCAAAGAAATAGGATTTTCCCTCAGAGATCACCCTTAATTTTGCTGGGAAAGTCATTGCATATTTCAGCTGCAGGTCCCTCAATCTTCTCTTCACCGGATTGAACTGGGCTCTCTCCCTTTGGACCCCACGTGCATAATCAGGAAAGATCGATATTCTTTTATCGTTCCACATCAGCTGTCCTTTCTCGCGGCACAAGCGGAGGATTAAGTCTCGATCGGGATAGAAGACAAATTTGGCTATCAGGGTTCTGTCTGGGGCTCCAGGGGGTGGGGGTCCCGGCGGAACCCTATGAGCTCGCTCAATGGCAAATAGCTTGGAAAAGGTCTCATTTCCAAATTTTTCCACTAGCCAGTTCTGGAGAAACAGCGTAGGATTGGTTCCTTCAATTTTTTCCGGGAAGCCCAGAAACCTGAGGTTATTGCGCCTTAAGCGCCCTTCAATATCTGTGATTTTGTTATCCAAATTCTCTACCTGCCGCCTCATTTTTTCCATACTTTGGATTAGTGGAGGGACCATATCCTCCAGAGCTGAGGTCCTTTTCTCAACCTCTGCTGTACGCTCATTAGTTTTTTGCACAGATATGCGGATGCTATTTAAATCTTCTTGGACCTTCTCGATCTTTGTGGCAAGCCGCCCCTCACTTGCGGCCAATGCATCTAAAACTTTTTGAAGTGAGTCCACCTCCTGAGTTTTGTCTGAATGTTCTGGGGGGGTGGTAGGCGGGGTTCCGGCTCCCTTAGTGGAGGAGGTGGGGGTGCGTGCATATTTGGCTAATTTATTAGCCGTCGAAGTATTCTGCGATTTCCCCATACTGCCAACTGTGTTTCCTCCAGAAGCCCCAAGGTCCCAGAAGCGGGTAATTGTATAATTACACAAGTCGCCCGGTCAACTATTAAAAAGTCACAGGCAACAAGTCTATGTTCCAGAGAGAAAATTGCACTCTGAGTGGTATATGTGGGGTTCCCCTGTGGCAGACCCGTAGGTAGTGCTGTATGGGTAGAGGGCACACTGAGGCTGTATCCAAACTCAGAGGCTCACGTAGAGCTCCATCAATCCCCTGGCTACCACAGCCGCACTTATATAGCGTAGATCAAGCCAATTTAACCCCCGAAGTCCAGTAAATAGTAGGCGGTGGTATACTTGCGGTTTACAACCCGATTAACCCTGAGTCATACCTTGTATGCAGTGTCAACTGCACAGCACCCCTCCTGCTTCACACCTCCTCCACCGCCTGAAGAGTAGCCAGCAGCCGCATTCAGGATCTGTTCTCCAGTTGTGGATAATAACAGTGCCCAGAGCCAGCAGCAGGTATTGTTGTTGTCGGGGATCAACTGTCTCTCCCTGTCTCGGGGTCCCGGGACCCGTCCACCGCAGGCAGCGTGAATAAACAGGCGGACGCGTCTATGCCGGCGTCCGCGTCACAGGCTGAGCGACACAGGCTGCAGACGAGGGCGGGCTGCCCCGTCCAGCAATTCCCTGTATAATGCGGCCAGGCACCTTGCACCGTCAGCGGGAGTTGCGGTCGGAGTCCACTAAGTCTCAGCGGCAGGGACCTTTCAGCGGGTAAGCTGCCTGTCCTCCGGCAGGGGGGTAGAACGTCCGGGGAGCCGCTTCACATCGGTGAGCCGGGAGAGAGAGACACGCGCGTGCTACACCCTACGTGCCGTGGTCACCAGCATGAGACTATCTTTACCAGTAGAATATACACTGCTATGTGTAAACTTGACACTGGAACAACCTATACTCCTGATAATGAAGGGTGACCAACTGTGCATTGGTCTAATGCACAGTTATGTAAGGATTCGGTTTGAAATACCAATGGTTAAAATACCGGCAGCTATTGACCGACGGTCAAAATCCCGACATAGTTAAATTCCAGACATTTAAAATCCCAACGGTCAAAATACCAACATTTAAAATCCCGACAGGTCAACATGGGTTTTTCACAGATTTTTGCTCAAATGTCGTCACAGTCGACATGGACACAGTTGCAAGTAAACCGTAGCCCCTCCCATCGCTCTCTTCGCTCGCCATGCTTCGAGCACAGTGCCTCGCTGCGCTCGGCACACTATTTTATTCTCCCACCAAGCCCTAGTGGATGGTAGGGCATGACATACCGCCTGTCGGCACATGTCGGGTCAAAAAACAGTGAAAAAACCCATGTCGACCTCGCTACCTGTCGACCGAAAGTCATGTTGACTTTTTCGCCTGTCTACATTCTTGTCAAGATTTTAAATGTCGGGATTTTGACCTTGTCGGGATTTGGACTGTCGGTAAATGGTTGTTAGTATTTTGACCATCAGGATTTTGACCATCGGGATTTTGACTGCATCCCTCATGTAGATTTATTATCCTACAGTATGAGGATTGAGATGTCTATTTGAATAGACACTGCTTCATTATATATTGTTACAATTTTAGTACAAAGTTATAATACAGTGACAAAAATTTCTTGAATTTTTGTGACATGACCTTTGGATTTTGTTAATATTTCATCTACAGAGGTGTGCTGGTTGCCATTGTGCAGCAATACACTTTTCAGTGATTGCGTGCTGCTGTCAATGAACAGTCTCCAATCTTTGGGTTTGTACTTAGGCACTCCAAGCTTGTGCAGAAGTTTGCCAATATTTGTACAGTACAGCAAGTTCTTATTTTCTGAGAAAAAAATGGAGAAACTCTTGGTGTTTGTTGCAGTAGAAGGTGATGCAAACACTGTCAGACAGGAGTTTTTTTCTTTCAATCTTGATGCCAACAATTCGGCAGAGGATTTTGACAAGCTGAGATCGTGAACTACATCATTGAGCTCCTGTTGAGAAAATGGAATTGAAGCACTATCATTGACATCTAAATATGCTTCTTCTCTTTCTTCAACACTAGAGAAAACTTCCTTAGTAATGTCAGGAAGTTCTCCAAAGACCAGTACTGGAATTTCATCACAGTGAGCTACAGGACGACGTGCCAATGCAAGATCAGGTTATGTGAGGCTGCTCCGGTTCTTTTTCTTGATCCCAGTCACATCAATAGCGCAGAAGTTGCAGTCAGTGCCATGGTTTGTCAGTTCCCTCCAAACCATGGTAATTCCAAAGTTCAAAGAACTCTTCTTGTCCTTGGTCCACTTATGCAGATACTCAGTGCATGTCTTGCATACCATGGGCCTTATTTTGGTTCATTCTTTCTGACAAAATCCTTCTTAGATGGACAAAACCATGTGCACTGCAGGGGGGGGGGCAGATGTAACATGTGCACAGAGAATTAGATTTGGGTGAGTAATTTTGTTTCTGTGCAGGGAAAATACTGGCTGCTTTATTTTTACACTGCAATATAGATCTCACTTTGAAGTAAAACCCCACCCAAATCTAATTCTCTCTGCACATGTTACATCTGCCCCACCTGCAGTGCACATGGTTTTGCCCATCTAAGAAGCATTTTGTCAGAAAGAATTAACCAAAATAAGGCCCCATGTGTGGTGGCCAAGCTTTATCTTGGTCACCAAGCGGCATCCTAAAATAAGCTATGTAAGCACGCTTTATGAAACTTGTGATGGCATTCCTCTTCGAAACAAGGGTGTATTCCCCGCAGATATAGCTGAATATATCAGGCTTTTTTTTGCACCATCTTCTTGCCAAAACCATTTAGTTTACCTACACATAAAAAAAACTACATTTTTAATGTAAAGCAATATAAATTGTGAAATAATAAATTTGTATTTGCTCAGGTTTCTGCCTTACATGTCATATTACACCAATAATGTGATAATACATATACACATTAACGAAAGCTCAATAAGTCAAAAAGTTTACCTGAAAAACATTTTTTTTCATGCCCAGTGTATTACACTGCCTTTATTTCTTTAAGTACTGTGTAAGCCAATTATCAATACATTAGCTTTAGTTTTGCAAGCTTCTTTTGCTAATCTTTTGGAGAAATAATGTGACCCAGAATACAATAATTTTTGTTCTAAAAACTATATATCAAACTTCATAAAAAGGCTAAGTTTCAGTGAGGAACCAAAATAATTCTGTTTTTGAAGTAGACCAATATGTCTTCCAACTATCTCAGTCACAAAACGGAGACTGTTAGCGCTCCCCAACTGCACATTGCGTTACCTGTAGTGCTCTGTGAAATGCTGACGTCCAGCTGTTGCCTCTATGGAATTCTGTCCCAGGGGCCAGGAATCCTGCTGGTGCCCTGCTGTTGCCTTTGCGGCATTCTATCCCAGTGGCACGGCGTCCTGCTGCACATACTTGTGTGCCCACCATGCTGGCCTTGACGCCATTCTCATCCATCGGCAGCATGTTGACACTTCTTGGTCACCTGACCCTGCAAAACTCAGTTAGGACTGACTCCCCTGCATGGGAATGCCTCAGCCAATCAGCTCACAGCAAAAGGTATAAAGCCCAGCTCAGGGAACAGCACCCTGTCAGTGCTTTGTTGTCTATCAGACTGTAGTGAGCCCCTGCTTATCTCTGCTTCCAAGACACAGTGCAATTACGAGCCTCACCACTCCCTGACTCCAGGTGCGAAATGTAATAGGGGGCAATTTTTTAGACACGTGCGATTTTCAATAAAAACGTCCGAAATCGCACGAGTAATAGGGTGTGAAATCGCACATTTCGAAGTGGCGATTTTTAGTCACACTACAATTTGCATCCAGATGTTTTCCCATTGTAAAGTATCTAACTCGCACATGTAATAGGGTGCGATTTTTGGTAAACGTTACCAAAACTCGCCCAAAAATTAGACCAGGTTCTGATTGGCTAATTTGACAGAACCATGCACAGATCATTGTGAACTGTGCATGGTTCTGTTCAAAAACGGGTTAAATACAAGAAACCTGAAAAAAAAGAGTGGGGTCCACCCTTCTGAGCATAACCAGCCCAAGCTCAAAGAGCCAGTCCTGGTTTCATAAAATCACAGGGACAAACAAGTTGGGGCTCCCCTGATTTTACAAAACCAGCACCAGGCTTAAGGGCCGGTCCTGTTCCCAAAATACGAGGGACAAAATGACTAAGGGTCCGCCGTATTTCAAGAACCAGCACCGGGCCCAAAGCACCCAGGTAATGCACCAGGGTAATGCCACAGCTGGGGTAACTTTTTTACAAGTCCCCCCGCCCAAAGCATTTATCCCTTTGATCGGTCAACATGGGCAGGGGTCCTTGGGAAGTGGGGAACCACCAAAGAAGGTAAACCCAGACCATGATTGGCTGGTGGGCGAGCCTAAGTCCCAGTTGGGGGCAGAGCCCCAGATGTAAACAGAAGACCGGAGCATGGTTAGAGTGGTGCAGGGCTCCCGGAGAAGCGCTGAAGATGGCTGGTGAGTATGTTTTCTATCCACAGGTACCCGAGTGGATACTACCGGACAAGGGTAACGATTCTTTGTGGCAACATGGGTGATGAATGCGCTCCGTGTGTAATAAAGTTTTAGTGTCAGTGTGTAAGTGTATTTAACTATTTATACTTCACTGGGACTACAAGTCCCAGTGGGCCCTTTATTGCCCCACATGCTGGGACTTGTGGTTCTCAAAGTCCCTGCATGTGGCGTTGGCTTGCTGGGACTCATAGTTCCTCAGCAATATACAATAGGATTTTATCTATTTTTTTACACCAATTATCAGCTCAATGCCCACTGCCCAGGGGCATCGAGGACAGCCCTGGGCTTCAATGTGGGCAGGTAAGTTCTGGAGGGGGGACCCCTTCTTTGGAGGGGTCCCCACTTCCCCAGGACAACTGCCCATGTTGACCGGTCAGAGGGATAAATGCTTTGGCCGGGGGGACTTGTCTCCCCCCGGCTGTGGCATTACCCTGCTTGCTGGTTGGGCCCGGTGCTGGTTCTTGAAATACGGGGGACCCCTAGTCATTTTGTCCCCCGTATTTTGGGAACCAGGATCGGCCCTTGAGTCTGGTGCTGGCTTTGTCCCCAACTTGTTTGTCCCTGTGATTTTATGAAACCAGGACCGGCTCTTTGAGCACAGGGTTAGTTATGCTCAGGAGAGGAGAACCCATGCGTTTTTTTTTTTACACAAAATCAAAAAGTCTTGCAAAGAAAGCATTTGTGATCATGAATTCTACTGCCATTTGAAAGGTATTGCAGGCTGGCATATTGGAGCTCCATTTGCAATTCTGCTGTGCTTCCAATCACTCGAGATTTAAACCAAAGTGCTTTCTTTGCAAGACTCTGATGCTAATAGCACCTCCCTGATGCCTCTCAGCCAAGTATAAGCAGGAATGTGGTAACAACAGTATACCAAACTCCAAATTAATATTACTAACATTGGACTGATTGCATATGACTGTTTACCTTACGAACAATATTGGATTGCCTACTTACCATCATTACTAAACCTTTTACGAGCTTGAGGTTGGAGAAAGTGGATTTATCTGGTCTCATACTAAAAGAGGGCTTCTGTCTTCCCCTCTGTAATATATGAGCTATTTTAGCATATTTAATCACTTTTCAGGGTAATCCTGATTTTTTTATTTTTTTTTTTTATTTTTATTGTTATTTGTAATTGTATGTTTGGTATCAGCCGGTACCTATGAAATTGATTATTACATTTTATTAATACTGTCACTAAAATAGTTTCTGTATCTTTACATGTTCTAATTATCTTTAGAGATTGATTTAATCCCCCACATCCAAGTTCAAGAAGTATTTAACAGATTAAGAAATGATCAACTCTTCTTTAAATTGGAGAAGTGTGTCTTTGAAGTCCCATCCATCTCCTTTTTCCGATACATAATTTCTGGCTCTAATCTTCGCATGGATCCAGAGAAAGTCAAAGCCATTCTGTCCTGGAATGAATCCTCAACCCTGAAGGCAACTCCAACTCTTTTTAGGGTTCACTAATTACTACAGGAAATGTATTGCTGGCTTTTCAACTTTAGTAGCTAGTATAACAGCTCTACCAGTAAAAAGTCCCACCCTACTAATTGTCCATCTGAAGCTAAACAAGTTTTTTGTCTGTTAAAAGAAGCTTTTATCGCTTCCCCTGTGCTTCAGCATCGAGACATTTCAAGGCTATTCATTGTCAATGTTGGTGGGTGCTGGAGCAGTTCTCTCTCGGTGTTCTTTTGATGAGAAGATTAACCCTTGTGCATATTTTTTTTTTTTTATTATCTTCTACCAAAAATTACTATCCTATTGAAGAAAAATAACTTGCCTTTGAAGAGTGGTGCTACTTATTAGCAGAAGCTCAATTCCCAATTACCAGCTTCACAGATCATAGGAATCTGTTGTTCCTCAAGAATGTACAATGCTGCCTTCCTCGCCAGGCACAATGGTACCAGTTTTTCTCTCGCTTCAACTTCAAGCTCACCTATCTTCCTGGTCCTCAGAATGGGAAACCGGAAACGCTCTCTCGTTCTCTCTGCCCTGAGGAGGAACTGCCTCAAGAGGAATCCTGCCAAGTCCTCAATCCGTCCAGAGGAGCATAAGCTGCATTGATAAGTACATCTTGATCTTATTATGAATTTTCATTGATGATTTTTTGAAAATATTTTTTCAATACCATAATAAGTTTTTTCAAATGGTTGTATATATTACATTAGTGCTGGAATTCGTTAGTAAAAATATCTGTAGCTTCAAGTAACCCTGCTTTCTGCGCTGCTTGTGTCCCCAACTTCGATCAAGCATGCACCCCTGCATTGCTGATTCCCCCAGTTTCAAGCAACTCCCTTTCTTCATTGCTGGAGCCCCCGATTCAAGCCAGACCATGCTCCTGTACTGTTGGTGTCCCCAGCTTCAAGCAAACCTGTGCTCCTGTACTGCTGGTGTCCCCAGCTTCAAGCAACTCTTTTCTTCATTGCTGGTGTCCTCAGCTTTAAGCAAACCTGTGCCCCTGTACTGCTGGTGTTCCCAGCTCCAAGCAACACTGCAACCAGTATTGTTGGTGTCCCCAGCTTCAAGCAAGCATGCACCCCTGCATTGCTGATGTCCCCAGTTTCAAGCAAACCTGTGCTCCTGTACTGCTGGTGTCCCAAGCTTCAAGCAACACTGCTACCTGTACTGCTGGTGTCCCAAGATTTGATCAAGCCTGCACTCCTGCATTGGTGGCATCCCCAGCTCAAAGTAAATCTTGAATCCTGCATTCCTGCATCACTGGTGTCCCCAGCTCCACACAAGCCTTCCTTCCTGCATCACTAGTGTCCCCAGTTCTGAGCAAGCCTGCTTCCAAGTATTGCTGGATACCCCAGCTCCAAATAACTTTTAACTACATGTTATTCAGCCATTGACTTTATTCCCTTCAGCCATTGACCATCTCATTCCGTTATTGACATTTTTCATTCAGTAATTTATTCTTTCATTCATTCAACAATAGATACTTACCTTTAACCATATGCATGAATAAATCATATAGTACATCAAATCTGCCAGCTTCCGTCCTCATGTATCCAGCCAACTGGCCACCTGTTCTTGTCCAGGTTCACATACAAAAACAGCCATGAGAATACCTGCATGAACTGTCCCAATAAATCCCTCAAAACATAACTAGTAATGTGCAATTTCTTATGCTGATAAAACAATCTGCACATCTTTGTGTTTATTAGTGTGATTTATTGAACCTTGCTGCACCAATCACAGAGATTTTTGCATCCATGTTTCAGTTGTAAACATTAGTTCTGTAAATGCACTTCTACCAGTTCAAAGCTGGATGATCCATCTAAAACAGGCAGTGGTAATAACTAAACTATCTATCTATTGCCTCCACCACATGTAAGCTTTGCTTCTGGGAACTCTGTGGCACTAAGTAGAGGGGGGGGGGGGATTTGTATCATAAAGAAGCTTTCTGGCTGATTGTTTATAGGGTTTTTACATTATTTACCATGCAAGTTTGTTTTCATCTAATTTTCCATTTAAAAGTAATTGTGTTTGCATTATTTCTTTATATATATATATATATATATATATATATATATATATATATATATATATGAAAAAAGGGGGGTTGTCCAGAGTGCGCTTCCAGTAGTACCACCTAGCCAATAAGGGTATAGAGTCCCAACTTTATGTGATCCTGCCGTCACTTATATCCAAACGGAGTGTTCATAAGCTTCAAAATAACACCGAAGACTTCGAATTTTAAAAGATGGTTCTTTATTAGAAGCCCAACGCGTTTCGTCTACACGACTTCATCAGGGGCAATGACATGGCCTGGTGTGGCCAGAAATCCAGACAGAGGTGAACAAATGGAAGTATCCTTTTACATATACAGTTAAAATCACAGCAAGAGAATATAGGTGCTTACTCCACTGCAGACCAGTGGTCTGCAGTGGAGTAAGCACCTATATTCTCTTGCTGTGATTTTAACTGTATATGTAAAAGGATACTTCCATTTGTTCACCTCTGTCTGGATTTCTGGCCACACCAGGCCATGTCATTGCCCCTGATGAAGTCGTGTAGACGAAACGCGTTGGGCTTCTAATAAAGAACCATCTTTTAAAATTCGAAGTCTTCGGTGTTATTTTGAAGCTTATGAACACTCCGTTTGGATATAAGTGACGGCAGGATCACATAAAGTTGGGACTCTATACCCTTATTGGCTAGGTGGTACTACTGGAAGCGCACTCTGGACAACCCCCCTTTTTTCATGTACTCTATTTGTGTCTCTCACTAACAGGAGAGTCGTTCCAGAGTTGCAGCTGGTCGAAAGGCCCTCTCCTGAGCGCAATTCCTGACCACTTCTGTTTGTTTTTTATATATATATATATATATATATATAATCTTCCTGATCCTACTGCTAATGAGTGAGAGAATGAGCAGGACACATGTAAATATCATTATTAAAGGGAGAAATATCTAAAGGAAGGGTGAGTGAAAGATACTGTGCTGTACCATCTAACAATTATTGGTACTTGTGTATTTTGGCGGCGCCCATCGCATCGCATACCATAACGCATGCGATGGTATGCGATGCGACACGATTTTGTTGGTTAGTGTGCGATGGCATACAATTTTTTAAATCGTATGCCGTTGTACATGGCATACAATGCGATGCGATTAAACATTTTATAAGCACCCTAATGGATGCTTATACAATGTTGAGCACCCTAATGGGTGCTTACAATGTTAAATGCACCCCCACGCCACCCCCCCCCACTATAAACGTGAACCCGAAGCGTGGCGAGTGCTGCAAGCCCGCGAGGGGCGTCGGTACGCGTCCTACGACCTTTTCATACCCCCACTATCCACGTCGGCGTGGAGTTGAGAATAGAATAGTGTGGCGAGTCACCGTGCCCGAAGCGTGGCGAGCGCAGCGGATACCTGTGAAGCCCGCGAAGGACGCGTTTACCTGTGAAGGTACCCGCGTCCGCTCGCCACGCTTCGGGCTCGGTGGCTCGCCACACTATTCTATTCTCAACTCCACGCGGACGTGGATAGTGGGGGTATGAAAAGGTCGTAGGACGCGTACCGCCGCCCCTCGCGGGCTCGCTGTGCTCGCCACGCTTAGGGTTCACGTTTATAATGGGGGGGGTGGCGTGGGGGTGCATTTAACATTGTAAGCACCCATTAGGGTGCTCAAAAGCACCCTTTAGGGTGCTTATACGATTTTTCATCGCATAGGGGGTCAAAATCGCGTCGCATCGCATGCCATCCGGTACATGGCATGCGATTCGTTCATCACGCGATGCTAAAATCGGGCGCCGCCAAAATACACAAGTACCCAATTATTATACTCATCTCATTTAGTATGACTGAGGAAGTTACTTTTAAAT
Organism: Crinia signifera; assembly: GCF_055691185.1. Lineage (NCBI taxonomy): Eukaryota > Metazoa > Chordata > Amphibia > Anura > Myobatrachidae > Crinia > Crinia signifera. Next base: position 93,990,537 of record NC_139218.1, on the reverse strand, counting down.
ATAAAATCCCAAAATTGCAGGGTCTTTAAAACATATGTTTTCATTTAATTAATAACAGTTTATTTTACAGTGTAGCTGGTTCCATTGCCCTTAACAATTAGAAATAAGGATAAAACTAACTGGATAGTTACATACAGTCAAATGGTAGGAGGGCCCTGCTCGCAAGCTTGTAATCTACTGTATATCAGGTATATCAACTTATACATCATACCATTAGCCCCATCTAAATCATCCAATATTTAGTACCAGGAGGGACACATCCAATCAAAGCAGCTGAATAAAAAAAAAAAAAAAGCCTCCTTGTACTTAAGTATATGAAAATTTCAACCTGTCTCTGCTTTTAGAGTGAACAATCCTATATAAACCAATTGCTAGAGCTTTATTTTTTCCAAATGTAAGAGGATAGCTTGAAATTTGTTGAGCTACTTGGGAATGTAAGGAATATTAACAAAAAATACACAAACTAAGGGAGCAGCATCAATAAATCTAACCAATAAATCCCATAAGAAAGTTATAGGTTGTAAAGGAAAATGATTGACTTAATAAGCGATAAAAATTGACCTCAAAGAAAGTTTCCATAGATGTAGTAACCTGAATGTCCGAATACAATAATGACAGCATCTGCCAAATCTAGTTGAAACTATATTATGAAAGTTTAAGAGGCAGAGCATCAGTTTAGAAAAATAGGCTCTATAGTAGTATCCAATAATGCATAATGCAACATAATGAAGTATATTCAATGATGCCGGCGAGGGGGTTTGTATGTCGAGGATGGATTATTTTCGGCGAGGATCATTATAATTTTAATGTGCAATACTACTTTCTGTCCAGCAGATGTCGCTTTTCCTAAACTGTAATGCGCATGCCTCTAATAGCCAATGGACTCTTCCATAATTTTGTCTTTACTTTGTGTACTAAGTTCAGGATTTTATTCGCAGAATCAGCTTTATCATATCTAAAAATATTCCTTGCTTTGTTCTTATTAAATGGAAAGAAACATGTAAACCACTGCACCACTCACTCCCGTCTTGTACAGTATTGAGTCCTGTTGGAGAAAGTGTGCTATATATGACTCCCACATGGTCTCCATTACTGTGCTGCCATTCACATTATGCTGTATACTGTAAGATACAGCCCCTGGTGCCTGATCCTTTCAAAGATGGCTATGAACTAGTGGGTATGGTATTCAACTTGCAATGCATGCTTCTTGGGTTCGATCCCAAGTGGGGAACACAATTTTGTTGTTTATTTTTATATGTATTTATGTATTATTTTTTATTCAATAAATTGATTTGATGTGTCACTTATAGGGGAAAAAATCTCTTCTACAGTATTCAATGCTACAGTATGCTGAGGCGCTATTCACACTGTATTGTTCCCGGTCATTGCAGCTTCATACTGTACACTACAATTTGCAACTCAATTTAGGCTTCTGCACCTCCCCCACAATCACTCATTAGTATTGATTCCCACTGAGCTAATTTAATGCCTATATCAAAGCACCTTCCCCAGCCACGCTGTCGCCCATTCACGCTATTGAGTCCTGTTATCTAGTAATTTTCTCTTTACTCTGTGTACTAGTACATTAGGGATTTTATTCGCAAAAGTTATTCTCTGACAGTATTCTACGTTTTCTCTAGGGTAAACTGTAAAAAGTACAGTAGCACAACTTTAAAATACTCTATTTACCTATTTCCAGCTTGTGCCTCCAAAGCTCTGTGGGCCCACATTTTACAGTATTTTATTTATTTATTATTAGTTTATTATATTTTACACCAGGGGTGCCCAGTCTCACCACAGCCATGTCATGGCTCTGGTCTAACGGTTACAGTAATACACATGCCTTGGAATACACTAGGGGTTTACACTATGACAAAGGACAAATGCTGATAGGGTCATTTGATATATGGTGAACCAATAGCAGGGAACAAATCAGGGCAGACCCACCAGCAGGGCCAGACTGAGACCAAAAATCGCCCCTGGCATTTTGAGCACATAGGCCCACCTACTTGTGACACATTATGGAATACACCGTACTGCCCATTACAGAATATGACAATCTGTTATGCCCATTAAACATTATGGCATTGGCATACACCATAATGCCCATTAGACATTATGGAACACACCGTATTGCCCCTTAAACAATATGACAATCCTTAATGCCCATTAGACATTATGGCATTGGCATACACAGTATTGTCCATTACACATTATGGAACACATCATAATGCCTATTACAGAATAAGACACAATCCATTATTCCCATTACACATTATGACACACACCATAATGCTCACAGATAAGGCTACACAATCTGTTATGCACATTACACATTATGGAACACACTGTAATGCCCATTACAGAATATGACAATCCATTATGCCCATTACATCTTAAGACACCCACAATAATGCTCATTACATATAAGGCTACATAATCCGCTATGCCCATTAGCTAAGAACACACTTACAGACACCTTATACAAAGCTGCTTTGAGGTGCCAGAAAGTCTGTGAGAATCATATTCCATCAGGAAGCCTGCACTGAGTTGCAAACTGTAGTGTACAGTATGAAGCCGCCTAGACCGGGAACAAGAGATAATACAGCTGATTCTGCAAATAAAATCCCTAACTTAGTGCATAGAGTAAAGACAAAATCACGAGATGACAGGACTCAATAATGTGAACAGGCAGCATCATGGCTGGGGGAGGTGCTTTGATACAGGCATGCAATTAGCTCATTTGGAATCAATACTATTGAGTGATTGTGAGGGCATATTATTAAGTCATATTGATGATATAATAACTGAGTGGTACAGTGGATTTTTTTTATAAAGGGAAGAATGTGATTGGCTAGCCTCTCACATGTCACTGTCTACTGCCACAACATTGTATTCAGCACTGTAGTCTTAACATGAAGCATTTGCCACCCAGTGGTTAAACGGTGTATTACCTGGTGTGGGACTTAACATATGCCATAATGTTATTTACAGCTCATGATTTAAGAGCATAAATAGAATGCTATGAACAATGATGTATGAGGACACATCTGTGTAGTGACCATTATAATAACTATTGTCTTGTTTTCTTTATTTTTGGATAAAAGTACCTTACAGTCAGGTAATGTTATTCTAGAGCACATACAACACTGGCTATCAATTAGCACCAGTTCTGGTGATTTGCACAGGTGGAGATTTGAAGATTGCCGAGTGAGAACAATTTCCATCCTTTAGCTTTAAAACATATTTACTATAGTATATAAAGAAAAAAGCAACTTCTCAAATACAATAATAGATAATACTAGTTAATCTGGCAACATTCTATTACAATTCCCTTAGTTTTTGCCAGGCAACTAGGATAATCACTGGTTATGGAGCTTCTATTTGCATTATCTAATGAGAAGCAAAGGAAGGCTGTAAATAGTAAAGTGTATGTGCCACTATAGGCTGGTAAACCCCTTCTAGTCACATGAGGTTACATCAGTAACACAAAAAAGCCCACTTTTAGGTGAAAGGGGTTCCAAATCCACAGTAGCAGATCATAATCAGATTTGGAAATTTACAGGCAATGCTACAAGCTCCATTTATCAATGAAAATTAAATCTATATGGAAATTAAGTCTATAGAGAAAATAAAAGTTGCCACCTTTTAAATTTATGGGATTACAAGACATCATAATTTGCAATACAAATTTCAACAAAATTTTGGAAAATACTAATGAGGAATTCATAATCAATTTGGTATAAGAAATCAAATTAACTCCACCAAGACAACTAAGGTCACCGCATGTAATTTTTTAACATTTTGATCAGGGATTCATGTAAAGTTCTTTGAGTTTTGAGGTATAAATGACATAAGACCACTTCTCTCCCAACTAAAAATTAAATTGCAACAATGTTTGTCCCCACCCTTGGTCTGAAAGATAAATCATGCACAAAAAAAGAATAGCCACACCATCCCATATAATTTGGCACTTAAAAATGACTGAAAGGACTTCTATGATTACTACAGACTGGTAGGCTCAGGTAGAAGGGAGTCTATTGTAAGGGAACTAAATTAGCTTTATACTTATGAAAAATAGATATGCATAATCTAGTGTTTTTCTTTATTATTTATTTATTGACAGTTTCTTATATAGCGCAGCATATTCCATTTTATGGGGGTTTACTGTAAAATGCAAACCATATAGACCAGGGATTGCCAACCCAGCCCTCGAGATCTATCAATGGTCCAGGTTTTCCAAATCACCTAGCTGGTTCACAGCTGTAGTCATTACTAACTGTCACATTTTCAACCCTGCTACATTCATTCCTACTATAGAGCCACAGGTTGCATGAAAAACATGAATTGTTGGTAGATCTTGAGGACAGGTTTGGTCACCCCTGATACAGTAAAGTATATAAAATATAAAAGTATATAAAATAGATGGCGAAAACACAGTACATAAGAATGTAATTGACTTGGTGTATTGGTCCAGAGAGTTTACTGCAGTAAAATGCAGTTTAATGCAGTTAATAAAAAAATGGGGAATTCATACAAAAGTCACCACCTACACTAAAAGAAAATAGTAACAGTCTCAAATCAAACATAATACAAGTGAATACCAACAGTTAACTTGCTTCATCATTAAAAAAAATCTTGCAAATATAAAAGAAAACATTTCTAGCTTACTAACAAATTCTCTTGTTTGTAGTATTTTTAGACTGAACACTAACAGTTTCACTACTGCAAATTAAACCTCCTCTTTTACTCTGTGATTTTTCAATTCTTACATCTTTATTTGTGTATATAAGGTTAAAGAAAATCCATAAAAATACTTTTATGGTATAAGTAGTGCATGGAAGACACTACATATAATATAGAATTGTCTAAAAAGACTAGAGTTCCATGAAAGTGGACAGAATAGGGAAGCATACTAACACTTGTCCATAGTTATTTAAAACTAAATAATAAAATATAATAGGATGAAATCCAACTGCAGAGATAGAAACAACCACATTTTGCCATGAAATCTGATTTTCTCATTTGTTTCTTTTTCTGAGTACAATATTGTTTGGCTTTTCTTTCTTAAGTTATCATCCAAATTGACTGCCAGTCCATATGTTCACATGTAACAAACTACATCACTCAAAATAACACAAATTTTAAGCTGAATTAACAAATTTGGAACAATTAAAAAAAAAAAAAAAACTATTTTAAATGTGGTTATAATCTGAAATTTGGGGTGGCAAAAATGGGTTATTCAATTACAGACCATTTTTATTGTGTAGTAAATGTCCCATTCTTAGGCATTAATACATGAGGATACAGAAGAAGTTTCCAGACCCATGTGGTGTTGTGGAATTATGAAGGTTATAGGGCTTGTTTTCATGGTTTCTGCTATGCGTACCTAAAGTCCAGTACACACGGGGGAGATATATTGCTCAGCAATATATTGCTAGCAATATGTTGCTGAGCAACATATTGCTCAGTTTCTCCTTATCATCAGCGACCAGAGATGGACGCTGATGAAAGGGAACCTCTGCTGGCGGTGCCGAGGAGGTAATCAGCAAGCTCCTGCGACCAGCAATTATAACAGGGCTGATAACGGGAGCGCGCACCCGGCGATTTATCGCTGGGGCACACTCCCATCACTGACAATATGGTGGCCAGCGACCATATTTCCAGAGATTTCAGCCCCTATCGCCCCCGTGTGTACACAGCTTAAGCCACATAAAGCCTTATCTATGATAATTGCTGGTGGTAAGGGCTAATTGGTTATCTCCAGGTGATCAAAAAGTGGCGGTCACTAGCACAGTTAATAGAATACCCACTTAGTGTCAAATTTGTGAAAAGAGTGTTGAGTGTTTCTTTCTAGTTGGTCAACTGATAATGTGTGAAAGGACAAACCAGGCTGTAGCCTTCACATAACAGTTCAAATAAAAGTGACTGGTCTGAGCAAATGTTTCAATAATATTAGGCCCAATAGCGGACAATTAATTTGCAGATAAGAACCTGGGAAGATTACACTCATATTATGTTCATTTACTATAAATAACTGGTAAGATTTAAAATACTAAATGAATTCTTATTGTCTGGCTGACAATAAACTACATTTGTGAAATCATAAAATGAGAATTATGCACAAGATAACTTAAAAGCTTAAAATGAGCAGGCTGTAATTACCAAATCCAGGCAATTTGCTTTTTAAGTCACAGTGACTTTTACATGCTTTTCAAAAGACGTTCAAGAAGAAAGAACTGTAACTGTTCACTTCATGCTGCTTAGAACAATTATGTAATTATATAATAAAAATAACAATATTGTAATATATTTTTATATTTTAATATGCAACTTTGTTTTAAATAATTCTCAAGAATAAATGTATTGTCATTATTTGGCATCCATTTCTTAAATAATATGTAGGCAGATAACCTTACATTTAACACAATTGTTTGATATAAGTTAAAAAAAAATACAGCTACAATAATAGCTAGATTGATAAATATAGCTTGCAATATGAATCTAGATATATTAAGAATTTACAGCAAGAGATTAAAAAACAACTTCTGCTTTCATAGTTTGTGTTATTAAACTATTATATAAGATCCAATCACATTTAGGGGGTATCTTTTTAACTTCTGTAAATTAGAGCAGTTATTGGATTTCTGTGAGGCCATCCTATTGGCCTAGTAGCCTGGCACTTATAAGGGTTTATGCTTTGCCTGCTTCCTGGACAGTGTAATGGATAGCATTACTAAATCACAGCACTCCGGTCATTGGTTCAATTCCCACCATGGCCCTTACTGTCTGAAGAAATACAGTGATGATCCTGTGCTTCAAATTTAGCATGCAAGTACAGTAGATCCCAAAAAGTAGTCACCTCCTACATTAAGTAGCAAATGTAAACACATTGGTTGATGGAAGCAGCACTCCCAATTTTGGTAAAATCACAGTTGTACCATATTACAATATTGAGTAGTACTTTTATTATTTTTCCATGTGAGATCTTTCCGCTTGAAGTCATATACCTCAAATATAAAAAAAGGAATCACTACTCAATGTGTAGATGAACCATAAATACCAAAAACACAAGCAAATGTTACAATATATATATATATATATATATATATATATATATATATATATATATATATATATATATATATATATATATATATATATGTGTATGCCATCTGTACCCTCTTGTGTCCTGTCCTTAGTCCAAAGATATTCACATAAGGGATATTAGTCCTCTGGAATATTGCCTCACTCTTTATTCAGGCATCATATTCTTCAATATACATAAAAAGAATGTAAGGTAGCTCCACATAGTATAAAACACTAAGTCGTAAAGACTACTTTGTAGTTTAAAAAAAAGCTTAGTATGGCATAGAGCCTTACAGGCTAATGTTCAACAAAAAAGCTTAGTATGGCATAGTGCCTTAAAGGCTAATGTTCAACAAAAAAGCTTAGTATGGCATAGAGCCTTAAAGGCTAATGTTCAACAGGTAAGGTAAGTTAAAATGACCATGTTCATTACTGAATGCCAGGTGTTATGATCCAAGGTCATGTCCAGAACCTAAGCTTTCCTCTTCCATCAATTATTTTCAAATTTAAATATGTCTTCCTCTGAGTGTCCTAACTGTGTGGAGTTTGAAGAATAGCGCTTAAAGGTAACTATGGGCCTTATTCTAGTTCACTCTTAGAGGCAATTTCCTTCTTAGCTAGACAAAACCATGTGCACTGCAGGTGGGGCAGATGTAACAGATGTGCAGAGAGAAATATATATATATATATATATATATATATATATACACACATATACATATACACACACATTTCTTCTCATTTTATTTATCACCTTCAAGCGCTTTTAAATTAACCCCTAAAGTTTGCATTACTCAAAAAAGCTGCTTTACTGAGTGCAGAGCAAACTTCTTTATTTATCTATGAGTCTATCCTTTGACACAGTGTTATGGCCTCACTTATATTCTGTACTTCAAAATATACATTTTCCATCTTCTTTCATTAAAACTATTCCATACCTATACATGAGCCCCTCCACTTCGCTGCTACTTAACGGTCATTGTAGCGAACCTATAAAAATGCACCGTGGAACACATCAGGGCTGTCCGCTTTCCCTCCTCCACTTCAATTTGGCCATTGATCCTCTTTTACAAAAGGACACCCAGTTTCAAGGGATCAAAACTGGTCACAGAACAATTAAAATAAAGGTTTTTGCAGATGACATATTATTATATGTTTCTAATCCTATAGAATCATTTGTCCATATATTTCAACTCTTGCAATCATTTGGCATGTCTCGGGCTACAGCGTCAACTGGTCTAAATCAATTGAACTTCAATAGAGCTATAGCGATTTCATCAGGAATAGATTGGGGGGCATTCCATTGTCTTGGAGATATGATCATATTACTTATTAGTGAATTTGGATCGGCAGGAAGCCAAGCTGTTTATATAAACTTAATTCCGCTCCCATAGTTAAAAAAAATAGCTACAGAATTGGAAAGCTGGAAAAAAACTTGGGAAGAGCAAATCTAATCAAGAAGGTTTCTTTCCCTCGACTCAAAGATATACATTAATTTAAATTTCCTCTTCTGATGGAATGGGAAAAAAGTGAGAATTGGCCTATTAAAACTTCAACAGACTGTGGATAATGGGGGTCTGAATTTCCCACATGTTTTATGGTACTGTCAAGCATCACAACTGAGATTTCTCCAAGACTGGATACATAATCACAAGAATTATGCCAATACAGACCTAGAAAAACAATTTCTTGAAGTTTGAGATCAAACCTCATTCCTACATTTGAATATACAGGAGGTCCCCACTTCTATCAAAGAAAACCCTTTGCTGTGCTCTGTTAAGAAGCTATGGACTGGGATGAGACATTGTCATAATGTAAATGAACATAAATCCTTATTTGTCTCATTAATAAATAGACCTGATTTTCACATGGGTCGAGCACATCACCAATTTATTATTTTAAATGTTGGTAATTTGGTTGACCATCATAATCAAAGGCCACTTACATTCCTGGAGGCAACAGAGAAATTTCCAATTGTGGCCTCTTATCCAATTGCTTTTCTGTTACACTAAATTAAATTTCTCACAGGATGACTGGCTCAATCCTGTTGATAAGTTACTCCAGAAAGAACCCTAATTCTTCAAATCTATCTCCATTGCCTATAATTTTTTTTAAATACAGTATTTTTAAAATACTCTTTACACCCTACAGGTTCTGAGGAAGGGCACACTTGCCCAAAAGCGCGCTTAAGCTGAGTGAACACCACCGAACGGATCCTGTCCTGAGGCCGCAAGAGAGGGGCTGCATTCTCTGACATCTACCGCTGGTCGGCTATTTGGAGGACCTGCATGTTCCGGGGCACAGTTCTGGGATCCTACTACCCTGAGGGGTTTTTTGCTTGATTTTATCTACCACATGTGATCTAATAAATGTTATTTTTTTACTATTGAAAAACATCTGTGCACTATATACTTCTCATCGAGTCCACAGGGACAATTCATGTGGAAGATTGGATTGGATAGAAAAGACCTGTTGATATGCGCATAATATCTACCTGAATGTGAGTGCACTGAATAAACATCAAATCAGCCTCTCTTTCAGACATTACTGCACTATGGTCTTTTTCTATTTGAGTTTCTTTTAGATCACAGAGACTCAAAAGAATGTATCCTAAAACATTTTGTAAGTGATATATGTTTGTAAACTCGCCAGTGGATCTACACAAAATTGTTGTATGTTCTATGTTCTAAAGCCACGGTGAAGGCTTTGTTGTATTTCCTGGGCTGAGTTTGATTGTGCTGTGGGTTATTTAGTAATTTCTTCTTTGTTTGACCCTACAGGTAAAGAAAACTGGAAAATGTATTTTCCATCTCTGGAGATTAATGATCTTTTAAAGTCACACGTTAAAGCATGCACAATTTATTCCTCTGTCAGATATCAGGAAATGTTTATAAATATATTACAGAGATTGTACTCATCCCCCACACAGACAGTTTTTAACAGGACTCTCAAATAATAATTGTTGGAAATGTGGACATCAACTAGCTTATCTTTAACATTGTTTATGGCAATGCTCCATAATTAGACACTTTTTAGTTCAGTTAAGAAACTGTGCAATTGAAAACCTGGCAAACTATCTGGCTTTAACTCTAGAATGGGTGATTTTTGTATTTCTACTGAATAATCTAACTGTGGCTAAAGGCACCAGGAAATCAATGTTTGCTATTAATACAGTAGCATGTAAGGCGATTTTACAAGTATGGGTGAAACCAGAATCGCCATCATTACAACTATTTAAGGCTAAATTATTTCACCTTTTTTTCGTATGGAGTGGTTGGGAGTGGTATTGGATAAGGATAAAAAAGTGCAGCATTTCTTTGAAGTTTGGTTGAGCTACATCTCTACTTTATCAGCTCCAGGACATACACAAATCCATATCTCTTTTACCAGTAATATATGGTATATGGCACAAACTGTAACAGCAGACCCCCTATGAAATGTTGTTTTCTTGGCTTGGTTGAGTCGGAGGAGAGAGTTAGGCATGGACAAATGAATATGATTGCTATTTATTTTTGTTCCTTTCTTTTATTGGCCAAATATTTTAGACCAGCATTATTTTATTATGTTGCGTTACACCAATTTCAGGCATTAACACTTTTATTGACAATGTTTACATACGTATACTTTGGATTTCTTGATTATTCGATATAAATTAAAATGCTGTGTTCCAGCTGCCACATGACACCTAATACAAACAGTGCTGCCAATCCCGGGAGAACCAGCCCACACATACTGTACATCACACATTGTTCATTAGAACATATACAGATGAAGCCTGGGGTGGTCAGTGCCACCCCACTCCAAAGGATGTGGGGCATGGGCAATGGATGTGCTAGCATACAAGAACATGTGCGTGCCAAACATTGGTGGCTGGAGATGCACCAGCAATGATGACAAAGGCTGCGTATTTATGTTTATGTGTTTATATACTGTAGTTCCCCCCTGCCCTGCATAATTGGAGCTGCCTCTATTATGTAAGTAGTAGTATTACATTATACAATACAGTAAATATATTTTTTCTTAAAGAAAATATATCTTTAACTTTGACAAGAACATATCAGAAAATAATAAAAGCCCCCACGTAATGTTTTGAGTATGTAATGCAATAAAACAGAACTACAATTTTTTTCACATCAATAACATTAAGTTTAGTTTATTTGATATCAGCGTTTAACTAAAAAATATTCTTGACGGCTCTATGAAAATCTAACTCAATTGTTATTACATTTTTGGCAGTATGTTTTTTTAATCTTGTAAATTGTCTAATTTTTGTTGTAAAGAACAATGGGCCTAATTCAGTTTGGTTTTCAAAAGCAAAATCTCTCTCTAATGGGCAAAGCCATGTGTACTGCAGGTCGGGCAGATGTGTAGAGAGAGCATACTTGCCTACCTGACCCTCTCCATGCGGGAGAAAATGCTCTGTTCCTGGACTTCCCTGGTAATGTATGATTGCCAGCACCTGTGGTGAAACACCTTTACATTGCTCCCCACAGGTGATGGCAATCCTACATTACCAGGGAAGTCCAGGAACAGAGCATTTTCTCCCGCATGGGAGTTTGTATTTGTTGTAAATGAATGAGCTAAGAAACTGAAGTACCTTTTCTTAATTAATGTGTGTGCTGTATGTGTATTTTATGTGTTTTCTTTTCACTATTAAACTTGAGACATAATGTTTAATTATGAAAAGATATCTTTCTGAGTCTTTGAACAAAGCTCATCTCCCTTGTGCCTCCTCTTCCTTGTCTTCCAGTCTTGAAGCAACCATCCACTTGGATACCGTATACTAAAGGTACTTAAGGGAATACAATTACATCTAAGTTTCTGGTCGGTATTAAAGCTGACTCATCTGAAATGAAAGACTGCGAAAATGAACAAAAGATCAAACTCATCTAAAAGTTAAGATTATTTTCTTTTGAATTGGTTTCTGGGATTTTACACTTTAGCCCATTTTTCATGTCTAATATTGTCACTCAGATCCTTTCAATTATATTGTACAAACCATAAAACAATATCTCTGAAGCAGCAGTCTACAAACAATTAAAATGTGTATTTTTTTCTTATCCTCTTAAGCTACAGAGAATAGCAAGGGGGTTAGTAATATCATAAAAATTACATATACCATATGTAAAGTTCCAAAAAACAAACTAATACATTTTAAATAACTATCCTAACATAAAATATTCACAATGCAAGCAGCATAGATTGAATTGTGCTTAGTATGCTTTGAAGACAATGGAAGTTAATGGAAGGTAAATAATATAACTGTGTATAATACTATACTATTACAGTGAAAAGCAGTGTGTAAGAAATAATTTAATAAAAGCACAATATAAAAGTGCAAATACCCGCTAGCCACAATAAATCTGTATTGTTTAAGACTCAACATGGTATCCGGATGGCTGCCAGACAATATCTAGGTTGGTAGTCAATAGGCTTTGCCTGCTCTTAGCCTGCATCGTAAGCATGGCAACTGAAGCATGAGTTTGACTGGAGAGAAGTTCTAAAACCGTCTCATCTCCTATTTTACAGGTACATGAATCCCATTTTGAACATCTGATGCTTTCATTTAAAGAACAGTCTGCATTGTGAATTGTTTTGTTACTTGGAGCCTGCAACTTCCCCCTTCCACTAATTAGCCTGTTGAGGAATTTGTGCAAACACCAGCCCCTCCCCCTGTACCAGCTGACCCAAACTTTCCTTTAATATTGGAAATGTTTGCAAGCCTGCTTTAAAGGCTTTGCCTGCTCTTAGCCTGCATCGTAAGCATGGCAACTGAAGCATGAGTTTGACTGGAGTTTGGACTGGATTTGGACTTACACCCGCACATTGCATCATTTTATTTTTCACCAATTACCATCTCTCTCAGCCTCTAAGCTGATGAAAGCTATGTATTTTCTTTGTTTACTGTCTCTTTACAATGATTTGTACCATGTACCTCCGTAACCACGGTTTGCAAAGCCTGTATACTGTACCATCACTAGTTGCACACCCATTGAACAACAAGCTGGCAGGGTGTGCCAGCTTTGGAAGAAAAGTGCTGCATCCGGTTGAACTCATGCTTCAGTTGCCATGAAAATAATATTATTACTGCTGCCTTTGAGCAGCATGATCAAGATGGCGCCGCTGATGGCTGCCTTGGAGCTGTGCAGCTCAGCCAAATATGTTCCATGTGTGATAACTGTACTGTCTCTCTGCTTGTATTGTTACCTACCTGGCTGTTTCGGTGACCAGTGGCGCCGCTGATGGCTGCCTAGGCGCTGTTCAGCTCGGTGGGTATGTGCTCCCTATGTGATAACTGTACTTAATGTTACCTTCCTGGCTGTTGCAGCGACCAGTGGCGCCGCTGATGGCTGCCTAGGCGCTGTGCAGCTTTATTTTTATTTTTATTTCTATTTTTATATTTATTTATTTTTATATTTTTATTTTTATTTTTATTTATTTTTATTTTTATTTTTATTTATTACTATTTTTATGTTTATTTATTTATATGTAATATTTGCATCAAAATGTAATAGTTATACACAACCATTACCTTTATACTCAGGTATCCTCAGTCACCCCTCCAGTATTCACTCTTTAGTTCCAAACATTCTATTGTACTAGTAGCATATAAATATTATTAGGCGCTATTTAATGCATCTCATATCCCTAATGTGTCTTTGTCCAACGTCTTGTGTTAAATTAACTATTCAAATTGAGCGCTAGTAAAGTGCATGGACCTACACCTCAACAGTCGACACCACCTAACAGTTGACACAGAATGAACGGAGCCCCAACCACACCATGAAATCCCCCAATCCTCTACCTCACAACAAGGTAGAGAGACAAGTGCCTGAGAATTAGCCGTCACACCGGCACAGCGAGAGCGGACCCCGAGATAATAGCGAGGGCTGCTTGAAGCTGACAGCTGAACTTAATTGAAAGATCAGCCTGCACGAGCGGCAGGAACACCAGACCTCTCTCCGAACACAGGACAGACACGGAGCGGCCTGTGACGCCGCCCACCCGCCCCCTCACAGAGTGACGCCGTAAACACGCCCTCTATAGCTACGTGAGCTCCCGCCCCTCTCTCCGAACACAGGACAGACACGGAGCGGAGAGTGACGCCGCCCCCTCACAGAGTGACGCCATAAACACGCCCACTAACGCTGCCTACCCGCCCTCACAGCTGAGTAATCATCAGCACTTCATCTACCCGCCCCCCGCACACAGCTGATAGCGGGACAGCTAATACAAACTAGCGGGAATAAGAATGAAGGGGTTGTTACCACGATCCAACCACCAATAATTGCTTACTAAAGTTCTAACCACGCAAGGGCAAAAGTCTCAAATAAGACAACTTAAGATTGCCTGACGCCCTTACTGGGGCGTACAAGAAAGTACCAATTGGAGGACTAGAAAAACATATTTAAACCCCAGCCTGCAGGGGCAACAACCACACACACCATCCTGAAGAAGCCTATACGGCGAAACTAGTCGATGCATGTGGAGATCCCGCCTATGCCGATTGCGCAACACGACATTGACGGGAAAGTCTGACGGCAGACCCCTTGTACCCTGGGAACAGGTATTATCTCCAAATCGCTCTAACAAGCGTATAAGACTCTGAACAAAACTACTCCTTTACACCCATTTGGCCAGTGCACCAGGACTATATATGTTTGTCCTGTGACCCCCTGTCCTTTTTGTGTGTGTATACCGGTAGTAGCAGTCAGTAGGAATATATTTTTAATAATATTATTTTTTATTGAGCTGGATAAAATGTATTTTTAAACATAACACAACTTATACATTGCCATTTAAACGTATCCTTTTACACTGTTAAACTTGCTATAATAAAAATTACATCTATTATTTTATCATTACCATTGTGTATGTATATTATTTGAATATTGTTAGTAAAGCGCAGGGTGTACATCCCCTTTTGTCCATACTACTTTGGGTATTTGTAGTGTACCCACACACCCAGCAGCTAACTCACAATTGCATAAGGTTTGTGGCGCAGTCATCTCACCCCTCCAACCTCTGCTGTGCAGCTCGGTGGGTATGTGCTCCCTATGTGATAACTGTACTTAATGTTACCTTCCTGGCTGTTGCAGCGACCAGTGGCGCCGCTGATGGCTGCCTAGGCGCTGTTCAGCTCGGTGGGTATGTGCTCCCTATGTGATAACTGTACTTAATGTTACCTTCCTGGCTGTTGCAGCGACCAGTGGCGCCGCTGATGGCTGCCTAGGCGCTGTGCAGCTCGGCGGGTATGTGTTCCCCACATGTAATGTCTTAATGTAATGTTTGTAATGCCTTCACCCCCCCCACCTTCATCCCTACTTGATGCTGCACTGTAAATCCACAAAAAATTCCTAGTGTGCGCAAGCACACATGGCCAATAAAGTTGATTCTGATTCTGATATGGAATGGTTAATATGGTCAAAGGGTCAACACAGGCAAAAGGTCTACATGAGCTTTTTGTGTGTCACCCTTTCCCTGTGTTGTCCTTTTGCTTATGTCGAACTGTGTCAAGTGTCCATCTTGTGCCTCTTGATCGGCATATACCACACCCACTTAACATAACTATTTATATGAAATATTAATGTTCTGCCACATACCAAAATATGTAAACACTAGTAAGCCCGCTCAAAGAAGATGCTTCGAAAGCTAGTAGATGTAGTTTCACTTGCTGCCAACTGATGGCAGTGTGAAGCTGCTTGAAGCAAATGCTTCCAAAGGTAGTAGATGTAATTTCACTGAATGACAACAGATGGCAGTGTTTCGGAGCTAGACATATATATATAGATGATGAGTTAAATATACATATCAGTATTCAAAATTAGTCCAATTAATTAAACAAAATTTACAAAATCTTACAATGTTTTAGCTTTTAATTAAATCAGTAATAATAGCCAGTGATTGTAAAGTCATTATCATGTTTAACAGCTGTAGTTGGACAGTAGGATACCATGTAATGTACAATAAGTATTTATCATCCAAATACCAATGTCAGCATCCAGACTTGTGGCCACAACACAGCCCAGAATCCTGACACTGATAGGAATGCAAATGCTGTAATCCTGAATCAATGTACTTGGTGGGGTGGGTTCGCATTAGGTTGGTGGGGGGAGGGTAGGGTTACGTAATAACAGGGGGGTTAGGATTAGACTTTGGTATGGGATAAGGTTAGGGTTAGGCTGTGGGGCAGAAGGGTTGGGTTTAGGCTGAAGGTAGTAAGGGTAGGGATAGGCACTAGAAAGGATGGTTAGGCTGATGGGGGGGGTAGAGGAGATCCCGGAACCTGCTGGAGAAGCGGCACATACTTGTTAAGAGAAGGGTATTTAGGGGGGAAGTTGTCTGCGTGGGGTGTGGTCTATTATTTGCTGTTTTACTGTATAATGCCCTGAGGATGGGGAGGTTTTCCCCAATACAAATTATGCATAGGTGAACTGTTTGCTGTGTCCGAGTGCCTAACAAATAGAGGAAGCAAGAAGAACAGATAAAGCAGGGTGGCACAGAAAGAATGACCCCACAATATAAGCTCACCCATTGCAAACACACACTTGTAATTGACTGTGAGGCAAAAAAAGCCAGCCTATAAACATGCTCAAGGTATCCACCTCCTACCCCAATTACACAACATCCTGAGCCCCCCTGGACCTGTGGTGCTGCTGACCTCAGTAGAATAGAATCAGCCTAAAACCTGACTATATGGGGAGAGCATCTTAAGCTCAAAAAGACAGATGGCACTTGTGTTTTCCTGATACAATATACCCGGCACCAAACCACCAAGATCTTTTGAGGGTGTGAAATATCAGGATAAAATCCTAATATGGCTGCACACAGCCACCACTAAACTTCCTCAAAATTCCACCCCCTCACTGCAGCCGCATAAACTAACCTACCCTCAACCATCTCACAATCAGCCTCCTATCAACACTTTAACTTTATCTGGCCTAGAAGTATACAATACCAGGCTCAGGTGTTTCATTTACTTTGTGAATATAAAATGCACTCTGTCTTATTACAGTCTCTGCCATGTTACAGGCTTTGTTTGAAAAGTAACAGTTAAGAGATGGTTGGCTGGTACTTTATCTCTGCCCATGTTATCTCACTGCAAGGCATTTAATTTCATACCTCCCAAAATGACCCTCTCCAGGAGGGACACATTGCTCTGCTCCTGGACTTTCCTCATAATGGGAGAGATTCTCTATTACAGAAATGCGGTAAAATCCCCGTTATCGGGGTTTTTACCGCATTTCTGTATTCTCTAACCCCCTTCCGCAGTGTCACCGCTGCGGAGGGAATCGCCAGCAAAAGCTGGCGGTTCCCTGCAGAAGCCTATGGGCTTCTTACCGCAGCGGTGTGTGAGGGATCCATCACGGATCCCTCCCAGCATGCCCTGCGGCCGGCGCGTCAGTCTGCGCATGCGCAAACGGACTCCCGGGTCATAGACCCGAAGTCCAGCAACGGCGCCGCATCGCAATGAACAGCTCTTACCGCAAGAGCTGTCCCTTGCGTTAATGACCGCATATTTTAGAGAATATGCGGTCATTAGAAATGCGGTGGCCGGCGAAGAGGGCTGCGGATTTTAGAGAATCCCGCCCAATGTATGATTGCCATCACCTGTGTTGAACAGGTTAATTGCTAAGAAAGATGCTTCAACACAGGTGATGGTAATCATCATACATTTAAGAGGAAAGTGCAAGAGCAGAGCAATGTGTCCCTCCTGGAGAGGGTCATGTTGGGAGGTATGTAATTTGACAAAACTATTGGTTTTGCTATTCATTTAGCCTAAATCCAGGTCAGTGGTTGTTCCATAGGTACAGCTACAGCACAGTTCAAAATTCAAATATGGGAGCCACACCAACTGCCACTCCAAATACTGGCAAACATTGCAGTCCAGTATTAGCAGTCAATGTAGCTCGCCTATTTGAATTTGTATTGTGCTGCAGCCCCACCACTGATCAAGGCTATTGCCAAGAAAAATCAACAGCACAGTTTTCATTCATATAACTAACTCAATATGCACAGTAGGTTCAATGAAGTATTAAGTTAAAATATATTTAATTACAAGTTGGTGTTACTATATGACCTCCAAATACAGTATATATAGTCTATAAATAGGCACTGCCATACTGCAAGTATAAAATATTCAATTAGTTATGCCTACTTAAAAAAAAAAATGTTTTATGAATTTATTTTTTTAAAGAGGGTGAATCAGGTGCAGAGAGAGTTAGATTTAGGTGAATTAGTTCATACCTCCCAAAATGGCCCTCTCCAGGAGGGGCACAATGCTCTGCTCCTGGATTTCCCTGGTAATGTATGATTGCCATCACCTGTGTTGAACAAGTTTATTGATAACCAAGGTGTTTCAACACAGGTGATGGCAATCATACATTAAGAGGGAAGACCAGGAGCAGAGCATTGTGTCCCTCCTGGAGAGGGTCATGTTGGGAAGTGTGGTTAGTTTGTTTCTGTAAAGGAGTGGGTAGGGTGACCAACTCATCCCTTTAATCCGGGACACATATTAATTACACAGGTTCTGTGGCTGGCTTTCACCTGGTTTTAAACTGCCACACCTCAAGACTCCATTTCACCTGGTTTTAAACTGCCACAGAACCTGTGTAATTAATATGTGTCCCGGATTAAAGGGATGAGTTGGTCACCCTAGGAGTGGGTCAAACCTGTGTAACCTTTGTATTGCATAGCGTATATTTTTTCCAAGCTCACTGCAATTTATGTATGTTTTGTTTGTACCTGTCTTCATTGTTTGTTGGACATCCACCTATGTGTTAGTCCAAGAATATCTTATGAAATAAAGTTAATAAAAGTTAAGTTTTAATAATTCATATCTCAAAGAGTGCCCCACAAAAAGAGTCCACTTTCCCTCTACTTCCTTTTGTAGTTTGTTTCTGTGCAAGGTAAATACTGGCTGCTTTATTCTTACACTTCAATTTAGATTTCAGTTTGAACAAACTCAACTCAAATCTTACTCTCTCTGCACATTGTACATTTGCTTCACCAGCAGTACACATGTTTTTGTCCATTTGCTAAAAAAAGCAGCTTTGAGGTAAGGTCTGAATAACCCCCATTAGGAACAAGTGTCTCAGTACATTTGAAATGGCCTCTTTTTGGAAATGAGAAACATTCCTCAATATTGGAATACACAAGTAGTAGCATATAACTTGCTGTCATGAATAAAATACGGTACTTATGTAGTATCTGGGCTGCCGATTTTTTGATTGTATGCCTTAAGTTAAGGCATACAATCAGATGCGATGCGATGCGATATCGCATCGCATCGCATACGACCATGCGATGCGATGCGATGCGATGACCCGATTTTTCCATAGGATTCAATGTTAAAATGGACTGAGTCCATTTTAACATGGAATTCAATGGGAAAAAGGGGTCCTTTTCATACCCCTACTATCCAAGTGGGCATGGAGTTGGATATAAACCTGTGGCGAGCGTAGCGAGCCACCGAGCCCGAAGCGTGGCGAGCGAAGCGAGCCCCGCGAGGGGACGGTATTCTGTGTCCCCTCGCGGGGCTCGCTACGCTCGCCACGCTTCGGGCTCGGTGGCTCGCTACGCTCGCCACAGGTTTATATCCAACTCCATGCCCACTTGGATAGTAGGGGTATGAAAAGGACCCCTTTTCCCATTGAATTCTATGTTAAAATGGACAGAGTCCATTTTAACATTGAATCCTATGGAAAAATCGGGTCCATCGCATCGCATCGCATCGCATCGCATGCGATATGGTCGGGTGCGATGCGATGCGATGGACCCGATTTCAAAATCGGCAGCCCAGTTACTACATAAGTACCTAAAATACTAAAACAGCAAGTTTACTAAAGTATACTGTACAAGTAATGTTGTTAAATCTGCAAAAATATTCAAATACAGTATGAGCATGTTAGGGAAGATACAGAGAGAGGTTATGATAGGCAAGCTTTTTATTAAACAAATCATATACATGTAAGTGTATTCTGACAGTTATGGTATGATGTAAGGTTCAATATGTGATTTTATTTATATCTCTGTCTCCTATGTAATATTGTATAAATATTTAATTTTCAAAGTAAAATCGTTTCACTTTTAGTGCTCTAGAACAGTGTAAATACTATATTTCATATATATTTGAAGAAAGCTCTAAAGGTTAGACTTATAAGGTGTAATTTTGACCAGAAAGACGACACTTTGCAGCTTATCAATGCCGATATTTATATGATCAAAGAACAATAAGTGAAAAGCGTAGGTTACGTATTATGTCCGTAACCTGCGTACCCTTTATTCCTAGCTACGTGCGAACAAAACGTAGCGCAGCGTAGCGTACCTTTATCGTGTATTGTACACGGAAGAACCAATGTATTAATAAGAGATCCCTTCGCAGTACTTTGTCTCTAATCTGCAAATACACCTTTAAGGACAATGTCTGTAATATACCTTATCGCTAGATGCGAATAAGAGACGAGACCACAGTATAAAGGTGAGGAGATAGAAACCCTGTAAATGATGTATTTAGTCCCTAATGGACAAAAGGGGATTACAGAAAATAGGAAAAACACAGTTTAACACGTAATGCAGCAGTCTAACAATGAATATACTACTCAAGCTCTTCTAGGGAAAGAAAACAGGCACAGAATACAATCAGCCAACAATACAAATAAAAGTAAGTACAGTGAATGCAACCGTTTACCGTCTCATCAAATATGCGCAGCGCAGTCCGGTCGGAGCTCGCTATGTTCAGGTTTGAACTATAGCCCGGTCAATGGTCAGGGAAAGGAAGCAGTGCCGAAGTGACCGAGGCCGCCCTGGGTCACCTAACTTATAGGGTCAGAAGGGGGAGGTCAAAGGCCATTCCTATTGGTCAGGGTTCGTATGTCAAGTCCTCTGTGATTGGGGCAAAGTATTGCACCAGGTTTGGATAGGTGCAGGGGGAGTGAACTTTGGAGTCCTTTGTCTGTTGGCATCGTCGTCAGGGGTCGTAAATAGCAGCAAGAACCGGTTATAACTGGATTCTTTAGTTACACACATTTAAACAGAAACAGTCTTGGGAATATGGATTTTGTCCGCAATTATCGGACCGTATGAATTGCGATTTATTCGCAATGACCGGAATACTGCGCATGGGAAACGGAACGTAACGGTACCAAACATTATACAGACGGAAGGATGTAATGCTGACTAAACTATGTGTAGTGCTCTAAACCTTTAACTATATTTTATTTGGTGTAAGTATGGTATTATGAATTTATGTGTAATAGTATGGCTGCGCTTCTGGTCCACTTTGTCACACAGACTCGGGTATGGATACTTTATTTGCGCAACTCTGCGAACCAAAATGGCGACCATACTATCCTAAAATGGCGTGTCTGCAACTCGACTTTAACAAGCTAAAAAAGCCACCTGCAGCCTACTCATAATGTTTCAGCCTCTAATACAGCTGCCTGGAACATCATGAAAAAGTTCCAAGTGGTCAGTTCTTTCATGAACCTGGAAGGCAGCAGTGGGTTTCAATTTGGCCCTGTTGTGGCCATGGTAATTAGAAATAATCACTGGCCTATTTTAATAACTAAATAATGGGCTATCAACAGAGGCGTAGGGAGGGCGGAGCACGAGCTCCGGGCGCCGATACATCAAAGGGCGCCGGAGCCATGCAGCCCGCTCCCCCGCTCCCTCCCCTGCCTGCTTCCTGCGCTGCCCGACCCCACTTACTGAAGCCACAGCGCGGGCAGCACTGGGTGCTGTATCTCATTGCATTGAGTGAGAGGGTGCTGCTGGGCTGGCTGGAGGTAGGGGGCACTGTGTACAGAGGCAGCCTGCTACAGGTACTCCCAGGCAAGCAGTGCTCCGTGGCTGTGTGAGAGAGCAAGCAAGCCGGGAGAGGGGACCAGCAGCTGCTGTGAGTGTACTATTATCTGAACAAGGCCAGGATGGTTTATGCTGGGGGGCTCAGGGGTTGTCCTGATGTTTGTTTGAGGGTGGAGGATGTATGCTGTGTTTACATATTGTGCATGTATATGTATGGTATGGTATGGTATGGTATGTGTGTGTACATTATGTGTGTGTGTGTGTGTGTGTGTGTATGGTTTGGTATGTATGTGTACATGATGTGTGTGTGTGTATGGTATGGTAT
The DNA here is from genome assembly GCF_055691185.1 of Crinia signifera. Taxonomy (NCBI): domain Eukaryota; kingdom Metazoa; phylum Chordata; class Amphibia; order Anura; family Myobatrachidae; genus Crinia; species Crinia signifera. The sequence continues at coordinate 93,968,318 of NC_139218.1, read as the reverse complement.
GGTATGTGTGTGTATGCATGTATGTGTACATAATGTGTGTATCTATGGTATGTGTTTGTGTGTGGGTATTTGTGTATATATAGTTATGTGCATGTACAAACACCCCCCTATAAAAATCCTGCATTTGCCCGACCCCACTTAGTGACGCCACAGCGTGGGCAGATCTGCTAAGAGTGCAGCCGCAGAGCATCCAAAGTGCGGGCAGCGCTGCCTGACCCCTAGACCCTCCTAAACAGAGCAGTGGATCCCTCCCCCCAAATCAAGCGGTGGGCTGGCAATGGGGAGCAGGGGATAATGAGGCAAGCAGCAGCCAGTGGAAGGAACAGTAGCTGAGCAGTGGCTGGTGCTGTGGACCAGGAGACCCGCAGATGCTGGTGAGAAGATTTAGCTCACCTACCCTCCCATACACTCTTCCCTTGTCACTTCATCCCAATTATCTCACTTCCTCTTGCCCTTTATCACCATCCCTCCACCACCTCACCCTCTCTATCACTCCCTGTTGTCTCACCCCCTCTCAAGTAACCCCTGGTCATCTGCCCCCCCATCACCTCACCCCTTTGCCCAAATAAGCACCTCACCCTCCCTATCACTCCCCTATTGCCTCACCCCCTATCACCTCTTCTTCCCTCACTTAACTTATTCGTATCCTTGTACCTCACCCTGTATCATGCCCCCCTCTTGCGCTGTCACCTCAGCCCTCTCTCACCTCTCTCCCACACCATCTTTCCCCTTTTTTGCTCTCTTCCCATCCTCTTTTCTCTCTCCTGTCCTTCCGGCGACCCAGTCACCCACTCTCTACCCTGCTGCCCCCCTGCTGTCTTCTCCCTCCTTACTCTCCCAGGTCTACCACCTCTCTTTCTCTCAACCCTCTCTCACCCCCCCCCACCACGTCTGTGGCTTTATGTGTAAGGGGTATTACAAAGTTTGCTAAAATGTGCAATGGGCATTACGGTGTGTGGTATAGTGTTAGGCTGCACCCCCTTTTTTGCTATGCAAGAGTCCCGCCTACTACAAATGGGGGGGTGTCAGTATGTGTGTCAATCAGTATGGCGTGTCTTCAGGGCCGGCGCCACCACTAGGCATTTGCCTAGGGCACCAGCCACTGGAGGGCGCCAGTGTGCATTAGGGAGCAGAGAGGCCTCCTATACCCCCCCTGCCCCCACCCCAGGAAATGATGCGGTGGCCTGCATCCGCATCACACCGGGCATCACCCCCGCCCTGGAACACCGCGACAGGCTGCCGTCTCAATCACAGGCACCCCTTTCCTGTACAGTGACTGGGGGTGGGTGAGCACTGCAGTGCCACAGCGTAAACCCCACCAGCACACCCCCTCCTGTACGGCGGCTGGGGGGCACCGGAGCGTTCCCCCCCGCCTGGGGCGCTCCGGTGCCTCGCACCAGCACTGAGTGTCTGTATCAGTAAGGTAGTTTGAGTTTATACATGCATCTATGGGGGCAGTGTGTGTGCAGCTATGGGGTATTGTTGTGTACAGTATGTGTGTGGCCAGGGCTATTTTTCAGCAGGCTCAGCAGGAACTGAGGCCCTTATTCTAGTTCACTCTTCTGACAAAATATTTCTTAGATGGACAAAACCATGTGCACTGCAGGTGAGGGAGGTGTAAAACCCCACCCAAATCTAATTATCTCTGCACAAGTAACACCTGCCTCACCTGCAGTGCACATGGTTTTGTCCATCTAAGAAATATTTTGTCAGAAAGAGTGAACTAGAATAAGGGCCTCAGTTCCTGATGGAGCCTGCTGAAAAATAGCCCTGTGTGTGGCTATGGGGAGTGTGTGTTTGGGTATGCAGGCAGTTTGTGTATGTGTGTGCAGCTATAGGGCAGTGTGTGTAGCTATGGGGCTGTGCAGAGTGTGTGTGTGTGTGTGTGTGGCCATGTGGGCAGTGTGTGCTGCTGCTATGAGGGCAGTGTGTGAAACTGCATGCTGTTGTGGGGTGTTTAACTGACATCTGTCTTAGAACCCCATGAAGTCTAAATCCAGCTCTGCTTAATAAATTAAATACTGTAAGTTTAGTGAAGTTTTCATCCAAAGATCTAAAATAGAAGATGGAACACATATAATTGATGCATTGTTTTGAAATAATTACCACATATTGTGCACTGAGCATCAGTATTTTGACTGACATACTTTTATAAACAACTGCTGTCAGATTAACATTGGTCACCAAAAGATCTGCTATGTCCTGGAACAAGTGGCATTTACCTTGTTTGCAATCAACCTCATTGTGAATTCTCTGACCTAGCCAGCAATGAAGGTTGTGCTAGAATGAAGGATAAACAGGTAAGCATAGACACCGTAATTTAGTACTCACACAAGTGCACCTGCCAGGGAGGCATATCCATGACTACAAGAGGTCTTCCCCTTACCCAGCTACTGTAAAGAATACGGTTAAAATGTGGTCCTGCCAGACACATCTATTCACAACCTAATATCATGTTTCAACAGCATACTAAAGACAAAAATTAGCATCATCACCTTGAAGAAGATATGGTACTTATGTAGTATCTGGGCTGCCGATTTTTTGATTGTATGCCTTAACTTAGACATACAATCAGATGCGATGCGATATCGCATCGCATCGCATACGACCTTATCGCATGCGATGCGATGACCCGATTTTTCCATAGGATTCAATGTTAAAATGGATTGAGTCCATTTTAACATGGAATTCAATGTGGAAAAGGTGTTCTTTTCATACCCCTACTATCCAAGTGGGCATGGAGTTGGATATAAACCTGTGGCGAGCGTAGCGAGCCACCGAACCCGAAGCGTGGCGAGCAAAGCGAGCCCCGCGAGGGGACGGTATTCTGTGTCCCCTCGTGGGGCTCACCACGCTTCGGGCTCGGTGGCTCGCTACGCTCGCCACAGGTTTATATCCAACTCCATGCCCACTTGGATAGTAGGGGTATGAAAAGGACCCCTTTTCCCATTGAATTCCATGTTAAAATGGACTCAGTCCATTTTAACATTGAATCCTATGGAAAATCGGGTCCATCGCATCGCATGCGATATGGTCGGATGCGATGCGATGGACCCGATTTTAAAATCGGCAGCCCAGTTAGTACATAAGTACCGAAGATATTATTTCTGGTGTATTAGCAAATCAACATAAGCTAGCCTGTTTGCTTCAGTTTTGGGGTCCAACATCAAATGTTTCAAACACTGCCAGTCTATGAGCCAGATAAATTAAGCTTGATAAGTGATACAATGGAAAGGGATAAACCAACAATCTGATCCTAATGCCATTGTCACAAACCTAACTTAATTCATGTTTGTTTTCTGGTTTCCAATGTTTCCAGCCTTGTCTGTGTCCATGCTGCTGCTCTGCATTCCTCCTTGAATAATCACCTGTGAGGCTCCCTGACTTCAGCACTGGTCACATGATCCAGGTATATTCAAGTAATCCCACTTCCTGGTTGTAACCTAATTGCTGCTGCGGTCAGTAGCCAATCCTCAGCTACCTAGGAGGATAAAAGGATTCACCTGAGAAAAGCTCAGGGCCTTGAACAACTAGTCTGCTTCCTGTGTTCCTCTAGAACAGTGGTTCCCAACCTCGGTCCTCAAATACCCCCAACAGTGCACGTTTTCCAGGTCACCACACAGAATCACAAGTGACATAATTAGTTCCACCTGTGGATCTTTTAAAATGTGTCTGAATACTGAGTGCACCTGCTGGGTGACCTGGAAAAGTGCATTGTTGGGGGTACTTGAGGACCAGGGTTGGGAACCAATGCTCCAGAAGTCAGCATTCTAAGGCTCCAGATTCCTGTCCAGAGTTCTTGTGCATTACCTGTGCAATCTGCTGCTGCTGCCTCCTGCTGTCATTAAAGCTCCGTGGTACTCTCTACCTGCCAGGTTACCGTCCAAGCTGCTTACTACATCTACAAATCCCAAGGGAATAGGATAGAGCACTCCAGCATCCTTCAGCAGAGTTTGCTACTGTCTCTTAAAGGGCCATCACCATCTTCAACTCCCTAGTCGACACAGGCGTCAACTCTAAACCTCACTTGTCATTCTCCTGAGAGTTTCCTAGAGACTGACTCCAAGGCTCCTTATTACCTGCTACAGTGAACCTCATCCTGCTGCTGCTGTTGTTACTACCACTTTGCCTGGTTAATTCCACTGGTACTTGTTTCCTAGCACGGCGCCCACGATTTTCATCGCATGTACTCCTAGAAATCTCATCGCATCGCCTGTAATGGTGTGGCATACAATACATGCAATGCGATGCGATTCGTTTTTTAATCATCATTATTGAAATTTTATTGCATCGGCTAACACTAAATATCGACATACAATGCATGCGATGCGATGCAATGCATTTTCACTCACTCCTGTTCACGCTCTCTGCCGGCCCATATGTAACAGGTCAATATTTACCATCATAATCCAGCCCCCTGTCACATCTGCACAGTAACAAATTACTTTGTGTGTGTGTTTATATGTACATGGTAATCCAGCCCCCTGTCATTTATGCCCAGTAACACATTACAGTACCTCATCTGTGTCAATATTTACATCCCTCACTGGTAATCCAGCCTGTCACATCTGCTTAGAAATGTCTTTGTGGGTTATTTTGTGAGAGGAGAAGACGTGGATTTGAGAGCAAGAGAGTTATTCCTGATTATTTGCTTATTCCGATTGGTGATCTGCTTATTTCGGCAGAAATGGCATCTGCGCTGAACCTGTTTTCGTTGCCCCTGATGGAGGTTGAGGCAATCAAATTCTTCCAGCGTCATCATCTGTTGCTTGTGGAGGCGAATTATGCCAATGGACATGCTATGTGGCTGAGCCTGAAGGAAGGGATGTGGTGGTGCCATGTGAAGGTATGTCAACTGAAGAGCCTGCGAGCTGCACTATTTCCCCGGGTGCCACTTACCCTTCCTCACTTTGGTAAGGTTCCTTTATTCCTGGGCTCAGGAGATGACCTCGGTGGAGTACTGCCAGCTGGAGCTTGCTATGTCAAATAAGACGACAGTGCTCTACAACAAGTGGATGCGGGAGGCCTGCCTGTTGTATCTGATGCTGCAGCTGCAGTGCCGTATTGATGGCCCTGACAGGATTGTCGAGGTGGACGAGACCCTGTACGTGAGGAGACAGTCCAATGTTTGCCGCATGTTACCCCATTTGGGGGTATCTGCCGGGAAACAGGGCAGTGTTTTGTGACAAAGGTGGACATCCGTGACGCCCGCACTGTAATGTCGGCCATCATGGACAATGTGGAGCCTGGGTCGACAATCTACACTGACTGCTGGAGGGCTTATAACACAGAGCAGCTCCAAGCGGCTGGATACCAGCATGCCCAGGTAAATCACAGATACAATTTTGTGGACCCAAGAACGGGGTTCCACACTCAGAACATCGAAAGGATGTGGGGTGCCGGTAAATTGAGAAACAAACGGCACCGGAGAACCGCCAGGCACATGCTGCAGAGCTACCTGGAGAAGTTCATGTGGCGAAAAACTCTGGGTAGGGATGACCCTTTTGCCCGCATCCTCCATGCATTGACATTATTGCCTAAAGACACTTAAGAAATGCATTTAGGACTTTACTTTATTGCCTAAGGACACTTGAAAAATGCATTTATGAGTATTCATAACTCTTCTTCATGTTTTTAATGTTTTATTATTTAAAACTGTTATTTTTCTTGATTCTTAATCATTTTACTAAGTTATTATTCTTATTCAGCAAATGTTGTCTTAACTGTGTCAGTTGCATGATTTTGCAGGGGTGAATGTTTTCAAACAATCCCTCATGCTATCCCAAAGAAGATTATGCATGAATATACTAAGGTTATGACTAAATATGTTTGGTTCTCTAATCCTCCTAAATTAGCCCACTCTAAAATGACCCTTCCGAAAGCCAAAGGTGGATTAACTCTACCTGATTTGACTTTATATCATAAAGCATCCATCTTAGCTCAATTAAAAACAATTTTAAAGTAGATTCCGTTATCAGTTGGGCTCTCCTTGAGTCCTCAGTTTGTGCTCGATATCAAAGACGCCTTCTTACTCTCCAAAAATATATGACCCACCCCCACACTCATGCTCCTATCCATGAAGGCCGCTTTATTAGTCTGGGATAGGTTAATCTCCAAACTTCCTCCTTCTTCACATACACTAACTAATATCTCCCTTCAGACCATGTCAACTCTTATTCCGAATTTAAGTCTAGCACGATGGTCTGCCTGTGGAGTGGCAACACTGGCAGACCTACTGACAGGCTCCACTCTACTGTATTTTCCAAGTCTCCAACAAAATTGTTCTCTCCCGAATAGCGTATTGACGCATTATCTTCATATCTCACATTGGTGGCAGTCCACCCTTAGGGATGGCAACCCCCCTCATCCGCTACTTTCATCTGTTACCTCCAGGTTGTTGCAGACTGATTCTAAACATGACATTTCCTTTTGGTATGAGCTCCTACAAGACTTGACACCTCCCCACTAAATCTAACACCCAGAGGAAATAGGAAACTGAATTAGGTCTGGATCTAACTGTTACACAATGGAGCAAAATATTCCTCTCATCATACACTATGACCAAATGCTTAAACCATACTGAAATGCATGTCAAATTGCTCTATAGACTTTACTTATCGCCAGACAGGTTGCACACATTCTGGCCCTCATGCTCTAAATTCTGCTGGCGCCTATGTGGGGAGGTGGGAAACATATTTCATGTGTTCTGGACGTGCCCCAATACTGGTCAAAAGTTTTTGATCTACTCAATGTTGTTCTCGCTCTTTAGCTCACCCCAATCCCCTCTTTGGCTCTACTAAATGTCATCCCTATTTCCGTCCCTAGCCACAAACATTGTGTTTTGGGCCATATTTTAATAGCTGTACGTGCAGCCCTGGCACAACTTTGGAAACAGGCAGGTCCCCCTCTGATCCTGAAAGTGATCCATAAAACCCATTATCACTTCATTATGGAAACGGAATTCATACCTTACACCTGCTCGGCATCCTCACCAATAGTCAAATGGGCTTACTGGCACACATATGTCACCGAGGGCGAAGGAACTCAGTACTTTTCCGACCCACCCTGAGTAAGCCCCTACAATTTAGTCTCAATGAGAAAGAAACTACCTGCCCAACATCTATCACTTGATGATCCCGCTCAATTGCTGCTTGTATTGCTTGATATGATTATTTACATTTTTATGTATATTGCTGGACCTTGTGTGTACTCCACTCCCCCCTGGTTTTGTTTCCCTACTTCTTTTTTCTGTACCCCATTTCTATGAAAATTTTCAATAAAAATGTATTGATGTTAAAAAAAGACAGAGATTGGAGGTAGGCACAAATAGGGACTGGGGGTGGGGAGGCGAGTTTGTTGGCTAAAAACTGTCACAGTTCACAGTGAAAGCACATTGAAGAAGCCAACATTTTTACAAGCTTTTAAATAGTAGTAATAATAAAGCCTCATCTGCTATATTTTATTTGAATGAAGATTATAATTTTGAGCTTAAAGGTTTAGTGGCATTTTGATAAGGAAAACAAAACATTGATAATATTCATGAAAACTTTAATTCTAAAATTAGAAATTTAAACAGATTACTTTGTAATTAGGAACAGAATTAGTTCATAAAATGAAACACAAAAATAAGTGATTAATTAAGTTGATGATTATTTCTTTACAGTATTTCCTTTCCATTTGTTTCAGGATACATTTGAGTCAAGCTGAGAAATATGATTTCCTAGAACAATATGAATATTCTATAAAGCATTTACTAAAATAACTTTCAACAATGATAGGATTGCTGCTGTTATGGATGAATTTATCAACAGTATGTCTGACTGGTGAGTCTATGTTAAGTACTTTAAATGTAACATTTCTAAATATTGTGGATGCTTCTGTCACTATAGGAAAGTACACACATTTTTAACATAGTTAAAGGGACAGGATCATTCAAAATGAGTTGCAGATTGCTTAATTTGAGGTATGGCTACTAAAAACGAGACTATACTTGTAAAAATTATACAAGTAATTTGTACAATTTTTGCACATTCCTGTTTGCATTGGATTGGAGCCTGGAGATCTTATGTGCAGCAAATACGATAGATCGGGATCGGATGCATCAGTGTACATCGCAGGTGCTTTTCTTTTAGCACCCACAATGTATCACATCCATTCGGGGCCAGGTGTATGAGCAGTGACACCGCTGGCACACACCTATAGCCTGCAGAGCAGGGAAGCATTGGGCAGAAGAGCTGCCCTCCCAGCTCTGCATCCCCTACTGAAGCAGTGGGTGGTCGGTGGCATTCATAAGACTTAAAACCCCCTTACAAATAAATGGGCAGCCGCAGATTCATTTGTATAAAAGTTTTTGAATATCCTGCCCATCTGCTGCTACCAAAGCTCCTTCAGGAGCTGGTTGATGAAACTGGAGTAGTACATGTAAGAATAAGCATATTATGGGAACTTTATCTACTTACATTTTGTTCCTACACTTTAAATCAGTTTAAAATACACATATTTTATTACACAAATTGTAAAGGCCACATTTCTATTGGGAAGTCATTACAACACATGTACTGTATTGTCATTTTTTTATATCAAATAAAATAATCCCTACATTTTTGCAGTTACAATGCTTCTTGTAAAAGTGTTAACTGCACTGAGTGTTATGATTAGCACCTGTTCTATAAATATAGAACAGGGAACTAGAGCAATAAAGTACCTGGAGCAGTTGCAGGATGAACAGAAATAAGAAATGAATAAAACTAAACAGAATATAGGACTCAAGACTGACATGAGTAACTGACAGAAACCAGTAGCATAGTGGTGAGAATACAGATCACATGACCGGTTATGGATGTATGAATGGAATATGGGAATAACAAAGAACAAGTTGTGAACAATGTAGAAAAAGGTCATAGCACCCTACTCTAACAACTAACTCTATTTCCCCTAGAAACCACTGGTGCTAAGGCTTCACCTTTAACGGCCACATTTGAAGGGCTGATTTAGGTCTGCCCTAACTCCAGTGCGACCAGGTCTTAAAGGGAAACTAGGCACCAGTGGAATCTAGGGGAAGACAAGAGGAAAATGAACTAAGTAAAATTAGAAGGCCCCCTTAAAAACTAAGGAAAACGATCAATAACAAGCACACAAAAACTAGAAGCGACCATCACGCACACAAAAGAACAATAGTAATTTCATACACTAGTATGGAAGTACCAGAAGTGACCTTGTCACATACAAAATAACATTAGCGATCTTCTCTCGGATAAGAAACAGAGGCAACCTTGTACCAGAAGCTACCTATTCAAAAGCAAACATAAAATAAACAAACCGGACGCAATATATACATAGTTCAACAGTGTCCAAAAATAAGACCTAGCGACAATGTGCAGAAGGGCTGCAGGACTCACGACACCCAGAGTAAGTGAAGCGTGGACCAGAGGTACAGGTGACCAGGAACACCAAGAGATTCAGCATTCTGTAGTGGATACCAACTGCAGGTGTAGAAACTCAAGACTGGGAACTCTGACAGTGAACACAGGCTGAGGTATGCTGGAAACAGAAGGCTGGGCCACAGACACTTGCCTTGGAGCTCAGTCTAAGAAATGCACCAAGGAGCTGAACTGCGTGCAGCTAATGATAATCACTCACTAGGGGCTCAAAAGGAAAGCATCACTGGTGGGGAGGACAAAACCAGCAGCACTCCTGACACTCAGTGTCACACACAAGGGGGTTTCTCATAAATACATTCTGCCAGATCCACCTACGCTGCAGCCAATCTGACTTTCATCTTTTGTAAGATCCATGACCGGACACTTTGCAGCTCCCTGAAGCTACCACAAAGGTGAGTCCAGCAGATGAGTTGCTGCCCCGTATAGCTCCCCACAGCATTTCCAAAAAACTCCCAAGTGAAGATGCGTGTACTCCCCTTCCACTGCACTCCTCTCCCTGGCTCTCTCTAGAGCCAGGCGGAAGACAAGGAAGGGGGAGGGGATCTTTGTGCTGTACTTTCACCAACTTTCACATGTTTCCAACACAATGGTCCTTATTCTGATTGACGCGGACTTTACCGCATACTTTCGGATCGCGTCTTTTCGGCGTCTGCGCATGCGTGGAGAACGCAACGCGCATGTGCCACGCCTTGACTCCGTACCAGTTCGGCCAAATCCCGTCCAAAACTGTTCCCCGCAATCAGTCGGGAAATATGGGCGTATTATGGGCGTCATGCGGAATGACACATGGGCGTAGTTTCAAAGTGGGCAAAACGGGGCGGAAACATGGGCGGATACGGGGGAGTACACTTATGTTGGGGGGCGTACATTCGGATAGCACTCCGAATGCACGCGATCAAAAAGGGCAGAAATGTGCGGTGTCCACAAGTGTACTATTGCTTTGCGGACACCACTCGTTCATGCGGTAGGCGAACGTACGCCTAATGACTACAAGCATTAACACCTGAACCCAATAGAATCTACTCCTTTACTCATTACTCACTAATAGGCCGCTTGTCAGTGCTTTAATTGAAACCATTGCTGCTTCAATTGCTGTAAGGGTTAATGCGTGCAATGCATGTGTTAGGCATGCTTGTAAGGATATATTGGCATCTAATTGATTCCAATTTCAAATTAGCAGTTTTTTATGAGGATAGGTAATTGAATAAGTGGGTCATGTGATGTCTTGCAGAAGATACTTAATAGTGGGTTGTTTGGCGTAAATACTCCGCTTACGGGCGGTAGCACCGCTTGGCTCCCGTTCGGATGCGGTATTTCCGAGCATACTCTGTAATACTCTGTAATACCGTGCAGAATCAGAGTGTTTCTCCCGCACACGCATGGTTTGTATGTCGTCCGTAAACACGCCCTGTTCTTACAGAGTGAGTCCGTCCGAATGCGGAGGACACGTGGGCGTTTCTACGGACGATGGCCGCACGCGGCAAAACACCGTGGCGTGCGGACCGCTCCGTAAGAATGCGGGAATATCCGCACCGATCTGAATAAGGGCCAATATATGCAAACTCCAGGGGCTTCCATATATTTAAAATATTTAAAAAAAATGTAATGTTTCGGGTTTTCGGTCTGTATCTCCGGCCAAATATTGGGTCTGGATCTGTTGCAAACCGCTGCCCTTCCATGGTTTATGTTTTGTGTTTTGGATCTGGTTTTGTTTTTTAAAACCATAAAAACTGCTAAAATTGCAGAATTTTTTTTGCTATTACGCTATTATTAGCCTCAAGAACATTAATTTCCACTCATTTCCAGTCTATCCTGAACACCTCACAATATTTTTTTTTAGACCAAAAGGTTGCACCCGAGGTAGCTGGATGACTATGGCAGACAGGATGGCAATTTGAAAAACTAGACCCCAAAGAGCACATAATGCCAAAAAAAGAGGTGCAACATGGAATTGTCCTTGGGCCCTCCCATCTTTATGTTCCGTAAATAGAACATGCACACTATCTTTAACAAACCAATCATTTTAGCGACCAGGTCTGCTACATGACCAGTTGATACCACACACCCTGAGGAAGGACTGTTATGTTGGTGTTGAGAAGACTTTTTATTGGGGACCCACACCTACCTGTCCTGAATACCATCTTTGGACCTTCTGCCGCTCTGAGATCTCATTCCGGGTGAGAGGACTGGGTTGCAGTTGTGAAGTTGTGAGGTCTCCATCTTTTATTAATAAATTGGATCCTTTGGATGAAGTGTACGTGTTCCAGTGGAGTTTTTAATAAAGATACCTTTTGATGAACATAGAGATTGTGCCCTTGGTGAGTTTATGTTTCATATGAATGTTAAAGATCTGAGAATTTAAAGAAACCTTTATGGGAAAGTCTCCTAGCTTGTCTTGGTGAGTTGTGTCGGGGAGTTACCCTTTGAAATTTGAGAAACCCATGAGAGACTGTCTAACATAAAATATTTTCCTTCTTTCCCTCGTGTCCTGGATACCGTTGTGGACAACACTTTCCATTTGAGAATATATCCTGTGAATAGCGCTGTGGAGATCCACCCCCCTCTGTGTTTCATGATGTATGCAGCAGTATCACTGGACTGGACTTATGCAGCAGTACCAATGGTCTTTAACAGCAGTGCTACTGGACTGGACTTATTATTTATTTATTTACAGATTCTTATATAGCGCAGCAGATTCCGTTGTGCTTTACAATAGTAGACAGTGATAAAACAAACTGGGTAACCACAGACTTTGGGGTTGGAGGGCCCTGCTGCAAGCTTACAATCTATAGTGATATAGGAGGGAAACACAAGGACAGGCACCAGTAATGGCATAGCAGTCCCACCAAGTAACAGGTCCAGAAGGGAAGCTATATAATACATAAGTGTCCCAGAAGGTTATGCGTGTAGAACTTAAAGATGATAGGCTTGCCTTATGCAGCAATATCACTGGACTGGATTTATGCAGCAGTACAAATGGACTTTAAGGGCAGTGCCACTAGACTGGACTTATGCATCAGTATCTCTGCACTGGATTTAGGCAGCAGTTCCACTGGACTTTACTTATTCAACAGTATCACTGGAGTGGACATATGCAGCAGTACCAATGGACTTTAATGTCAGTGCCATTGGACTGGACTTATGCAGCAATATCAGTGGGTTGGACTTATGCAGCAGTATCAATGGTCTTTAACGGCAGTGCCACTGGACTGGACTTATGCAGCAGTATCACTTGACTGTACTTATGCAGCAGTACCACTGGACTTTATCAGAGGAACCAATAGACTTTAATGGCAGTACCACTGGACTGGACTTATGCTGCAGTGTTAATGGACTGGACTTATTCATCAGTACCAATTGACTTTAATAGCAGTACCATTGGACTTTTTCAGCAGTACCACTGGGCTATATGCTGCAGCACTATCACTGGACTATACAGCACTATCACTGGACTAGACTATTCAGCACTATCACTGAATTGGACATTACAGCACTTTATCTGAGCTAGACTATATACAGCACTATAACTGGACTGGACTATATACAGCACTATTAATGGACTGGACTATATACAGCACTATCAGTGGACTGGACTATACATCACTTTCACTGGACTGGACTATATACAGCACTATCGCTAGACTGGATGGCAGGACGGTGGGAAGGCAGGCTGACAGTCAGCCAGGCAGCCAGGACATAAGTAAGTGAGTTTAATTTATATAGCACACTTTCTCCAACAGGACTCAAGGCACATTACAGACCTTATAACAATGCACACAATACTAAGGATGTAATTAGTACAGGACTCAAAACGCTGCTATTAATTTAAAGCTGACCCTTTTTAACTAGACCCTTCAGACACTAGACCCCTAATGTCCCAAAGGACTGATGTCCCAAACTATCTAGTGCTGCCTCTTCACTCTCTGTGTCTGGAATAAAGATGGCGTCCCGCCGCCTGCCCCTTTAAATGGTTGAGATCTTGTGAGATCCGATGGTGGGATCTCACGAGGTCCGGAGACCCATGATCCGAGTCTGAGTGGCAATTTCCGGACAGGCTCAGAAAGCAGTTCATTTTGGCGGTGCCTGGATTCCCCTAATCTGAACTCGCACATCAATATTTATAATCTGCAAGTACAGTACTTTACGATATTTTTATTATTCATACAAACACCTTCATGAAAGTTTCTTTTTTTTACACATATCATAAATTATTGATGTCCTATAGGTAACTAGAGATTGATTCACTAATTCACAAATCAGTTCATACTTCTACAAAGTTTTCATGTAATGTAAATAAGCAAATGAGCAAACATAAACAAATGTCAAATTGGCATCTCAATTAATAGCCAAACAAAACAGGTTTCCATTCATGCTGGCGCTAAATCGTTATTCTATTGTTGTGGAAATCATCTACAGTTGTTGCCTGTGACTTGAGACATGAGTTGTTACTATCAATGGCTTGTCCCTGGCTGTTCCTCAAATTGCAGATTATTTAGTTCACTGCAGTTTGAATAGCTCCAGAATATTACCTATTTTACTATTTTTTTTATTTAATATACTAACTTGTTATATTCTCAAAATATACTGAAGGCCAATAATTGTGTATTCATTTATGGATTTAATTCAATGTCCTACCCTTTATTTACTCTAGTACTGTAGCAAATTAGTATACTTACCTTTGTTTCTGTATAATCATAACAATTAATGTATATGTTGAATACACAGACAATACAGAGCTTGCTATTTATTCACAGTCATTTAATAATAGTTATTTGTACAGCAACTACAGTATATATTCTGTAGCACTTTACAGATAATATTTACTCATCCACCATTGACATCAGTGGAGCCCCAATGTAGTATTTAGCATACCACATGATGGGCCTGAATCTAGTTCACTTTCAAAAGCAAATACTGGCTGCTTTATTTTTACACTGCAATATAGATATCAGTTTGAAGTACAAACCCCACCCAAATTTAACTCTCTCTGCACATGTTACATCAGCCCCACCTGCAGTGCACAAGGTTTTGTCCATTAGAGAGATCATTTGCTTGTGCAAGTGAACCAGAATCAGGCCCAATATTCCTTTAGATTGTAAGCTTGCGTAAATGGCCCTCCTACCTTTTTGACTATCTCTAAATACTCCGTTTGTTGTACAACTGTCTCCAATTGTAAGCGCAATGGAATATGCTACGATACATAAGAAACTGTTAATAAATAAATAAATGACACAAATACATACACATACTATACACACTGATACCCCTTTTACACCGCCGCAAAACCCCGGGTCTTCGACGGGTCAGACCCGGGTTAGCGGTGGTGTAAATGGGACAAGCCGTGCCCCTTTACACAGGACTTCTACCCAGGTCCTGACCTGGTAGAACATGGCTAGGACCTGGGTAGAGGGCGGTGTAAATGGGTACACTGGGTCATCCAACCCAGCTCCCATTTACATCAATGGGGGATGTGCAACCTGCAGACTGCAGCATCCGCAGGATGAACAGGGGGGCACAGACAGCCTGCTGTCTGATATACTCTGCAGACAGCAGCGGCGGCAGCAGAGTAGGTGAATGGATGCCTGTGTGCGGCATCCATTCACCTCCCGGACGACGGCTGGGGGGTGTACGGGGGCTGCAGGGCAGCCCAGCAGCTTACCTTGGTGCTGGGCTGCTCCCAGCATGGCGAGCGGTGTTTCTGGCGGGGATCACCGCAATCCCGGTGCTTGGAGACTATGTCATCTCCAAGCGCTGCCTCTGTCTACTCTGTGGGTGGGCACCACAGTGTAAATGGTGTCAATCCCAGATCTGACCCAGCTTGGATCCTTCTTCCAAATGCCGGGTCGGATCTGGGATTTTTGGTGTTAAAGTGGTATAAGACTGGTATCGTTGTCAGGAGCTAATTAACCTACAAGCATGTTGAACCTAAGATTTTAGAGACGTGAGATGGCAATGCTAACCATTGTTTCAATGTTTAGTGTCATTTACATATCATTGTGGAAATACCTACACAACACACTGCACTGTTTTTTAATTAGTGCATTTTCTACAATGCACTGGTTAGCGCATTAACAAAATAAATTATTTGCAATTATTATTTTACCTCTAACTGTATAACCTTTTTGCATTTGAAACCAACAATCGACTCGCACGGCAAGCAAAACGCATTCGATTTTGACTATATAGTACAGATCTGTATAGTTTTGCCTACAAAATTAATTTTTCTGTGCGTTTTCCACTAAATAAGAGCACGCAGCAGGATCAAAACGGCATCAAATGTGTCTGAAAACTGTTCGATTTCTATTCAATTTTGACTATATAGTCAAAATCAAATACAAAGTTAGTCAGAATAGCAGTGTTTGTAAAGGCCCCCATACATTTGGCCGACTTGTCCTTAGCACAAGTTGGACCCAATTCTTCTGTGAGCCGCCCGGAAACTCCCCGGGAGGCTCACATACAATTTGTCACTTGATGAGCCAAATTTGACATGTGATAAATCGCTTGCGATTTATCACATGTCGGGGAGTAGGGGGCGGGCCGTGAGGTGCAGGGGGGTGGCGGTCATCATCACCAGGGTGGATCAGTGCGACGGGCAGCGGGTCCCTAAACGCTTGGCTGGCGGCGTTGACGAGTGCTGACCTGGCCGGCAGTGTGATGATCACAGTCTCTCATTCAGCAGCGCTGCATGACGGGATGTGCAGTGGCGGGTATTAGATTTTTAAAAAAACTGTCAAATGACTGGCCATTCTCTGATTGGCTGAGAGAGAGCTCTCAGCCAATCAGAGAACGGCCAGTCATTTGACAGGTATTTTAAAAATCTAATACCAGCCACTGCGCGTCCCGTCCTGCAGAGCTGCGCTGCTGAATGAGAGACTGTGATCATCACACTGCCCCGGCCAGGTCAGCACTCGCTGGCGCCGCCAGCCAAGCGCTCAGGGACCCGCTGCCCGCCCCACTGCTCCCCCGGTTGTCTGCATGCATATGACTGTCAGGCGGGCAGGCATATGCATACAGGGAGGTCGGACGTGATCGTACATGCTGACCGTCCGACCTCCCTGATCCGGTCCGATGCGCACGGGACCGCGCATTGGATCGGATCAGACATCACACGCCTGCGATTTGGGGCTGATTTCACCCGGTTATCGGCCCAAAGTGCCAAAATCGGATGAAATCGTCCCAAAATCGCATAGTGTATGGGGGCCTTAAGGAGCATTATATGTGTACTGTGTTGACTGTAAGTTACTGTACTTTATAAATATTGATTATTGTTCGAAAAACAGTAAAGTAGACCCAGAAATTCATAATTCAAGCATTGTAGACATGAGTCAAGCACATGGAATTTTCAAACTGACTACTGTATGTTGGAAGTTCTTTGATTATGAAACCTGTGAATCTCTTCCCCTGTATAAAATAGTAAAACTTGTCTTTATTTAGTAGCAATGTTGGAGACATACAGTAGGACAGTATAGTACAGGGATAGCCGACTCCAGTCCTCGAGAGCTACCAACAGTTAACATTTTCCAGGTCTCCTCACAGAATCATAAGTGAAGTAATTGGCTCCACCTGTTGATCATTTATAATGTGCCAGCCAGTAATGAGTGCACATGTGCCCCAGCATGGTGATCCAGAAAACAAGAACTGTTGGTAGCTCTCGAGGACTGGATTTGGCTACCAGTGGTACAGTGGGTCCTAGCAAAGGTGAAAACTAAATTCATCTAAAATTAGAACTGTAATTTACTGTTGAAAACAGTTTGAGCATGAAGCTACATTAGGGCATGTGATAGTCATACTTAGAGATGTCAAGAAAGTACATTTGTTCCTATCCCAGCTTAAACAGGGTCAGAAGAGATTAGCATATATCACCATGCAATAAGCTTGAAATTGTGACAGTCAAACAAGGGCAAATGAAAACAGATATCACCATATTAGGAAGTCAAATAACGTAGAAATAAATCAGTGCTAGTGCCAATGTTAAACCTTCTATCCAATGAGGTGTGTCATGTTTGCCAATCGCATAAAAAATATAATATTACAAATAATAATACAAATAATACTGATTACAGTGGGAAAATTGGCAGAAAAGGAAGTTTTAGCTATTTATTTATTTCAATCTTTATTTAAGGGGAAGTTTGGTTGCAGATTAAAGACAACCAGAATCAGCAGACTGTCAATTATTGACCCATTATCACACATATAGAATGGGTCCTGTGCATGGACAATGTACTGATACTCAATACTTTGCACATAATAGCACAGGTGTACAAAGGTGCACACCTCAACAATAACACCACAAATGGTATTCACTCGACCTTCTAACTTGACTACACATATGTTTGTGTTGTGCTTGTGCTACTGCTACCACCCCCCTCCCTCCCTCCCAATTATGGTAATACAGCCAAATACCAATCAACTAATTGCACACTGACTACACTGAAATAATGGAAACATAGCCAACAGTCCAAGCTTTTACATAGTCAAACACAGACAAACTCTGCCACATCATAGGCAGGTTAAGTCAAGTGTTTTACCTCATACCAGCCCCCATCTTAAAGGTTTTGTAAATTGAGTAATTTTTTATTGATTTTTCGAAAAAAAAAATATATATAAACAACCTAACAAAGAGGAAAAAAATAATAAAATAAAATACAAATATAAGAATCTCACATAGAAAGCAGTTATATTATCTCAATAACAATATCTCATTTATGGTAACAATATTAGTTTTCCCTTTTATTTACTCTCTTTCCCCATACCCATTAATAGCAGGAGTTAACAGTCATATATAGTATATAGGGAACAATATAGTACATAATATACAAAGAGGTTCTATCCAAATATATCTTAATATAAAAACACACATAACAAAAAAAGTCTTCGAACACAGGACCATCCGAAAAGTTTAATATTCTTTATTGTTATAGCCCTCGGCCACAGTTTCTATGAGTGGGTTTGCCTCCTCCTACTGAGAATAACCAATGGCAATAGACAAGGATGCTCTGTCACCCATGATTTTTGTTCTAATTATTGTTCCCATAGCAGAACATATTCATCTACCCTGAGATATTTAGGGATTAACTGTTGGCATGATTTATAATAAAATATACCCATTTGTTCTTGTTCTTTAATCACCTTATATTACTCTGCCTAATTTGTTAAAACTACTTATGTAATATGTAGCATTTACAGGTGGTTAAACAACAATATACTGTAAACAAGGCCTAACCACTTCATATGCCCCCTGGTGACCTGTCATTGCTACAAGATACTCTAAAATTGCATGTACTGTAGGTCCACTAAGATATGATATCTGAGCATATTTTCTTATTAGACATTTTAGCAGTCATATCTGTACTCTTCATGCATCCGTAAAATCTGAACTGTTCAGGTAGTGTTCCCTCATTATATCCTGGCTGAGTCATATTGTGATTTTAAAAATAAACCAACTTTGTCATGTGAAACCGCAATTCAAGCGACTATTCAATTATTCAGATTGATATAACATACCCCTCATTCAGCTGTATAAAAATTACCAAATTAAACATATATATATATTGGCTAACTCATTCCTTCATTACCCTACCCACCCTCACCCAGAGTTTCTTGTTTTGTCCACGACACCCATAGAGGGAGAATAAATTAGTTTTCCAAACATAGTGAGGCACCGGGCCCGCTGCGTGGCAAGCGTTGGGATTTTGGTGGTCGGGATTCTGCCATCGGGATTTTGTATCAAACCCATATCATAGGTGTTAGCTGCCCCTACTAGACTGAATAAAAAATGTAATTCTGTCTTTCCTCTGTGTTTCCTCAGAGAGGCTGTGGAAAACTGGGTTCTATTTTTCATGGGTGGTGGTCATTCCCCAAGATAGCACTTTATCAGGGCATCTGATTATCAATGTAGTGTATCTATTATTAAAGATAAATAGTATTTTCTTTTTAGACTACCGATCACAAATAGTGATACTATTTCTGAAAATCAAGTGGTTCAAATTTTAAATGCTGTCAAATGCTAAATGTGGTGAAGAACACTGGATACACCATGAAGCTCCTTCTCTCTAGCTAGCTATTGATCAAATTTGGCATTTACCAGGTTTGGAGAATACGACTGCCTATCTTAATAATAGGTCTACAAAATGACTGCAAATTCAGGATATGCGGTACTAATTTCAATATCTCCCCTTCCATCCTTCAGAAAAGAAAATACTGACAGTTATCAGGCGCCCTCGACAGGTGCTATGGATATCTGATAGGTTCCTCTGTACCCAATATATCTTGCGACATACTGTAAAAGAGACAGAAAGAACCACAATAGTGTAACCTGTTTTATAGCCAAAAATCTATTATGTATGGGAATATGGGTGTAACTGTACCGTATTCAATAGTCCATTAATACAGTAGACCATTATAGTGATTCCTTGATAGAGCTCAAATTTTCACAATCCACAATGTTCATTTCCTGATGGTAGGTTCTCTCTCACCATGTACAAAAGAGAAAACCATATATAGTGTAATACCTTTGAATCCCCAATTCAATGAAAATAGGAGGTATATATGAGAACCATACCCTGTATTTTTGTCCACTCCAATCAATTAGACATTTGTGACTCAATAGGGCGAGATTAAACTCGAGTTTTGATTCTGCTTTCCTCAAAGGTTCCCTATCATGGAAAAAAAATCAAAATATACCTTCAATAGTATAAAAGGTTCAATGAACTTTAAAACAACATTGATAAAAAATATGGGTGTAACAATGGACTCTCACCGATGTGTTAATGCCCACGAGAATTGTAGACAAAGACAAGAATTGTAGACAAAGACAGAATTGTAGACAAAGACACCAGGGGTGAGATTTCATAGGATGAGAGATTCAGAAAGTGAGAGATTTGGGATGAAATCTCCTGTTTTTTTAAAGCGGCAATCATTTACACTGCAAAATCAAACTGGTTGATTTTTACACATTTGCATAGTGAGATGAGTCTACCCAGATAGGCTTCACTTCGCTACGCAAATGTGTAAGTGAGGTAGGAATCTTCTTACATCTGGGACAAGAAAAACCTTTTTTCTTACTGAAGAATCAACTTTAATATTTTTCCCTGCAAACCTCTTGTTTTCACATACCCAATGAGGACACACCCATAGAATACAGAACAAGGACAAGAGCGACAGGATCAAAAATTTGAATCTAAGTATACAAGACCTCTTTGTTTAAGCTGGTGCAGTGCCATCATAATCACTAATCCCGCTTTTTCCCAAAAACTATCTTGTGGGGACTGCAAGGAATAGTCCCTATTGTGACAGTAGGGCAGCACAGCACCAGAAGCAGTGCCCAAAAACCTTGCCAAAACCACCGATCTACGTTCAAATATATAGGGATGTTCACATTGGATGGATAAATTCTGTTTAGAGTCAGTAACAGATGATCTTGATCTTCGGTGTGGTTGGTGGATGCTTTTTGGCTCTGGGAGAAGTCAAGCAATGTTTGTCCAGTAGAGATGAGCGGGTTCGGTTTTACTTAGATTTACTAGGTTCTTGTTACCAAATTAGCACAATCTCAGATTATTCTTATTGGTTAACAGCTGTCACATGTTTTGGATAGCCAATAAGATCTTGCCTTGAGATCCGAGTAAATCCGAGTAAAACCGAACCCGCTCATCTCATTCTCCATGTATTCCAGCTTACCTCCAGCTCTCTTCTGCACAGTTGTTAGACATATATATATTCCTAAAAACATTAAATTGTTTCAAGTAAGGTACTGTATTGTTTAAAAATCCTGAAATATTATTATGAGTCTCAACATATTTCTGTCTTTTTTTAAATGACCTCAGTGCATAAATACAGCTACACACTGATAAAATACATCTTTATCTTAAAGATAAATCAAAAAAGCAGTAGAACGTAAATCAATAAACACCTCACCAGTAGCATTTTGTTTATTGATTTGCAATTGTGGCTCAAATTATAAAAGCGTTATGACTACTAGGAAGCTATCATTATGCAGGATGCTTTGCTTGCAGCATTTTGTGAACAGTTTGCTGTATAAGCCTTAGCTTAGCCAAATATTCTGACATTTCATTCTGACATTATGACAGAAGTCTTAAAGAAATACCTACTGTGTAAAGGATATTAAAGACACATTTGTACATGCAGTACATACTATTATGTTAATTATATGAACTGAAAAAAATCCACACAAAGTATTCACTAATGAGGTTACCTTATTGTAGTTTTTTTTTTACTTTTGTTCTCTATTTATATTACTGAGCCCTATAAATTGCGAGAACAATTGAGTGACCAATTTACGATCAAGGGGACAACACATAGGGTCTGTTTTAGAGTTGTATGCTATGCTGATGTTTTTGCAATTATATAATAAAAATGCATCACTGCTGCATTACATTGGTGGATTAATCAACGTGTGTGACATTGTTGTGGACAAAAAAATCCCGTAAATTGCAACCAAGGGAATAACTAGTTGTACAAACATCCAGGAAATTGATTTGAGTATCTGAAAAAACTACAGGTACTGTAGTTTCTCTGATACTGAAATTGATTTCCTGGATGTTCGTATTTCTCTAGTAGATGGTACTTAAAACCTCACTGTTTGTTAAGTCTACTTACAGAAATATGCTACTATCTCCCACTAGATATCATACCCTTTAGTGGTCAAAGGGTTACCTAATTTGTAATTGCTGTGGGTACGCAGAATATGTAGCGATGATGTTGACATGTTAGTGCAGATGGAAAAGATTATTGCTAAATTTGTTGAGTGGGGATATGACTATGAACAGCTTGTTGAAACTAAAAATAAGGTTCTGGTTATTCCTCGATATAAAACACTTAAGAGGAAACAAAAGAAAAAGGTCACTCAAAAATATCTTTTGGCCAAATCGGTATAATACAGCCAGTAGTAAGGCTACATTGGCTGTTAAAACATATTGGCCTATTACAGTATCTCTACCAATAATGATTTACTAAACCTTGCCCATACTAAACTTACAACTAGTTAGTCCCGTGGTTGTAATTTGCAAGATTTTCTTGTCCACTTTGGTAAATCCACCATTAGCAGCTTTTTTGGTCCTCCAACATTGGGCTGCGTAAAGTGTACAGGCTGTGTTACATGCAGTTACATGCTAATCGGAGATACCATGAAACACCCCTATAAAAATAATATCTATAAAATTAAACATACAGTAGGATTACCTGTACCACCAAATTTGTTATCTATGTTCTAGTCTGTCCCTGTGGCAAGTATTACGTGGGTAAGACAGACTACCAATTTAAAGTGAGGATGGCACAGCATAGACAATCTATCAGAGCTGTGGTGTTGAAGGGCACTTGTGAACAGCCCGTGGCTTGACACTATGCTATGATGGGGCACTCACCAACAGTATTGAAACATTATTGACTATATTCCACCTCTGGATAGAATCCAGATGGATCTTTATGTTATACACCATGAGTCTGTGAGGGCTTAATAAGAGTTTAGGTTTAAACTGTTTTCTTTAATTTGTATTAAGTATTAAAACTTTGATTAATATACAGGTAGTAGATTATTTATAATTGATTACTGGCTAATTTGACAGTTTGTTATGTTGATGATGGTTTATCACTGGGTGACATCATCTGCAGTGGCCGTGGCAAGTGTGCTGCCACGCATCTCAGATGAACACTGTGGTGAAGGAGAACTGCACATAAATGTGTAAGTTGTATGTTTTTTTTGTTTACGACTAGATGAAAATGCTGTAATTTGCAATAAAACGTTGGCTTACATACCAGCATGTGTCTGTGTATTTTTGGATGAGTGCCACCCTTTTCTACATGCTACATTTGAGATCTTCACAGAGGGCAATGGGGATAGTTAACCCATTATAGTAGTCCTTTGCTTCATATATATATATATATATATATATATATATATATATATATATATATATATATATATGTGTATATATATATATATATATATATATATATATATATATATATATATATATATGACTTGCGGTGGGGCACTCGTAGCTTTTCTTCCAATAAATACGATATAGCCAGATAGCAGCAACATTTCAATTTATAGTCAAATTGTTGTCAGGTTACCTATCGTATTTATTGGAAGAAAAGCCAAGAGTGCCCCACCGCAAGTCTATGTTTTTCTAGTGCTGGCACCGGCGCAATTGATTTTTGTTATAAGGAGTGCCAAACCCTGGCTTGGTATGTGTATATATGTGACACGTAGTATAGGAGAGTGCCAGGCAATATATATATATATTTATATATATATATATATAAATATATATATATATATATATATATATAAATATATATATATATATATATATATATATATATATTGCCTGGCACTCTCCTATACTAGGTGTCTTTGGCTCCAGTGCTCTCTATCCCTTGCCAGTGAAAAATATACAGTGAAGTTGTAGGTACTCGTGATGCTTTCATACAAAATAGTCAACTGAAATAAATTACTGCACACTCAAGTAGCTGTTATCAACATTTCGGGTTTGCAACATTATATATAAATATATATATATATATATATATATATATATATATATATATATGTGTGTGTGTGTGTGTGTGTGTGTGTGTGGAAAAAGAAGAAAGGAGCGCACAAATTAGCACAGTTTCACAAATTTTACCAAAAAAGGTGTAGGCTCACATACATTTCAGACAAAATCAATCAGCTTAGGTGGTAATCACCTCTCACTCCTAGAGCTCGTCGCACGGAGACTAGATCATGTCCAGCAGACCCGGCACAGAAACTCGGCGGCAGCAGCGGCGTAATCCACATGGCAACCACGGACGGAGCAAATTACACAGATCCAATGCGTCAGGAGACCACGCCCCAACGCGTTTCGTCACACGACTTCGTCAGGAGGCGTGTCAGAGGTGAGTATGACAAAGTTTATATAGCTGGCTCATTAGCTCAAGTAGCAAACAGCTTATGCCCATTACAACATAATTGTGTCCAATTAAAACATCAAATGGAGTATACAAAGGTTACCATACCCTTTTAACAAATTCAAACCAGTGTATAAAACCAACACTGGCTGAAACTACAAACGTACAATCTATATATTAGTACAAATCAATTTAATAATAAGCACATGCTAAAATACATATATAAACAATGACAACCAAAGAATATCTTTGCTTAAATTAAAACACTAATGATACTTAGCATGGACACATTGTCCTATCAATAAGGAGATAAAAGAAAAATGGAGACATAAAGATAGTATTAGAGCAAGTCATCAGCAAATACAATAAAATAAACACCAAGGATGTAATACCCTATAAGAATTAGAAGCATAAGAATGAAATGGTGTCGTCACTGCTCTGCACAGAACCAGTGTCAGGTACACTCCACTCTAGACATGGCGAAGGAGTAACAACTCAACATCACCGCCAAGTCAGTGGAGAGCCCTAACACCGATACCTTCAGTGCAGAAACGGCACAATGTCGACACTCTCATTCAGACCTAAAGATGGAGCGGGACTTATCTACCCAGGGGATGGCGATGGCGACGCCAGACGCCATCCCCTGCCCCGCGCCATCTGTATGCCGGAAGGGGACGCGCGCACACGAGGTGCTGCCGGCGGCCGCCCGGTGTCTACACATATATATTACATGTGTAGTAACACAAGTCATCCGGCTTTTAATTTGCCAGGATTTTGTATGACTGGAGTCCCAAAAGATGGACCTCTCCTTGTCAGCATGTCTGCAGACCTTACATTTATTGCAAGGAAAAAAACTGTTAATTGATTTTAGCAAGCCTTCATTCTTATCTTGAACATTTCTCAGTTTACTGGGTGCTAACGCCATTTTCAATTATGTCGCTTTCTTGAAAATGACCTGCGGTTTTGTAGGCAGAATAGGTCTTAGTATAGTATAGGATCCAATAATAGGATATCCCAATGCTTTGTTAAAATCTGTCTAATTTTATTACTGTTACTATTAAATTTTGTAACAAAGGGAACCAAATTTCTTTGATCAACCGGTTTTACTTTATATTTAAGCAGCTCTTTTGAGGGCTTTTTCTCTGCAATTATGAACAAGGTCTTCTGGATATTTCTTTTCCAAAAACCTTTCACTGTATATATTTGCCTGTTCTTCGAATTTTGTTACATTAACACAGTGAATATGGGATGTTGTTAATCCACTTTTTGTGGTGACAGCTATTAAAGTGCACATAACGGTTACTGTCTACTTGCTTAATAAAAGTACTGGTCTCAATGGATTTATTGCCTTCACACCAGTTAGTGTTATCAAGTGACAAATCTAAAAAGTCAATTCTATTTTTATCGGTTTTAGAAGTGAAATGTAAATTAAATTCATTAGTATTGATACTCTTGATAAATTCATTAAATAGGGATTCCTCCCCATCCCAAACTATCACAATGTCGTCAATATAACTACTATAACTAATAATATTGTTTTTATATGTAGAGGAAATTTCTTTATTGCACTCTTCCCACTGACCTAAATATAAATTTGCAAGCCTGGGCGCATAGGGCGTACCTATTGCTACCCCGCATTGCTGAGCGAAATATTCGCTCATAAATACATTATTACTCATGACAATTTTTATACTTTCCAGTATGAATTTTCTGAAGGGTTCGTCGATGGAACTGTCTTTATCTAAAAAGTATTTTTTTGTGCGCAAAACCCCATTGTGAGGTATGGAGGTGTACAGCGCCTCGACATCAATAGTACACCATCTGTATGAGTTTTTTCATTCAAAGTTTTCAAGTAGCATTAGAATTTGTGTAGAGTCTTTTGTATACGATGATAACTAACAGACATACTTCTGTATCTGTAAGTCAATGAATTCTGAGAGGCATGATGTCCCAGAATTGATTCCAGCGACGATTGGGCACCCAGGTGGTTTTACCAATCGCTTATGAATCATGGGCATGTAATAAAATAATGCCATGGGCGGATTGTCATTAATAATATATTTAGTCTCATTTTCAGTTTTACATCCTTTTTTAACACCATCAAACATGTGCTGTCTAATTTTTTCGACAATCAGTGGAGTGGGATCGTTCGCCAACCTGCAGTATGTTTTATCATCATTCAGAAGGCGATAAGCCTCCTCCAGATAATCTTTGCGGTTAAGTACGACGATCCCACCCCCCTCATCAGCCGGTTTTATCACTAAATTGTGGTTGTCTTCAAGGCTTTTGATGGCTGCTCTCTCACTTCTCGTTAAGTTATCCTTTGATCTATGCTTATTGTCATCCTCACAAAGTTTATCAAAATCACTCTTAATGAGATTGAAAAAAGTCTCTACATTGCTCTCACGGGATTCTCTGGATAAAAATTAGACTTAGGTTTTAGTTTTTTTACCTTGGGTAAATGGCTAATGAGCCGGCTATATAAACTCTGTCATACTCACCTCCGACACGACTCCTGACGAAGTCGTGTGATGAAACGTGTTTGGGCGTGGTCTCCTGACGCATTGGATCTGTGTACTTCGCTCCGCCCGTGGTTTCCGTGTGGATTACGCCACTGCTGCCGCCGAGTTTCTGTGCTGGGTCTGCTGGACATGATCTAGTCTCCGTGCGATGAGCTCTAGGAGTAAGCGGTGATTACCACCTAAGTTGATTGATTTTATCTGAAATGTATTTGAGCCTACACCTTTTTTAGTAAAATTTGTGAATACTGTGCTCATTTGTGCGCTCCTTTCTTCTTTTTCCACATGTCCATTTACTGTACATGAGGTCGTGACAAAAACCTCATGAGAGTGAGCTGCACCATTTACATCTGAGACGGAGTTGCCTTTAAAGTCTGACTTTGCGCAGATTCGTATCTTGTATATATATATATATATATATATATATATATATATATGTGTGTGTATATATATATATATATATATATATATATATATATATATATATATATATATATATATAGGGCCAGCCCAGGTTTCCAAAATATGGGGAACAAGATGACTAGGGGTCCCCCTTATTTTCTGAACCAGCAGAAGGCCAAAACAGCCACCAGGGTAATGCCACAGCCTGGGGAAAACTTTTTATACAAGTTCCCCCGGCCAAAGAATTACTCCCTGACTGGTCAGCCTGGGCAGGGGTCCTGAGGAAGTGGGGACCCCAAATCGAGGAAAAAATAAAAAGTACTCTCTTTTTGTTGGGCGCACTCTTTTACGTATGTCAGAGAATAAGTTGTAATCTAAAATATAACTTTTAATATATCACACTTAAAATATTATTATGGACATACAGACAAACTACATATAAGATGAAATGTATGTACAGGTAATAGAGTCATCTACAAAGACCATAATGGTGTATTCAATTTTCACTATTTGTCAATAAATGGTCTTAGATAGAGTGACGACTTTTTCCGTACATCAGAAATAGACAGGGAGACCTAGAAGAATTATATAATTATACCATATCTGGCCTATAAGAATTGTCCCAGAGAAATTGGGAGTTTTTTGTATGGATTCCCTGTCAGCAATGAAGGGGTCCCCCCTCCAGAATTTACCTGCCCAGGCTGAAGCCTGGGGCTGTCCCCGGTGGCCCTGGGTGGTGGCCACTGGGCTGATTAATTGTGTAAAAATAGAAATAAACTATTGGGTTCTGCTGTGGAACTATGAGCCCCAGCAAGCCTGAGCCGCATACTTGGACTTGGAGAACCACAAGTCCCAGCCAGTGGCTCATTAATGAGCTTGCTGGGACTCTTAGTTCAACAGAAGAACCAATAGTTAAATATATACACACACACATCAGAAAAACAAAACTTTATTGCATTCAGAGCCCACTCTTACAGATACTTACCTATGTTGACACATAGGTAGGTTTACATCCATCTGTCCGCTGGTCTTGAATAAATCCAATTAGGGTACCTGTGGAAGGACAAAACCAAATCACGCCGAAGCGTGTGAGCAGCGCTAAATGAGGTAACACACACCAAATTACAAATATAGTAATATTTTACTTGATATTAAAAAGCATATATAGGGGTACAATACAAAATTACACAGTAAAAACAATATGGGTACCAATCCTTCACATCACAAGCTGGGGTAAAGATAGCTGTATTGAGTCCAGTGTAGGACAAGGGATATGTAACAAGTGATAATGGAAGTGGGAAGGGGAGTATAGAATTGATTATAGGTAAGTGCACGTTACCATTTGGTGGACGATCTGTGTAGTGACCACGGGTGGTAGTTGGAATCCTCACCCGGGTAGATGGTAATTTTTTGGAAAGTGCTGTCGATTGGCTTCCGCTGATGATGTAGCCCCCTGCAAATTTTTGATGGTATTTTTCGGTATTTTTTTTTGATAAAGCTGCAGTTGGCAGTGAAACGCGTCAGGCAGACTTCCAGTTCTTCACTCCAAGTGTGGGATAGTGTACCCAGACTGACTCCCCCACTGGTACACTTTGATCCACGGATCCACCTATTTCCTACTTCTTCAATTGTGTTTGGTGGTCACGAACTCTCCTGGAAACACCCAGCGGCATAATTCCAGCTTGCCATTCCAAAAAGGAGGACATCGCTTTACCATCTCTCCGAATTATTCCTGTCGACCCTTTGGCGGACACCGCTCATCGAAAAAGTGTTGGGGTAATCAATCCCCCCCCCCTGAAAAATACCATCAAAAATTTGCAGGGGGCTACATCATCAGCGGAAGCCAATCGACAGCACTTTCCAAAAAATTACCATCTACCCGGGTGAGGATTCCAACTACCACCCGTGGTCACTACACAGATCGTCCACCAAATGGTAACGTGCACTTACCTATAATCAATTCTATACTCCCCTTCCCACTTCCATTATCACTTGTTACATATCCCTTGTCCTACACTGGACTCAATACAGCTATCTTTACCCCAGCTTGTGATGTGAAGGATTGGTACCCATATTGTTTTTACTGTGTAATTTTGTATTGTACCCCTATATATGCTTTTTAATATCAAGTAAAATATTACTATATTTGTAATTTGGTGTGTGTTACCTCATTTAGCGCTGCTCACACGCTTCGGCGTGATTTGGTTTTGTGTTTATTGTGGTGGGGACTGACTATCCCCCCTTGAGCAGCAGCTTACACCCTGAAAAACACCTCCTGTCAAGCGCCTGTTAATTTCCCTTGGCCTTTGGTCCTGGGAATTTTCTTGTTCCTACCTGTGGAAGGAAACCATACTTATGGGGGTCCTCCTCTTCTGTCCATGTAGGCATCCCCTGTCTTGGAAAATAAAAAAATGACCAATGCGACACCAATGAACTAAGAAGAGAGCAGTGTTTGTTTACATCGTGTGGCTATGTAAACAAACAATAGCAGTATTCAGGAAGAGGAGCCACAGGATGTAAACAAACACATCCTATGGCTCTCTTCTTAGTTCTCTCTTCTTCATTAAGGTGTCTCCACTTCCCCAGGACCCCTGCCCAGGCTGACCGGTCAGGGTGTAATGCTTTGGCCATAGGGACTTGTATTAATAATTTCCACCTGGCTGTGGCATTACCCTGCTGTCTGGTTGGGACTGGTGCTGGTTCATAAAATACAGGGGACCGCTGGTCATTTTGTCCCCCATATTTTGGGTCATATTAACAATCAACAGATCTACAATGTCTACATCGACCATGTTATTTTCAACCATGCTTAGTCAAACTTGTCTAGTTAGAGCAACAGGAGCGTGGTCTACAGTCACATGATTGACATGGGTTTTTCACTTTTTTTTGGTGACAGATGTCATAGGTCAACCTGGTTCATACTTTACTATTCAAGTGGACATAGAGTTAAATAATAATAAAAGTGTGGCAAGCGTAGCAAGGCACCGTGTCCGAAGCATGGTGCTTGCAGCGAGCCATGCACATGCACAGTGTCCATGGGGACCCCTGTTACATTCAGCACCTAAATAACTTGAAAAATATATCAACCATTTGACTGTCAACCACACTTCCGTCTCTCTAACGCTGGTGTCTAAAGGTGTCCATACACCTACAGATTTATTTTCAGATCTGGCTGGTTGGACCAAAAACATGGTTATGCATGAGAGCAAATGTCAGTTGACCATTTGCTTGGAAATGCTGGAAAATTGACAAACTGTCATTCCGATATAACCAGATTTTGGTTCCAACCAACCAAGATCTGAAGTTAAATCTGTAGGTGTATGGCCACCTTAAATTCTGTTACTGTCGATCAAGACGCGATCATCTTTAGGCATCTAACTACACGGGTTCAACTAAGGGTGATCGACCATAACATGGTCAATCTTGACAGCTTAGATCTGATCTACCATTACTGGTTTGGGTTACTAGGAAACGAAACCTGCCTATACACACTATTTAGATTAATAAAGATCATCTATAATATATATATATATATATATATATATATATATATATATATATATATATATATATATACAAACTTCCAAAGCACAGCACTCCACTTCAATGCAAATATTCTTTTAATACGCATCGTTTCAAAACCTCCGCTTTGTCCTCAGTATCTATTATTTGGCACGGGCACCCACGCAAGGATTGCAACAAGTGGCTGTGCTGGACACTACGCAGATTGTGTGTGTATATATATATATATATGCCTAGTGTCCGTATGTGTCACTGAAACACTGCCATCTGTTGGCAGCAAGTGAAACTACATCTACTAGGGATTTTTTTGCAGGTAAATTCTGGAGGGGGACACCCCTTCATTGCTGACAGGGAATCCATAAAAAGAACTTCCAATTTCTCTGGGACAATTCTTATAGGCCATACTGTATATGGTATAATTATATATTTGTTCTAGGTCTCCCTGTCTATTTCTGATGTACTGTATATGCCCAAATTCAGTGCACATGGTTTTGTCCATTAAAGAAGGAGTTTGCTTTTGCAAATCAACCAAAATCACCCATGGGTGGTAAATTATGTAAACTATAGCCTTTACAAAGTTCTTTCACACTAATAATATTGGGGCAGATGTATTAATCCCTCCTTAGCGCTTTTCAAATAACGGGTCCCGCTTATCCTGCATAATGAGAAGAAGTGGACACCCGGTATTGACAAATGTATTAACCCCCCATGCCGATAAGGAGAGCCGTTGTGCCAAGCATAAATGGCTCTCCTTATTGGCTCCCCCGGCATCCCTGCGCATGCGCACTCGCGGCTTTCCCCACTGCCGGCTTTCTGGGCATGCGCGAGATCTCGCTAAAACTGCGAGATCTCCAGCGCAGCCCGAGCCAGTAGCAGGGCTAGCATTATCTCCCCGCAGTGGTTGATAGGACAACGCTAGCCCCGAGCTGGCAAAGAGGCCGGGGTGATTTAATGCCTGGGCGGCTATTAATACATTGCCCTGGCCACTAATCACTGGTGGGGGTGGGGGGGGTTACAGGGTACAGCACCGCCGAGCATAACTTGTCAGGCTGTAACGTGCGCTAGTGATACATTGGGGAAAACGTAATCCCCCCATTTAACCAGCGTTAAGTGCACTTAATACTTTTTCATACATCTGCCCCATTGATCTGCTTTAGATTTAGTCCGAGAATAAAGTATAGAAACATACAATATTATTCAAAATACTGTCAAAAAGCAATATTATCCAAGAAAATAAGACTATTCTCTAGGAAAGGCAGAACATTTGCAAATCCAATATATATCTTACTGTAATTAAACTGCTTGTGTGGGCTTGACAGCACTTTGCTATGTAGACTTTTCTACACAGTGTGAGAAAAATGTATTAGGTAGTGAAGGGTGCTTTTCTATATTTCATGTAAATATAGGATTTAATGTGTCAAAGTGAATTTGAGCTTTACTTTACTATTTGCAGAGCAATGTTAATAATCTCTGGCACTCATTGAGATATTTTGTTCTGTAACTTCACAGCTTTGTTTACTCAAAGAAGTTCCTTACTTTATCATAAGTGAATTGAAAAATGTTGTGCCAGACCTGCAGTTCTCATTTGCTCTACAAATCTGCTGCTAAGATCAGGGCTGCCCTAGGAATTTTGGTGCCCAGGACTGATTTCCAGTCTGGGCCCCTCTGGGCATCCCCACCCCCCTCCCCCCAATCCGCCTTCATCTCCCCACAATCATACCCCCCCCCCCTCCCGTCACTTGCCGCCTGACTCTTGCTCTCTCATCCCCTCCTGCTAAATGCAGCAGGTCCCGAAGCACAGTCTTATTCAATGCAGGATCCCTGCGGCCAATTAAAATGCAGCACCGGCTAGTGAGCAAATCAGAGCTCGTGTACAGGCAGCCTCTCTAATTAGCTAATGGTACACAAGCTCTGATTGACTCAAAAGCCGTTGCAGCATTTAATTGTTCGTTGGCGTCATGCATTGAAGAAGCCTGTACTTCGTTCAGTGAACCGAGCGCAGCACAGGCAGCGGAGGCGGAGGCAGAGGCGGTCTTTGGATTGTAGAAAACTGCTTAAACACAGACCCCACCAAAGGGAAACAAGGAATCAACAATATGTGGTAGAGAAATAGAGTACAGTTATAGTAATATAATAATACATATGTTTGTTCACTTTTGTTTTTTTATCTCCTGAAGAACTAATTAGCATAATATTTTTTTTAAATTCAATAATAATAAAGAAACACAGAAAACCGTGTTGTAATGCAAGTGGAGCAAATTTACTTATTTTTTTCTGTGCAGAGAAAATACTCACAAATGTTAGACAACTTTATTTTTTTAGGTAATTTAGATTTCAGTTTAAACGCATCCCACCCATACGTATATCTCTCCGCTCATGTAAAATCTATCCCACCTCCAGTGCATCTTGATTTTGTGCAGTTGCTTGCTCTTTTTTGCTTTACTTCCAAACATTAATCAGGCCCCTATACTGGTTTAAACAAAAAACGTGAAGGGCCCACTGAGGAAAGCAGTAATAGGGGTCCTAGTTTAGGGGTGTGGCTAACCAGAGTGCATGGCCTTGGTCGCATGATAAATATATTTAGTAAATACTACTAGTGCATGCATGATAGTGTACCAGATTATGATTGGCAATGCACTATAGAATATACACCATAGTCCCAAGAGGAGGTGGGGAATCTTGATTAGTTGGGCCTACCAGGGGTTTACCTTTTAACCCTGTGGGCCAGTCCAACCCTGCCCATTGCGTAATCCAATCAGCAGTGGCTCCCAAAGGTTATACTTAAGATCAGGAGCTGACTTGCAAATGTTATTTCGCTGGGGCAAGCACAGATGTTTCCTAATATAACTAATTTTCAAGCCAGACAATAACATAACTTTATGTAATGCAAAAAACATCTCAACTGTCACAAAGCCAGTATTATATATATATAGTTTTATAGGATTCTAACGTGTTGTGACGAGATTATTTTATTATTTCACTTAGTATACAAGATTTTAGTTTGATATTTTATCCACATGTTTGTAAAAGTTATATTATTTAATATAGTGATTTTCTTCTCTGAAGCAGAACCCTCTTAAGGCCCCCATACACTAGGGAGACTTCTCAGAGGGGAAAGAGGGGAAAGGTTGCCCGGAATCCCCCCTTGAACTGTGTGGGAAGTACCCTGGGAGCAGGATTGCATACGATACACCATATGCAGTTTTGCATACAATGTATCATATGCAATCCCATCCAAGCCTGTCCTACGACCTTTTCATACCCCCACTATCCTCGTCGGCGTGGAGTTGATGTTATAAAGTGTGGCGAAAGTGTGAAGCCCGCGAGGGGACACGGATACCTGTGAAGGTCTTCGGGCTCGGTGGCTCGCTGCGCTCGCCACACTGTATAAAATCAACTTCACGCCGACGTGGATAGTGGGGGTATGAAAAGGTCGTAGGACGCGTACCGCCACGCTTCGGGTTCACGTTTATAGTGGGGGGGGGGTGGCGTGGGGGTGCATTTAACATTGTAAGCACCCATTTGGGTGCTTATACAATTTTTCATCGTATAAGGGGGCAAAAATCGCGTCGCATCGCATGCCATCGGGTGTATGGCATGCGATGCGATAAAAACATTGCACGACCAACATCGGGGGCGCCGCTATAATACACAAGTACCCTTCAATGTATCACTACAATCCTTTGAAAATTGAACAAATTGCATGTAAATCCCCCTAATGTAAGGGCACCTTTATTGTTTTGTCTTATAGCATGTTGTCAATATTACAGATATATTCTCAAAAGGGGTCGATCCTATTTGGTGCGGATGAGTGCGAGGCTGAATTTGCTAAAAAGCGCTAACACCTTCATAGGGGTGCGTGCAATTTTAAGTGAATTCAGCCCAGCGAAGGGTGCAAGATTGGGCTGAATCCATTGGCAAATGCAAGATTATTAGAGGGGGATTTCAAAATGTAATCCCAAATCTCCCACTCTGCAGTGCATTGGCGTTAATTCGGGAGTCTGGGGGAGTGGAAACAGCCTAAAAATTGGTCTTTACTACACTGACTGGATACTGTATGAAATGGAGTATTAATATTTAACAGTACAGATGGTCTATAGTATAGGATATTTCAAACATTTAAATAATATAAGTAATCAAGAAAAGTTTAAACATATAATTATAAATAAATACACAAATATAATAGAACCTGTACTTCACTTTCTAAGCTTGCAATCTCCCACTTTAAGGTAAGGCTCCTGTCAACTGCTCTCTAGTTCAGTATGATGTTTGAGGGCTCAGATCCACACATACAGTAAATGCGGTAGAATAAGCTGGTACACTGGGCATGTGCTGCAGCTCTGCTCTGTCCCTTACACTGCACAATGTGGTGGCAGCTCTATTAATCGTATTATATACCAGTGCTATTGTTGTCATAATTTAAGGCACTTGCCAAGAGGAGGGGGTTTTCTGGGCAACCAGAAACCCCCCTTTCATTTGCCTATGTAATCAGGTGTCGTTGACAGCATTAAAACATGAACTAGGCACCTGAAGGGCATCTCTCCCCCATTGGACCTAATAGGATCGACCCCAAAGACTTTTGTTCTAGGAATGCTAAATAGTTGCTCTTGGCATACCAGGGTCCTGGAAAACCATCATCAGCAAGCATCTTTTTTTAACACGTTGCATATCATTTGCACTGTGAAAAGATGGTACTGCTTTCCTAGCACAGCGCCCATCGCAGTAATCGTGTACATTTTTATATGGCATACAATCTGTGCGATGCCTGCGATTTAGGGTTTTAAATCACAGGCATCGTATGAAAAACAGTACTATAGTTAGCTACGATGCATGCAATGCGATGACTGCGATGTATGCGTTTAAATCGCATGCATCACACTCATCGAGTCACTTGTATGGATTGTATGTAGTTGTAGATGTACAATGAATGCGATGGATGCGATATACTATGGTGTATGTATGCCCCCTATACGTACAAATTGTCTAATCTCCCTAAAGGGTGCTTTTAAGCACCCAAATGGCTGCTTACAATGTTAAATGCAGCCCCATGCCAACCCCCCGGGTGCTGTTAAGCACCCAAATGGGTGCTTACCATTTTCAATGCAGCCCCACGCCAAATCCCCGCTATAAACGTGAACCCGAAACGTGGCGAGCGCAGCGGTACGCCTCCTCCGACATTTTTATACCCCCACTATCCACGTCGGTGTGGAGTTGAGAATAGAAAGTGTGGCGAGTGCAGCGAGCCACCGAGCCCGAAACGTGGCGAGCTCAGCGAGCCCCGCGAGGGGACATGGATACCTGTGAAGCCCGCGAGGGGACGCGGATACCTGTGAAGCTCGCGAGGGGATGCGGATATCTGTGAAGGTATCCGCGTCCCCTCGCCACGCTTCGGGCTCGCTGTGCTCGCCACACTTTCTATTCTCAACTCCACGCCGACGTGGATAGTGGGGGTATGAAAAGGTCGGAGGACGCATACCGCCGCCCGTCACGGGGCTCGCTGCGCTCGCCACACTTCAGGTTCACGTTTATAGTGGTGGTTTGGCGTGGGGCTGCATTTATCATCATGGTTGCAATGTGCAATAGCGCATAACAACATATGTGCCATATGTTGCTATCTGTTATTGCACATTGCAACCACAGTTAAACATTCAAAGTTTCATTACAATTATTAACATTTTCAACACTCTAACATTAAATGTCATTAAAACAGACGACACATTGAATATGATAGAACATTTTTTTTTTTTGTGGCCGGTCATGGCTCTCAATTTTTGGGGGAACTTCATTGATATATTCAAAGACAATAGCTGCCTCATGGTAACTATAACTATCACAACCAAAAAAATTGGAATGAGGCGTCCAAAAATTCAAAATTACAGTAGAACAGTGTGAACAGTGATGTAAACAATCATTGGGTTCAGAAGAAAAGGCAAATATGCGTAATAGTAATAAGTCAAGGAGCATAACGGGTATGGAAATCACAAAGTTCAGATGGGCCTGTGAGTGCCAAATGTATGAAATCGCATAAATCGCGTCCATCGCATACATTGTATGTATGTTTACAGTACGAATGATGCGATGCATGCGATAAAAATGGGTACGATGAAAAAATCACTGTAGTCGCATTAATCGCAAGCATCGCATGCATCTTGTGGTGCAGAAACACATAAGATGCATACGATGCTTGCGATTAATGCGATGCTAATCGTGGGTGCCGTGCTAGGAAAGCAGTACCAAAAAGATCAATACAGTGACAAAAGTACATTACTAGCAAACACGGGCTTATGGTACTTGTACATCTACAGTATGTGCAACTAAGATGTCAATCTGTGAAAAAAGGTTGTAATACAAGCAGCTTCACCCATACCCCATGGGGGGTGGGGGCAAGCAGGGAGAGCCAATAGATCACCACTGCTTTGCAAAGCAGCCAATGATCACTAAATAGATGCTGTGTGCATGTGCAAGTGAGCCAGGAACTACCTAGATGCTTGTGGAGAGATGGGCATGCCATCAAAATGACAAAAACATGGGGACATGATGTGAGGCCATGCCCTACATCTGAGATTATACCCACTCCACCCAAGGCCCCATGCCTTTTTTGGATGCATATGCACCTACGGTTTGGCAGGTCCAAGTTCTCCACATGGTAAATTGGTGAGGTATGGATGTACCTATTTCTCCCTCCACCTTCCATTATATTAAATATGCTACTTTGTACATGGCTTGTACTAATTTGTACATGAGTTGTACACAGTTGCTATGCAAATGAGATGCAGTATTTATTAAATATATTTTATGCTACCTGTTTTAGAATTCCATAGTCCCCCTGTGTAACTCCCTCCACTATACTGTAGTGCTGTATGAACTTAATAAGTTAAAGAGTGTATCTTTGTTTCTTGATTTATGAAGATATTTTTATCATTTACATTTGGCATTTCCTGTAAAGGCCAAAACTTATCAAGCATTACAGATGGATAATTATCATGCTCATTCAACAGAACTATATTGTGTAGACTACTCAGATATTAATATTTGATTTGTGAACTAGCACAGTTCATTGGAAGTGCTGTATACTGTTGATCTGTATCATGTTGACATGGTTGTAATGTCTATATGTTCGGTATGACAACATTCACTACTCATAATCTGCATGTCATCACTGATAAAATGTTGATGGTTAGTATAGTGGCAAAATGTTACCTAGTTTCTGGGATCTGGCAGCTCCAGCAATGTCTTTTAGACCAAGCAGTGACAAACATAACTTTTGGTGGCTCTTTAAGCTCTACTGGTGATGTGTATAGTTAAATGTAGATGCTAAAGCTAACAAACCCCCCCCCCCCACCCCAGTGTCTAGCTATAACCCTCTCCCCATAGCCCAATAGTTTCACTCAACGGCAGCAGAGTAAACCTATCACTCCCCCTAGTGTCTAGCCATAACCTTCCCCCATATCCTAATGGTTATACTCCACTGCCACAGCCTGAACCTAACACTCCCCCTTGTGTCTAGTGATAAACTCCCCCCCCCCCCCCCATAGCCTAATGGATATCCTCCACTGCCACAGCCTAAACCTAACACTCCCCCTTTTTACTAACCATAACACCCACCCCCCCACATAGCCTAAAGGTTACACTCCACTGTCACAATCTAAATCTAACAATCCCCATAGTGTCTAGCCATAACCCCTATATTCTAACGGTTACAATCTACTGCCACTGCCTAAACCGAACACCCCTTGTGTCTAGTAATAACCTTCCCCCATAGCATAAAGGTAACACTCTGCTGCAACAGCCTAATCCTAACCCTTTTGTCTCTGCAGAATGAAGTTTCACATGTCCGCTTTGTGAACATGTCAGCATTCTGCAATGCCAACATGTTGATATTCAATATTTAAACAATGTCAATATGATATCTTTGGACACTGTGGTGTTGACATCACAAATGTCTATATTATGACTACATCACCTATTTATCAACAAGATTTTATCTGAAGATATTTTCCTTTACCTGTTTAAGGTAAACACCAGATGGGTAATAAATGAACATCATCTTCATCATCTTGCAATATACTTAGTGTATAATTTCTGTTTAATTTATATTAATTAAATGTATTCATAATATCATTTTCTTTTAAATTACTGAATTTTCAGTGCTTAATTTTTAATTTCTTATAATGTTCATTTCTAATATTTATTGCCATTTCTGACATTTTTGATACTATATTTAGGCCTTTGTAAAAATGCCAATTGTTGTCTGTCAAATTATAGATATTTTAGCACTATTCATGATCCACAAACATAGGAAAAAAATGCATGCAGTAGATCATATATGGTGTGTGCACCATTATTCAGTTTTACTATACAGTATGGGCCTTATTCTAGTTCACTCTTTCTGACAAAATCCTTCTTAGATGGACGAAACCATGTGCACTGCAGGTGGGGCAGATGTTACTTGTACATAGAGAATTAGATTTGGGTGGGTTTTTTCTTCAAAGTGAGATCTATATTGCAGTGTAAAAATAAAGCAGCCAGTATTTACCCTGCACAGAAACAAAATAACTCACCCAAATCTAATTCTCGCTGCACATTTTACATCTGCCCCCCTGCAGTGCACATGGTTTTGTCCATCTAAGAAGGATTTTGTCCGAAATAGTGAACTAGAATACGGCCCTCTGTGTGCATTGACTTTTGATATACTTATTTAGTTGCATGTTCCATGGTTTCTGAAGAATTTTCTCCTGCTGTTGGAAAGCGTTATCCAGAAGGTAACATGTTGGTTTAAATGTACAATAAATGTACAAATAAATAGTTGTGTTACATTGTAAGGTTGAAAACAAAAGCATATGTCTGTCAAATTTAACCTTTCAGAATTCTAGTTGTGATGAGCCAGTGAAAAGAAAAAGAAGACCCCAAGTGTGACAGATGCCAATTTACCCTCACAGGGAATAGAATTGATACAAGAAAATAGAAAAGAACTGCAATGAACAATGCAGATATCCAAATTTTGTTATCAGTCTGAAACAAACTTATAGACCAGTTCTATTAAACACAAAATAAATTTATTCAAACATGAATCCACAAAAAATACAATCAATATTAACTGGAAAAAAGAGATACAATATGATCAGTGTGGTACAAATTAAATAGTGTATAACTTATGGCCTATATGTAGTTTATATCATGGCCAATAACTATAAATGTATGAAGATGATGATCATTTATTACCCATCTGGTGTTTACCTTAAACAGGTAAAGGAAAATATCTCCAGATAAAATCTTCTGAGCATCCCTGTTTCCAACAATATTTAGTAAAGCTGCATTATTTCCAAAGAAAATCAGAGTACAGATCCTTTGCCACATTTTGACTAAACCATCTTAAAGAGTCTGCTAAAGAACCTCACCTTTCAGACATTATTATTATTATTATTATTATTATTATTATTATTATTATTATTATTAGTAGTAGTAGTAGTAGTAGTAGTAGTAGTAGTAGTAGTAGTAGTAGTAGTAGTATTCTTCATTTATATGTCAGTAGAACAATTCCATGGCACCTTACAAAATACATAAAAAGGTAAACAGCAACTTACAAGACAATGCAGGACATTGTCTATAGTAAATAAGCTTTTCTGAATCAACAGTCATGACACTGAACCAAGCATCAGTTAGACAGAAACTTTACGTTTAAGCTCTGTCTAAACATCAGAATTCAAACAGATGGCCTGCAGTCGGGATGCCAGTGGTCAGAAGGCCGACATCAGCATGATCAAAATCCTGGCAGGGGCTCAGAATGGATACATACTGTATCCTCTCCCCCTACCCGCTAAACCATAACCCTAACCATCCACATAATTGCCTAAATCTAAACATCCCTCCTTAGTACCTAACCCTATCTCCCATATTTAGTGCCTAACCTAACCCTCCCTCCCAAAGCCTAGACCTAACCCACAAACCTTAACCATAACACTCCTTGTGCCTATATAACATGCCCCCACTGCCTAACCCTTAAAGTCCCAGGCATACTTACGATCAGGATGACATCTGTCAGGATGCTAGCTGTCTGGATGCCATCATTGGCATTTCCAGTGATGTCAGAATATGAACACTGGTATTGTGATTGCCAGTGGGGATTTGATTGAAAGGATTTCATCTGCAGATATCCGAACTGCTGGCATGCTAAACACATCCTCACACACAGGAGTGTAACTACAACTTTGAGGGCCCCATAGCAACATTTGAAAAGCCCCCCCCCCCCCCCACACCATATCAACTAGCCCTTGGTAGAGATAAGATAGAGAGGGGCAGGGGAAGTGATACGGAGAGGGGGAAAGAGAGAGGAGGAGGGGGTGAGAGAGGCGGGATGGGGGGAGAAAGAGGGGGTGGGGTGTGAGAGAGGGGGATGGGTTGAGAGAGATGAGACAAGGTTCTGTGAGGTGAGAGGGGTTTGAGGAAGTTGACAGGCATCACTTTGATCCCCCAAAGTACAAGCGGCGCTGTGCAGGGCTACTTCTCACCTGCCTTGAAAGTAGCAGATCTCCTCTGCTCCTCTGATCCAGCAGTCTCTGGCAGTGGTGTTGGCTGGCCAGGTCTCCTGTGCCCCGCATTGGCTCCAACAGGCTCGTGGTGTGTGTCCTGTGCCCCAGTGCCGAAGTGGCAGTGTTATTTGCTCCGGCGCTGGAGGGTCTCCTGTGTCCAGTGACAAAGGGTCTTCTGTGTCTCGGCACCGGACGCTGCAGTGGCAGGTGTCCTGTTCTGTGGTGCAGGAAGGTCTGCTCCTGTGCCTGGAGCCAGCAAGTATCCTGTGACCCGGGGATGGAGGTGGCGCAGCGGCGGTAGTTGGGTAGGTTCCTGCACCAGTCGGTATCCTTTCCCCCACAATGTCCCCCCAACCCGCCGGGCCCCATAGCAGTTGCACCCCCTGCACCTCAATAGTTACGCCACTGCTTAACAATCATTGACAACAAAACAAGCATTGACAATAAAAAAATGGCAGTCCATCATCTAAAAGTATATTGCACACATTATTTTAAGTGTTTATAAAATAAAATATTCATCCTAATGATTCCCTCATT
Source organism: Crinia signifera (assembly GCF_055691185.1). NCBI lineage: Eukaryota > Metazoa > Chordata > Amphibia > Anura > Myobatrachidae > Crinia > Crinia signifera. Next base: position 93,926,459 of record NC_139218.1, on the reverse strand, counting down.
CCAATTATGCAATGTCTCTTATGTCACATTATTCACATATCTTCATCATACATGCAAAAGATGTAAAATTATTTTATTTTAACTCCTTCAACCAGAAACAATAATTGAACTTTACTGATCCTACATATATATTCAGCTCATAATACATTATTAAAGGGTGCCGGATGATTCGCCAACAGTTGGGATCCTGACAGTCAGTATACCGAAATTGAAGAGTCAACTGTTCAGCTGCCCGGCAGTCCTGATTCCGTCCAATAGGGGCTGTTCTCCCTCGTGGGGGTCCACGACCCCTCGCCACACTTTCTATTCTCAACTCCACGCTGATGTGGATAGTGGGGGTATGAAAAGGTCAGAGGATGCGTACCGCCGCCCCTCGCGGGCTCGCTGCGCTTCGGGTTGACGTTGATGTTGGGGTGGCGTTAACAATTGGGGGGGCCATTTCACACTTCAGGGTGGCTATTTGGGGTCTGTGGGCCATTTAACATTGTTCCCTATGTAAAATCGGGTCAATTGGGCCATTTAACATTGTTCCCTATGTAAAATCGGTAATCGCGTCGGTCACATCGCATGCGATTTTTTGGCCGCATGCGATGCGATTTACAGTATACCGAAATTGAAGAGTCAACTGTTTAGCTGCCCGGCAGTCCTGATTCCGTCCAATAGGGGCTGTTCTCCCTCGTGGGGGTCCACGACCCCCATAGAGGCAGAATAGGATCTACTGTATGGCAAGTAAAAATTGCAGCATGGTGAGCACAGCGAGTATGCAAGGAAATGTTGGTACTTGTTTCCTAGAAGGGCGCCCACAATTTTCATCTTAGGCATCGCAAGGAAAAAAATCGTGTTGGTCGCATCGTATGCGACCGACGCGATTACCGCGATTTTACATAGGGAACAATGTTAAATGGCCCAATTTACTCGAGTTTACATAGGGAACAATGTTAAATGGCCCACAGACCCCAAATAGCCACCCCACCATCAACGTCAACCTGAAGCGTGGCGAGCGGCGGCGGTACGCGTCCTCCGACCTTTTCATACCCCCACTATCCACGTCGGCGTGGAGTAGAGAATAGAAAGTGTGGCGAGCCCGAAGCGTGGCGAGCGTAGCGTGCCCTGCGCGGGGGCGCGGAACACGCTCCTGAAGCGTGGAGAGCGCACACGGATTACTTAACATGTATTCCGCATCCCCTCGCCACGCTTCGGGCTTGTATTCCGCGTCCGCTCGCCACGCTTCTGGCTCGCTGTGCTCGCCACACTTTCTATTCTCAACTCCACGCTGATGTGGATAGTGGGGGTATGAAAAGGTCGGAGGATGCGTACCTCCGCCCCTCGCGGGCTCGCTGCGCTTCGGGTTGACGTTGATGTTGGGGTGGCGTTAACAATTGGGGGGGCCATTTCACACTTCAGGGTGGCTATTTGGGGTCTGTGGGTCATTTAACATTGTTCCCTATGTAAAATCGGGTCAATTGGGCCATTTAACATTGTTCCCTATGTAAAATCGGTAATCGCGTCGGTCACATCGCATGCGATTTTTTGGCCGCATGCAATGCGATTTACATTTTACCATGCATTTCTATGTAAAATCGCGGCCATCGGTCGCATCGCATGCCATTATAATGGCATGCGATGTACATGCGATGCCCGCGATGGGCGCCATTCTATGAAACAAGTACCGAAATGTTTGTGCTCTTCCAATGTCAGAAAAAAAGGCAGTCAGGATTCTGATGTCGGTATACTGACCACCGGGATCCTGACTGCTGGCGAATCATACCACACCCATTATCAAGAACATACAGTATATGGCTATGAGACAATCAAACATAAATTAACTTTGATATCTAAAAAAAAAAAAAAAAATCAGAAAATTTATTGGAGGAAACCTACAATTTATTTAAAATTTTGTAAGGGACTATACTGTATCATCACTACTGTGACTTATGAGGTAGAGAATTTCAAAGCTTATATACATTTATAGTAAGAAACTTCTTCCTATGCTGATGTTGAAACAGTCTCTACTATTCACAATTGATGACCCCTGTTTTCTATTTGGTCTATTGTATTAGTCAATATATAGTCCCTTTTATGTCTACTACATATTTTCAAAATAAATCAAAATTATCTTATTGTATTTGGCCTATATAAAGTAAGATTGCCCCTTATTTCCTAACCCATCCTCTACAGTACAGGTGCATTCCAGAATCACAGAAATCTGAAAAAAATACATATACTTGTGCTTGGCATTCTGGGCATTTGCATCAGTGATTTTATTCAATATACTGTAAAATACATAAAATTAAATGATTAAGGACTCTACCTCTGTCCCTAAATATTTAACAGCTACCAGTGATATCATAATTGCAATATAAAGTTTGGAATTTATTGAAACATTTACAGTACATACATGCACTTTTTCCATACTAATACAACTCTTTTTAATACAGGTTGAGTATCCCGTATCCGAGTATCCGTTATCCGAATTATTCCGAAAACCATACATTCCAGAAAGTGACATATTTTATTTTTTTTTATAAAAACTCACTGGGGACATTTGTAACATCACTACTGGTGACATGATATGTAACTGGCAATATATATGTGCAAGAAAATGATTGCTTGGCATTCAAATTCAATATCTGAGATAGTACACAAATTTTGTTTCCTGTTTTGAAACCTTGTTTTTTGAACAAATAAAATATATTTGTGTGTATTTTATGTGGTAATAAAATATATTTGTGTGTATCTTATGTGGTTATACAGCATAAATGCAAGATACTTCAAAATACATCATTGAAATATTAAAATATTCCAAAATACGGAATAATCCGTTATCCAAAATTCTCTTGGTCCCGAGCATTTTGGATACGGGATACTCAACCTGTATGTCTTCTACTCAGTTCGTTGGAAGTGAATCAATGTACAAATAAGCTTAAAACCAATGATTATAGAAGACAAACAATATTTTTTTTGTTATGTGCTACTGCATTACTATGGTTCATGAATAATTAAAAACTATTTTAGATTTAAGAAAATGCTTTATTTAAGGAAACAAAGCATCATATTTAAAGTTGCATTGGGCTTATACAAACAACAATGCATCTTTTGCATAAAAAATATTTTTGATCTTATTTTATTCCAAATGAATTAAAAGTTATTTTTGTTATGTATTTAGTATATTCTTTGCCTGGCAAAGTTTTAAAGAAGAATTAATTGAAAATGATTAAATGATACTATATCATCCTACCTTGATATGTCATCTTGACATTTTATAATATTCTTTTTCACCTTTACTGTCATGCAGCCAGTGGCAAAGAATATACAGAATAGTGTTAGAAGTTCAATGGTGAATTAAGTGAAATGGTGCAGAAATGTGTTCAAAGAATTACCTTGAAATAAACTTTTAACTTTTTAAAACCGTGTTTATGGCTAATAAAGCATTTGATAAGGTCATAAATATTTTTTCTCCACTGTCATCAGCCTCTCTAGGGCCCTTATTCTGATCGGTGCGGATATTCCCGCTTGCGTACGGGCCGCCGATGTTTATCGTCTGCGCATGTGCAGAGGTCACTCTGCGCATGTGCAGGCGATTTCGCCGCATGGATTCTTTATACGCCGCACAGGGGGCGTAGAGGGGCGTGAGGGGCTACTTATCCTCATTACCCTATGCATACGCCCCGCGTTTCATGGGCGTTCCCATGCAAACGCGGGGCGTATGCATGGTAATAAGGCCGTGACGCGTGGGTACGGGGCGGGCATCTGACATCGCCGGATGTCAGCTGCCCGCCCCCATACAAGATTTCACATGGACAAGTGTCCGTGTGGTCTTGTGTTGCGGGACCTGGTGGAGCGTGCGGCCCTGCATTCGATGTTCGGCGACCATCGAATGCAGGGGCTGCTCCCACCATGGAGGAGGCGTATCCCCGTCCACATTCATGCGGACCGCCACATATCCGCATACGGACGGAGGTGGTGATCCGTATGGAAGGCGGGGATTCGCCAAGACGGACATCACCGCATATTTCTGATCGGGCCGCACCGATCAGAATAAGGGCCTAGGTTATTGTGATCTCCCTGATGTCAAGGTCAATGTACAAAAAGTTAAAATATAATAAAAAACAGTCAAGAGGAGTGTAGGTGTTCCCTCTAATGGCGCCTTTATAAGAAGATTACGTCCCTGTTCATAAAGGAACGGTCCTCTTCTCTGTAAATATGATAGTGTATAATACCACACGCTCCTTTCGGTCAAAGCAATATAAAACAATAGATCCCTTAAACCAGCAGCAATAGAGCTGTTCCACTCCAGGAGTAGTCTCAGAGATAACAAAAAATTAACAGAGGATGATACATAGAATAATACCATTTATTTAAACATTGACATACACAAACATGGACATGAGGTAAACAATGGCCAATTACCCAGATATTGGAGAACTGAGCATAAACTGAGTTCTCATACAGTATGCGCATGAAGTGGGAGGTGAATACCTGGGATCAACCTCCAAACTTTAGGCAAACAAAGTTTAGGCAAACAAATCTGTCGAGGTCCAGAGTCCATCCACAGATCAACTCTAATGGGCAGCAGGAGCTCCAAACCATTTTCGATCATCATCTATGATCTTCTTCAAGGGGAGTGCTACTGATTGCCCTTACTCCATGTTTAAGCTGACATCAGCCAATCAAAATACATAAACATGCCCATCCCAAATGACCAAAAAATCCTCCAATCCCAAATTAACTAGTGGTGCACACACCAGTCTATTCCCCTCTGGTGCGTTCCATATCATATTAGCATCACCGGAAGTACCCAACTTCCGGGCTCCGTCTCTTACTCTGTAATATCACTGTTACTGCCGGATGTTCGGGATGTCTGCGGCATTACCTCACTTCCCCCAGAGCTACTTCAGCTTCCTCCATATATTGGGACCTCCCGATTGCCATATTGAAGGTGGTCTGTATATTTTAAAGCCGTCTGATGTCCTAGACGTATGCGGTATTACATCACTTGTCCCAGGAGGTGTGTCAACTTACTCCATACAGTATATCGGAACCTGCCATATGGTAGGTGGAATATATACTTGAAGGGAAATCTTTGTTGGTTCTTTTCACTCCACGGATTCTTAATGTATTTACATTTCTATTGCGACTGGTCTTATCCTGCATGGTTCCGTTATCTCTCTGGGTCAGTTGTAGTGATCTTTCATGCAGCCAATTTATCCTCCAAAGAGAAGAATAAATATCTAAGGAAAATGTAACAACTAAATTCAACAACCAATACGTAATACAATAAAGAAATAAAACAAAAAGATAAATCACATGAATACCAGCATGAATAAATTCAAAAGGGCCAATAAAAATTTGCATTAAAAAAACAGAAATCTTTAAAGGAAACACTTAACCTCGAAGTCCAAACTGATGCCCCCTGGTGTTAGGGTGTTAAAGTCATAAATGCACCTCATCTCTTTCCTGGCTAGAGAACTGGCCAGGTTCCTATTCCATACATTAGTGGTTACTTGTTTAAGTCCATAAAACCTCACAATATGACTACCAAAAGTATAGAGGTTGATCCCGGGTATTCACCTCCCACTTCATGCGCATATGAGAATTCAGTTCTCCAACATCTGGGTAATTGGCCATTGTTTACCTCATGTCCATGATTGTGTATGTCAATGTTTAAATAAATGGTATTATTCTATGTATCATCCTCTGTTCATTTTTCGGTATCTCTGAAACTATTCCTGGATGGAACAGCCCTATTGCTGCTGGTTTAAGGGTGTTTCATATTGGTTGTCTATCTACGCGGAGAAGAGGATACATTCTTTGACCGAAAGGAGCGTGTGGTATTGTACACTATCATATTTCCTTTATTAACAGGGACGTAATCTTCTTATAAGGGTGCCATTGGAGGGAACACCTACACTTCTCTTGTTTGTTTTGCTTTGCCATTTGGTATTGTAGGGATCTCATACAGGTGTACCCCCCTTTGGGCTGCCTAGGCGCACATAGGGATTCATCTCATTATTTGCTGCATAATAAAAAACAGTAACCAAAAGCAGTTTATGCACAGCAAATGCACCTTTGTTGTTTGATTCTGATATACAATATCTGCAAATCATCTATATATATATATATATATATATATATATATATGTATATATATATATAGGATACAGTCCCAGAAATCCGGGGGGGGGGGGGGGGTGAGCGGCACTCACTGGTCTTAAGTAATGAGAAAAAATCAACAGCAGAGAGCTATAGCAAGATCAACGTTTCGGTTTTTAATAAACCTTTGTCAAGATCACCGAAATGCAGTACAGCACATACCTTATACCTTCACCAAGTGTCAGCTGCCCGCCTCCATCTTCCGGGACCCTCCTCCGTCACCCGCCGGCGACGTGCGCTCTCAGACGCTTCCTGATGACATCACAACAACCTCGGTCAGTGGGACATCATTCCCGGATATCTGGAGGCGGGTTGCCGAGGCAACCACTATATACAAAACATGAAACATACATAAATCAAACACATGAACAAAGAATAAAAAAACCAGAACAAGGAATACATGGGCGCTAAGCATATGAGCAAGGGGAAGCGCTTAAACAGGCTAACATAGCGCTGCGCAAAAAAAATAAATATAAACTGCACGATCTGCCTGTGAGGTGCAAATCAATGGCACCTATCCTCAAGGGGGGATGCCAAGCAAGTCTAAACGACATGTATAAATGCTGCTGGCGAGCAAAGCGCCATGTAACAGTGCATATCTAGTAAGGGGGGATGTTCAACTAAACAGCTGACTAGACGCAGGTCTGAGTCATGGGAGAAAACAATCCATGCTCATTGTGAGCCATAATGGCATCCACAAACCAAAGAACCAATCTGTCTCTCATCGCTGCACAACCAAAATTCAAACAGCCATATCCGATGAAAAAAAGAAAAATTATACATTACATAATAATAACAAGAAAAAACAGCAAAAAAAAAAAATTATATATGACATGATACAGAAAACTGAAAATAGCAAGGTGGGTATGAGAAGGGCATAAATATATCATCATAGGAAGCAAGATAGAGGAAGATTCTCATTCAGCCCTTCAGGCACCACTGTTCTCAGAGTAAAGATCCATCTGGCTTCATGTTGCAGCAAGATCTTTGCTCTGTCTCCCCCTCTCAATTTCTTGGGGATCTGTTCAATAATTTTGTACCTTAGTGTGGCAAGCCCGTGACCACATTCCCGGAAATGCCGGGCCACTGGTTGTTCGGTTTCCACTTTTTTGGCACCCAAAGACTGTCTAATAGAGGAGCGATGCATTGCCATCCTCTCCTTGAACTGCCTTGTGGTCTTTCCCACATAGAAAAGACCACAAGGACAGCGCAAGAAGTAGACGACATGCGTCGACGTACAAGTGACTACCTGTTTGTCCCTCTGCCTATTGGTGAAACATGGAGTTTTTCTGACACAGACGCAGAAAACATACGCTTTAAGGACAATCTCCAGATCAGTGGCGGGACAGAGTCCAATGAACAGCTCTATACGCAATTGTTGCGGTTACATAAAAAGGAGTTTGACTTCTATATGCACGGGGTTACCCTGTCAGACTACCACCGAAGTGGTCTGATCGCTAGAGTGTTCCGTGTACGAAACGCCCCCACAATCGGTAAATTCAACCAGGAATTTTGCCGTAAGTGGGTGGCGATCCTGAATAAATGCAGCCTTGATCTGGTCCTCCTTGTCATTGAGGAGTCGGCCAGGGAATTGGCATTAATCAAGGAGAAAAAGGGAGCCTTTGAATTGGCTCATCTGGAGTCACTGAGAGCCGACAGTGACACTAAGTGGCTTGACAAATTAACATCTGACATTGACACATACAAAAAAGATCTTGTGAAATTTAAACGAGATAAATTACAGACGGTGCAAAGAGACTACTCCGAAAACTGGGTTTATCCCTGGGTGAATAACCCAGAGGGAAGAAAAAAAGTCTACACGAGGCGTAGGGCCCAAAGGTTCGCGGGTGACACAGAAACCTCAAGTGGAGGCTACTCTTCTCCTAGTGACCACGAAACCAAACGACAAGCATCCAGAGGTAAACCCCCTTTAGGGGTACAAACCCGTGCTCAGCGGGATCCTACAGGAAAAGACCGACACGCAGAGGCGGCCAAAACAGGCGGCTCTGGAAGAGGCAGAGCAAGGGGCAGGAGAGCGAAATAGTGTTCAATCTCTCCCAAAGGACACTTACAGCTGCCGAAATGGCAATTTTAAGTAAAGGACTGTCATTTGTTCCATCGTGTCCAGTGGACAAGTTCCAGTGGAGAGTGGATTCGTACAAACTAGGCAGAAATTTACGCCTTAAAGAGCACTTCTCCGCCCAATCTGCTACTACTGAGTCTCTGACAGAACCAGTCAACAAATTCCGTCCCCACACCACATTTGATCCCCCCAATAACAACATCTCCCTCAAATGCTTTCTACGAGTGGTTGAAAAACAGAGCAACACATTGGTCAACAATCATGATCACACTCGTGGGAACTTCAATAAACAAGAAATGGAAACCCTCCGCAGCCTAAGTGAGGATCAATCGATCGTCATTAGGTCTGCGGATAAGGGGGGCGGGATTGTCATACAAGACATTCAGCAATATCGTGCAGAAGTCTACCGCCAGTTGGAGGATGCCTCTGTATATCGTCGTCTCCCAGAAGATCCAACGCTTACCTTTAATAATGAACTGGATGCTCTCCTGAAACAGGCAGTGGACTCTAGAATCATTACAGACACTACCCGTAGAGCTCTATTCCAGACCAACCCTGTGGCCCCGGTCTTATACACGCTTCCAAAATTGCATAAAGACCCTGTGACACCGCCTGGCCGCCCCATCATAGCGGCTAGAGATTCTGTATATTACACCATTTCTCGTTATCTGGACTCATTTTTCCAACCAGTAGTACAATCTCAAGCTACTTATCTAAAGGACACCACGACTCTGATTACCAAACTACAGGCATTACCACCACAGCCTGCTGATGCCTTTCTGTGTACCCTGGATGTGGTCAGCCTGTACACCAGTATACCACATGATGCTGGTGTGCAGGCTGCCCGGCGTCTCCTCTTTGACCATGACTTGTATACTGGTCCTGATCTTGATTTTTTCATTAAGTTGTTGGAGTTGACGTTAAAACGTAATTATTTTGTTTTCGACAGTAAGTGGTACATCCAACTGCAGGGGTGTGCAATGGGATCTTGTGTGGCACCGGCCTTTGCGAACACATTCATGTTCGACATTGAGCATGGGTTGTTTTTCGCTAGGCCGGAGATTGCCACCAAGATCCCATTCTTTGTACGTTATATTGATGATCTGCTGCTGTTGTGGATAGGAAAGGAGGTAGAGTTTCATAACCTCATGGCGGAGGTTAACAGTCAAGATACCCCCATCAGGTTCACGTACAATATTAGCCAAAAACATGTAAATTACCTTGATGTTTGCATCTCCTTGGAGAATAATTGCATACGCACCAGTCTCTTTAAAAAAGAGACTGACCGTAATACCATCTTACATTTTCAAAGTTCTCACCCTGTCTCCACCAAGAAGGGATTACCCTTCTCTCAATTTCTACGTATACACAGGATCACTGATGATCTTATCAAAACAGAGATTGAAATTGACACCATGATAGATCAATTTCTCTTACGAGGCTACCATCTTAGGGATTTATTGTTGGCAAAGGAAAAGGCCCTGTCCATTCCTAGACTACAGGCACTGCAGCCTAAGTCTAAATCTAGCAATTTAGTTGTGAAGAAAATTCCTTTTGTGCAGAAATTTTACCCTGGCAGCCAAGAGGTTAATGAGAAAATTAAGGAGTTATGGCCCATGGTCACCTCAGACAGGGATATCAAGGGGTTAAGGGATTTTTCCATCATGCCCAGTTACTCCAGGACCCGGAACCTGAAAGATTGGTTGGTCCATAATGATATTTCGCCTTTTAAACCTGTCCAACCTCCCAATTTTTTGACCAAAAAACCAGGTTCATATAGATGCACAGGCTGCACCTGCTGTAGCTTTATGGAAACAGGGGAATTTTTTTGCCACCCCCACACAGGGAGAAAAATCCCTATCAAACAGGTAGTCACTTGTACGTCGACGCATGTCGTCTACTTCTTGCGCTGTCCTTGTGGTCTTTTCTATGTGGGAAAGACCACAAGGCAGTTCAAGGAGAGGATGGCAATGCATCGCTCCTCTATTAGACAGTCTTTGGGTGCCAAAAAAGTGGAAACCGAACAACCAGTGGCCCGGCATTTCCGGGAATGTGGTCACGGGCTTGCCACACTAAGGTACAAAATTATTGAACAGATCCCCAAGAAATTGAGAGGGGGAGACAGAGCAAAGATCTTGCTGCAACATGAAGCCAGATGGATCTTTACTTTGAGAACAGTGGTGCCTGAAGGGCTGAATGAGAATCTTCCTCTATCTTGCTTCCTATGATGATATATTTATGCCCTTCTCATACCCACCTTGCTATTTTCAGTTTTCTGTATCATGTCATATATAATTCTTTTTTTTTTTTTTGCTGTTTTTTCTTGTTATTTTTATGTAATGTATAATTTTTCTTTTTTTCATCGGATATGGCTGTTTGAATTTTGGTTGTGCAGCGATGAGAGACAGATTGGTTCTTTGGTTTGTGGATGTCATTATGGCTCACAATGAGCATGGATTGTTTTCTCCCATGACTCAGACCTGCGTCTAGTCAGCTGTTTAGTTGAACATCCCCCCTTACTAGATATGCACTGTTACATGGCGCTTTGCTCGCCAGCAGCATTTATACATGTCGTTTAGACTTGCTTGGCATCCCCCCCTTGAGGATAGGTGCCATTGATTTGCACCTCACAGGCAGATCGTGCAGTTTATATTTTTTTTTTTTTGCGCAGCGCTATGTTAGCCTGTTTAAGCGCTTCCCCTTGCTCATATGCTTAGCGCCCATGTATTCCTTGTTCTGGTTTTTTTATTCTTTGTTCATGTGTATGATTTATGTATGTTTCATGTTTTGTATATAGTGGTTGCCTCGGCAACCCGCCTCCAGATATCCGGGAATGATGTCCCACTGACCGAGGTTGTTGTGATGTCATCAGGAAGCGTCTGAGAGCGCATGTCGCCAGCGGGTGACGGAGGAGGGTCCCGGAAGATGGAGGCGGGCAGCTGACACTTGGTGAAGGTATAAGGTATGTGCTGTACTGCATTTCGGTGATCTTGACAAAGGTTTATTAAAAACCGAAACGTTGATCTTGCTATAGCTCTCTGCTGTTGATTTTTTCTCATTACTTAAGACCAGTGAGTGCCGCTCACCCCCCCCCCCCCCCGGATTTCTGGGACTGTATCCTGTATTGTGGCCGTTTGGCCTCGCAGAGGGGCACCAGGGCACATATCAGTTGTATATTGGAGTGCTGGGTCGTTGTTGCATCATATATATATATATATATATATATATATATATATATATATATATATATATATATATATATATATATAGAAACAGGTGTAGTGGCACTATGTGGGTCTTGTAGAAATAAAAACGCACAGATGCAAGAGGTTTCTATCTGCCTCTTCCAAGTTATTGTGGCCCCTGATCCAGAGTGACAAGGATATGCATAGAATCAAGAATACACAATTGATGCCCCTATATACCAGAGGTCGCAACATCAGGGATTGGATCGTGCGTACAGACCTGTCAACCAGATTACCACATGGCACAGCGAAGAAACCAGGAGGGTGTTACAGGTGTACTGGCTGTACCACATGTAACGCCATGTCCAGCACAAAGGTCTTCACACATCCCCATTTGGGAACGAAATACAAGATCTGGCACACATTGACGTGCATCAGCACCTTCATGGTACAGTATACCTGCTGAAATGCCCCTGCGGGCTATGCTACATTGGTAAAATGATCAGGACATTTCGGGAGCGAATTGCTCAGCACCGCTCAGCAATTCATGCTGCTTTAAATAACAATCCCAATGACCAGCCTGTTGCAAAGCACTTTGCTTTACTAAAGCATAGTCTATCCAGCTTGAGATACACACTGATAGATCACGTACCGGAAAATATGCAAGGTGGTGACAGAAATAAAAGACTACTGCAGCTCGAGACAAGCTGGATATACAAACTACAGACAATAGCCCCCCAAAGGACTTAATGAGCAAATCTCATTCAATGTCTTTTGTAATTTTCAATCTGATCAGCATGTTCTTACCATTTCCCTTTGCCGCATTATACTGTTTTCTGCATCACTGTATATATTTTATTTTACTTGATTGCTGATGTTTAATTATTGATCCTCTTTCAGATACCTGCGCAAAGGCATAACTATAATAGGTGCAAGAGGTGCAGCTGCTATGGGGCCCAGAGCTGAAGGGGGCCCATCTTTCCTGTCTAAGTAATATGTTTTACATACATTTATCACCATCAGTTGCAAAATAGGGGGCCCTTACAAACTTTTGCTATGAGGCCCACGAATATCTAGTTTCGCCCCTGTACCTGCGCTAGATGGTTGCCTAGCAACCGGGACGCCTGTTCCGGATGCCTGATGTGAGAGTGCTCGGCGTCTCCATCACATGACTTGCCAGACAGGAAGTGCACGGGCGGGCGGCAGACAGCTCAGCGTGACTGTTGAGACGGGTCTGGCGAGAGTCTATTTAGGTAAGAGTTTCTGTATTGTCCTATGTTCTTTCCTTGAAAACTGAGTAAAATCCGAAATGTTGGAAAAGGAAGCCTCTAGCATCTGCGTTTTAATTTCTAGAAGACCCACGGAGTGCCAATACACCTGTTCCTATACACCCCCCTTGAGTGCAGCACCCGGGCAACTGTATATTGATTCATGGAGTGCCGGTATTTGTCTACTTTATATATATATATATATATATATATATATATATATATATATATATATCTATATAATAAGTTGAAGAGTCTGTGTGCGTGTGTGTGTGTGTGTGTGCGTGTCCGTTGCATTGCGGGTACACCGTGGCACTCAGAGCTGCCAAATTTGGCAACAAGGTACCTCTGGACCTGGTGGTGTGCACCTCGAAGCCGTTTTTGGGAAATTTCACTTAGAAATTTAAAAAACACCAAGTTTAAATTCCCCTTCATTGATGATCTGGGGAAAAAGATTGACGATCGGGGAAACCGTAGTCGAAGGAACAACTCCACACCTGATATCATTGCTGTCATTGAGTATGAATGACACATTCTAACATTATGGTGAAGGGTTTAAACAATTATTAGGAATAACTGAGGATATACATAGACAACACATCACACACACACACGTACATATTGTACACGCACACACACACAGTACACCACATATGCACACAACACACATATATATAGGTAGCGCACCTCACACACTTACACATTGGACAGATACACACAACAAAACACACACATAACACACCACATGCAGTACAACACAAACCCATATACACTACAACACACACCCAAAAACAGTACAACAAACACACAGAACACACACACTGAAGCATTGTCAGGATACGCACAGCACACTACACGCACATATATATGTTGCGCACCTCACATTCAGCAGATACACATAACACAACACACACACATAACACATCACTCAACACCCACATTCACTACAACACACACCCAAAAACAGTACAATACAAAGAACACACACAAACATTGCACAGATACAAACAGCACACTACACACACACACACACACACATTTATACGTAACATACCTTACGCACTTACACATTGGGCAGATACACACAACACACACATAACATACCTCTAACAGCACAACACACACCCACATTCACTACACTCACACACCCAAAAAACAGTACAACACAGAAACACATACTTAAACACTGCACAGATACACAAATGCACAACACACATACACATACTGTATATACATACACTTCAACACACACACAAAAACAGTAACACACACTAACACATAAAAAATTAATTTTCCATTTATTTAACAGTCTGTACCGGCTAATAAAAACTGTACCGAATGTACCAGCTTTTCTTTTTACCCCATATCCATCTCTGTGCACCCCGGCCAGTTGCACTAAGAAATCTTTGTCCTGGCCAATGCACCCGTTGATCAATACAAAGTGGGTACACTGCACTCACCCTGTTAGTCAGTTGGATGTTAGGCACTTCTCTGCCTTAAGGGTTTCCCAGACTCTTTTGGTTCATAGATAATGTTTGGTCGATGGGCATGAGCGCTGCATGTATTTATTTGAAGTTATGATTGTAAGAAGTTGAAGAATAAGACTGAGATGAAGATTTGTCATGTTATAGTCTACAATTTACTCAATAAATCGTGAAATAAATATGTGTACATAGAAGTACAATCAAGAAATGAAAGTAGAATTAAAAAATAAATTCTGATTCAAACTGATAATTGTTTGGATGGGGTGGGTTGCGAAACAAATCTATAGGTGGAGGGGGTATGGATATTGTGGGCATAATTAGTGTTTTATACACCCACAGGGGGTCCCCAGTTGATGAGAAATTTTCACTTCAGTGTCACCATAGGGGTATTTCCAATTGGGGTTCAGGTGGTCTTTTAGGGGTCCCTTTACAATCCCGTTGGTCTCTTCTCCTGGAGCCTACGGTCTCCCTCAGTGATTGACTATCATTAAGGGAGACCGTAGGCTCAAGGAGGAGAGACCTACGCGATTGTAAAGGGTCCCTAAAAGACCACCTGGACCCCAATTGGGAATCCCGCTATGGTGACACTGTGACCGTGACACTGTACTGAAAATCCCATCAATTGAGGACCCCCTGTAGGTGTACCAAACACCAATTAAGCCCACAATATCCATACCCCCCCACCTATAGATTTGTTTCGAAACCCACCCCCATCCAAACAATTATCAGTTTGAATCAGAACTTATTTTATAATCCTACTGTCATTTTTTAATTGTACTTCTATGTACACGTATATATTTTTTCACAATTTATCGAGTAAATTGTACACTTTAACATGCCAAATCTTTATCTCAGTCTTATTCTTCAACTTATTACACTCCAAACCTTATCAATGCACCCATTTATGATTGCGATGGCTGGATCGGTGTATTGGCCCGTGGGTGTAGGGAAGAATTTGGCCCATTGCACCCGTTCCCAGTGGTGCATTGCAGTGGTGCGGTTAGCGTGCATCGCGTCATGATGTCATGTGGCCAGGCCCGCGGACCTGCTCCCACACTCAGTGGCTGCCCCACTGTTTGGTAGAGATGCCCGGTGCATGTGCTTTACAGATCTCCAGACCTCAGAGACTGTTGCAGGCAGGATCGGTGAGGGGAGCGGCACTGGCAGGGAGCGGTGAATTTTTAATTAATTATGGCACGGTAAGTAATGCCCACCCCGGTCTCCACGCACTCAGCGCCTGTAATTACACACTCTAGAAACTGTACCATTGAAAGTATAGAAATGGAGGTGTGGCCACGTCCCTTTCTGATTTTGTACCAATTTCTGACCCTCAGATGTTGGAAGGTATGTCATAGGTGCTAAATCTCAGGAGTGGATGTGGAATTCATCAACACATACAAGTTATCAACTCAGGAGCGTTGTGTTTCAAACAACAACACCACACCTGATTTCATTGCCATCATTGAGTATCAATGCAAACACATTCTAACATTATGGTGCAATCTATAACAAATTACAATCTTAGGTCTTTGGCACAGCATACTGTAAGATGACATTTTTCAGCAATTTTTGGAAATAAAAAAACCCCAAGGTTTTCCCGGGCAACGCCGGGCGGGTCAGCTAGTATATATATATATATGTATGTCTATTGTCCATGAGTCTCTGAAACACTGCCAATTGCTGGAAGAGAGTGAAACTACATCTCTTTATCACACATGCACAAACACAGAAGATAGCACACTAAAAGTAAAAAAAAAATACTTTTACTAATATACATTAAAATAAAGTCAAACCAGAAACAGACTGTACCAAATTCAATACAAAACACAAAAAAAAAAGTATTTCCGGGTGACGAAACGCGTTGGTTTTGGCTTGCCTGGTCCGATGCTCAGACTTGGTAGAACAATAGTGGTGCCTTGCACAAGGGTAATACAGCAAGGTGTTTTCACTCCCTAAGGCCGGTGAGGGCTTCTCGAAGCAAAAGAATAGGCGGCAGTCCACGGACTTGTCAAAACAATCAACTTGTATTTAAAGCATGAAATAGATGGGACAACATTTCAAACCCCGAAGGTTTCCTCAGGTCCACTTTTATAACATAAGCATATCAAGAAGGTTGACAAAACATTTTCTTACCTCCCGTAGGAGACTTTTATGGATGCAGGTGAACAGCGTGTAGCCCGGCTCCGGTCCCCGACACCTGAACTTCCGGCCAATGCGTCATTTGGCACGCCCCCCAGCAGAGGAGTGGTACCTGTCATCATACTGTGTTCGTATACCGTAGCTGGGATACGCTGAAAACAGTGAAAAAAATATTTTTTTTTTAAACGCGCTGAAAATGCAAAGTCTATCAGTGTAAAACGTGGTAGAAAAAATATGCAAACCATAAATACAGTGTTGGACTTGAAGCAATAAAGTATTCAAGATTAATACCTCAATGTGTATTCTCTATTGTGATAAATGAATATAATATAAATGATGTGTATATATGTGTATATATGAATTAGTGAGTGTAGAGCTATGTATGTGAAAACATACCATAGCAAATGTGTGTGTGCATATTAATCACATATTACTTTGTAACTTTTAACCTATTTTAATATGCAAATGCTCTCAGCCCCCCCCCCCCCACTTCTCACACTTACTTTCACCTTTTCTCCCCTCTCTCACACTCCCCCACTCTCTCTGTCCAAAAATCCACCCCTTCCACCCTTCTCTCTCCACTCTCTCAGTCACTCCCCCTTTCCTTCTCACTCTCCGTTTTTACTGTACCTCTCCCTCCCCACTCCACCACTGCCTCCCTTCTTTCTCCACACCATCACATTTTCACTTTTCACCACTGCTCAGAGGCCAAGAAATTGTTGTTAGGCCACATCCATTGTTTTGGGAGCACACACAAATAACCCCTCCCCCTGTCATGCCCCCCCCCCCCCCTGTTGTATTGTTCTGAATCCTATCCTGACTATGCTAACTATGCTGGCCGTGCGAACACTACCCTGATTCTGACAGGGACGCTATGCTAACTACATAACGGGCGCCGTTCTAATACACAAGTACCGAAAGGGTAAGCATTACATTACAAAGGATGAAGAAATAAAGCAAGTAGTTACATGTGATATGTAAATTTATTATTTGTCAAACAGTGATAAGGATGGTGACATTTAAATACAGTATTATATTAATTGCACATACAGTGTGTCAGTTTTAGTACGGTCACGGTTTAATTGAGATTTGAACACCTTTGTGCACCCATTTGTTAAAAAAATAATTTTTTACCTAATAGCAACATATGTTCATCTTACCTCTGAGAGAATTTGTGTCATATAATTGATTGCCATTACTTGTTGTGTGATCACCAGATATACTGCAATCAAATTTAGTATTAGAAGGGATGCATCCCATGCTGTATAGTACAGTATGTAGATGGATAGCATTGAAATGAAATTATATTCATTTCATCTCTGTGGAATTAGTGTCACATGGGTGCCATTCAAAAAAATTTTGCTTTATTTGCATCAAATGGCAGATTAATAAACCTCATCAGGAATACTCAAAGTACCCACTTGAGTACTTGATTGAAAGCAGTCTGGAACATTCCTATCATAACTCTGATATGGATATTAATGCTTGTAAATAATTATTCAGCTACTGTAGTTAGAGACACAGATGAGTGGTGGTGTAAGAATAGAAAAATCCACTAGCTTCCCTTTCAGAAAACGTCATGAATGCTGCAAACTGCCACAAACATGTGATTACATAGTCAGCTGCTATAGGTATCCTTATAAACATTTCTGTCAGGTATGCCAGTGATGTGGAAATTATCCATAGAGAAATGTTGAGATTATGCAGTAATCTGGGGGTAACTCAGACCTGATTGCTGGGTTGTGAGATTTCGGAGCATGGCTATCAGGTAAACACTGCCACACCACACTGACTGCAGTCGCAACCGTGCATATGAGAGAAACAGCATTCAAATTCACTCCCTATGGAACGATTTACCCCTCTCGTTGCAGCAGTGAGCAAATCTTAACTTATTTAGGGCTGCAATTGCCGTTGGGAAAGGGAGGCCGCTCCTGGAAAATGTTGCGTTCCTGCCCAATCTCGTGTCAATCACTAGCCATCGCTGGCTCCCTTCACACAATTGTCACCCTGGGTCTCCGTCTGCAGGCATGGGGGATCCCTGCAGATGGAGACATGTGGATGTTTCTGTCTCTGCAGGGTCTGTCCAGATCCTCCTGTGTGGCACAAAGGTAGCATGGATGCTATTGCTCATACAGAGCTTCAGGGCCAGCAGAGCTCTCTGGCAACTGCAGAGGGAGTCAAAGAGCAGGTAGAGTCCCAGCAGAAGCAGACTCCAGATCCCCTCCTGTCCACTTCTCTCATGGTTAGTGCTGTATTGTGTGTGTGTATGCTCTGCTCTCTTTGTGTTTTTGTATGTCTGCTCTGCTCTCTGTGTGTTTTTGTATGTATGCTGTGTGTGTATGTATGCTCTTGGTGTGTGTTTGTATGTATGTACGTACGCTGTATGTGTATTGTACGTGTTTATGAATTGTTGTTTATGCAGTATATGCTACTACCTGCCCCCCAGTGTATACTATTATCTCCCCTAATGAAGTCCCGCTAAGGGGCGAAACGCGTTGGGGTATCTTCTGCTGTTTCCATATACTGTACCAATGATGTTTCAATGAAATGTACAAAGATCTGGAATAACCATTAACACTGTGTGGAAAGAAAATACTTTTTAATAATTATTTAAACATTGAATGGACTCTTTCTATGTGCTGGATGTATAATTCACTAAGGAGTAGTTGATCTATTAACACCAGGGGCGCCAACCCAGTATTGCTCTCCATTCTTTACCTTTATCCCCATCCAACAGGGGATTCAGTGAGTAAGGCGGCCCCATAAAAGTTGAACTATAGTCGGTGGCGCGACACAAGAGTTTGTTCACCATATATACCGATGGAGCTGGTCCCAGCTTTGCAGGGGATGGCAGAAGAATCGCCAGCCGCCATCCCCCACCAGCCGCCATCTGATCTGCGAAATGGGAAGTGCGCGCACGAGATGCGCGTGCGTCCCCTTCCGACAGGGCTTCCTCCGGGTCCCCACCACCTCCCCGCTCTCTCACCTAACCCTGTCCGTCTCCCTGAAGCAGAGACAGACAGGGTTCCCGTCGCCCCGCCGCCCGGAAACTGAGATGCATCTCAGTCAGATGAAGCGCCTCACCGCTGGCGGAACGCCAGCGGAGACAATCTGGCGATTCGCCAGCAAGAGGGAGGCTGGCTCCATCTGTATATGTGTGTATATATATATATATATATATATATATATATATATACACACACATACATACATACATACATACATACCACAGGAAAAGCCTCTGCACCTTACTCTGTAGGACTGTAGGAGACCTCAAAGGCTCAGTGCTGCCTCTGATAAAAAAAAACTCCCATGACTAGACTGCTGCTGCTGTCCTCCATGGGCCTGAGAAGAATGTATTAAGCTCCACCAATCAGAGATCAGCACAAACCTCTCAGGCTCTGCTCTCTAGTGCAAAGTGTCATGGGACTTAGTCAACTCCCAGTAATGCACTGCACACTTGTGTGGCACCCGAAGCTCAGCACCATTAATCATTGTCACATTGGCAGATAGGTGAAGCTGCAGCACTACCCCACTCCCATGCAAAAAACCTTTAGCTACAAAAAATACATGCCAATCACAGGCCTGTAGTTAGAGGGGGGCCCAGGGGTACTGACACCCTTTGCCCCCCTTTATTCTGGCCCTGCCCCCCAGTGTATGCTGTCACCTGCCCCCACCCCATGTATGCTATTACCTGCCCCCTCCAGTGTATGCTATTACCTGCCCCCCCCCTGTATGATATTACCTGACCCCCTCGCCAGTGTATGCTATTTCCTGTACAGTATATGCTATTACCTGCCTGCTAGTGTATGCTATTGCTTACTATTCCCCTTCCTCATGTGTAAATATATATGCATTCCTGCATGCTGTGTGTATATGTATGTATGTATGTATGTGTGTATTTATGCTGTGTGTGTTGTGTATGTATGCTGTGGGCATTTGTGTGTGTGTGTGTGTGTGTGTGTGTGTATGCATGCATTTGTGTGTCTGTATGCTACTGTATGTGTTTTTTATGTATGATGTGTACAGTTTGTACGCGTGTTGGTTGGGTCTAAGTATGCTATGAGTCTGTGCATTTGGTGTACATTAGTTTTGTTGTGTTTGTGTGTTTATTTATTCCTTAGGGGCCCCACTTGTCTTAAGTACACCAGGCCCCCTGATGCCAAATTTAGCAAAATAGATTTTCAAATTGGGTAAGGGCGAGAAGAAATCTACCAAAGTCGCTAACCCCTTATTATGCCAGATACAAAATGAAGATTTGGGATGAACTTGAGATACTTAAGGTATACATATCTAGTAGAGTAGGTATACAAATTCAAAGCAGGTTTTGATTTTTGGGTCCCAGACCTTCAGAGTGTTGTACATAGCTGTAGTGGTGCAGGGGCTTTGTGATCACAGCTATTCAGATATCCACAACAGGACTGGCAAAGGGGAATGTGAGGTAAGGGATATTCCAAATCATATAGTAGAAAAAAAGATGCAGTCCTATTGAAAACAATATAAAGGATATCATTAATGAAAATATAAATAGAATGGTGCAACTAATACAAGTAATAATTCAACATTTATTAAAATAAAAACACAATAAAACATTTCACAATGTTAAACAATCTCAAATAACAATTTTAGCAACATAAAGTAAAAACTTAAGGTAAACAACATTTTGTGGCATTTGCAGTATAGGCCTTTACAGTAATTTTTTTTTCTCATTTTGGATAGAAGTTTCCTTTTAAAACTTTTGAAATTGTATTGTATTCACACTGGAATGCACTATGTGAAGAACTCTGTCAAGGAGAAATAATACAATCATCAATTCATAGCAAGACTGTCAATATATATTTATATGGCTACCATTTTCTAAGTACATTTTACAGACTCTTCAAGCTTCAGCTAACACTGTTAAACTATCTGGTGAATAGGTTAACATTGTCGTACACTGATTTAACTGAATGGTATATAATTGGAAATTAGTAATGGTTTATAGTTCTACTCATGTTGTACAAACACACACACATACATAGGCATGCACACATTGATTCTTAGGTGTGCACAGGCACCCCCTAATGCTGTGCACACTCTAATGAACACATCCCTGCCAGTACATGCTTCAGCTTCAGGGCCTCCTGTGGCCCTTGGCCATTTGAAATGTGGCACCGGCAAATGAGCCAATCAGAGCTCGTGCTTCCAGGAAGCGGTGGCGGGCGTGTCTTCATGCAGGGCATTCTGTGAGTGGGAACAAGATGATGACTGCCACCAAATGCTGGTGCACTGCAGCCTAAACATGCCTGTCTGAGCCTGGAGTGTAAGTTAATGTTTTTTTGGGGGTTTTTTTGCGGTAGTACTGTCCTATCTCACTAATACTTAATATGAATAATACCAAGGGTATACAACTATACAGTACTCATTGTTCTTCTGCAGAAAGTGACACCCTTGGTATTATTCACCTTATTCAAAATGTACCCAACTGTACAATGTAATCGTGCACACTGCTCAAGTGCAGCAGTAAAAGCAAACTGTACATGCATTAAAAAGGGTATGGATACAAGGGATGACAATGGGATAGTACCTCTTTACAAGGCATTGGTGAGATTACACTTGGAATATTGTGAGCACCGCACCTTAAAAAGGACATACATGAATTGGAACAGGTACAGAGAAGGGCGACTAAACTAGTAAAGGGTATTGAATCATTAGAATACAAAGATAGGTTAACTAGGCTGAATATGTTTTCACTGGAGAAACGGAGGTTGAGAGGTGATATGATCAGTATGTTCAAATACAAGATTGGGAATCATATGGAACTGGGACATGATTTGTTCACTAGCAGGCCTATACTTAGGACACGTGGGCATGTACTGAGGCTCGAGGAAAATAAATTCCGTACTGAATTAAGAAGAGGATTCTTAACTATTAGAGCAGTAAAATTCCGGAACTCATTGCCGGTGGGGGTGATTACAGCAACTACTGTTAATGAATTTAAATCAAAACTGGATGAATTTTTTGCTACTAAGGGTCACCTATAGATTAGAAATGTGTGGTTCGGATTTGCTCGGATTTACTCGGATTTCAAATCCGAATCTTATTCGCTATCGGCTGTCATGTGTTGTGGATAGCCAATAAAATATCACTTTGAAATCTGAGTAAATCCAAGCAAATCTGAACCAAATCCGGACCGCACATCTCTACTATAGATATGACTTACTCAAGTCAGTAGTTATAAGTAAGATAGATTGAACCTGATGGACTAACTTCTTCTTTTCATCCTTAATTACTATGTAAATAGAGTTGGAGGTAAGAGGGCCCTGATGCAAGCTTACAATCTATAGGGACATAGGAGGGACACACAAGGGGAGGCACTAGTAATAGCATAGCAGTCCTAACAAGTTGCAAGTCCAGAAGAAAAGCTATATGATACATTAGTGCATCAGAGGGTTATGCATTTGGAACTTAAATCTGATAGTCTTGCCTGAAGAGTTAAGGTTTCAGGGACTGCTTGAAGGTCTGGAGGCTAGTAGAGAGTCTTATTGTGCGTGGAAGGGCATTCCATAGAGTGGGAGCAGCCCATTGAAAGTCCTGTACTAGAGAATGGGAGCTAGTGGTCCATGCAGAAGAGAGATGCAGATTTTGTGCAAAGCAGAGTGGTCGAGTTGGGAGATATTTTAAAATAATTAAATAGATAAATGCTGGTGTAGTATGGCTAATAGCTTTTTATTTGAGTAGAAGTATTTTATATTGAATAAGGTCAAATACAGGCAACCAATGGAGGGACTGGTAGAGCGGATCAACAGTTGATGAGCGTCTTGCTAGGAAGATCAGCCTAGCAGCAGCATTTAAAATGGATTGCAGTGGCAAGAGTCTGTTCTTGGGAAGACCAGTTTGGAAACTATTGCAATAGTCAATGCGGGATATAATGAGTGCATAGATAAGAGATTTAGTAGTGTCTTGTGTAAGATAGAGTCATATTTTGGATATGTTTTTTAAAAGCAAGTAACATGATTTGGAGTCAGATTAAATGTGGGGAACAAAGGACAGTTCGAGAGTCGAGGTTGACCCCTAGGCAACGTGATACTAAAATCCGAAAGAGCTGATTAGTTTGCCTAGAGATGAGGTATAGATTCAGAAAAGCAGAGGACCTAAAATTGAGCCTTGCGGAACTCCGACTGACAAAGGTAGTGAAGAGGAGGTAGAGTCAGAGAAGCAAACTCTGATAGAGCAATCAGATATGTAAGATGAAAGCCAGGAAAGGACTGTATCATTAAGACCTAGGGAGTGTAGTATGAGTGTAGTATGAGAAGAGTGTCAAAAACAGCAGAAAGATCTAGAAGAATGAGTAGTGAGTAATGGCCTTTAAACTTAGCAGTGACCAGATCCTTCACCACTTCAATCAGAGCTGTTGCAGTGGAGTGCTGGGAATGAAAGTTTGACTAAAGTGGGTCTAATTGGGTGCAAGAGTTAAGAAAGTGTGTGTGAGGCGAGAGTAGGCAAGTCTCTCGAGTAGCTTGGGGAGGCATGGAAGCTGAGAGATATGACTGTAATTAGAGAGAGAGTTAGGGTCAGAATTGTTTTTTTTTTTTAGAATGGGAGTAATCACTGCATGTTTGAGCAGAGAAGGAAAAGTACCAGTAGCAAGAGAGAGATTGCAGATTTTAGTTAAGGTTGGAATAAGCAAGGAGATAGAATTTTATAGACTTGTGCAGTTATAGGATCAAGAGGAGAGGTAGTGGAGTAGGAGAATAAGAAAAATGTGGATACTTCCTTCTCAGTTGTGGTCTGAAATGAAGAGAAAGTTCCAGAGGGTTCAGGTGGGGAAGCGCTGTAAGTAGGATAGAGGCTGCAGAAGAGCATAGCATTTCATATCGGATGTTATCAATCTTGTCCTTAAAGTATGATGCAAGTTCTTGTGCACTGATCGTAGCTGGTGGGGGAGGAGCGGGAGGGTACAAAAAAGATTTAAATGTGTTAAAAAGTAGCTTGGGATTGGTGTCATGAGAAGAGATGAGAGGTTGGAAGTATGTTTGTTTGGCAGTGTCCAAAACAGTGCAGTAGAAGAGTGGTAGATATGGTGGTAGATATTCTTAAATGTGAGGAAATCACTCAGATTACTAGAATTATGCCGCATCTAAGCCTGCCTGGGTTCTAAAGGGAAGCTAGAGCCACTTCCTCAAGGAAGTGGCTCTATAACAACTGTTTATCGGTTTCTATAACGACCAACCAGGAAGTGTTACTAAACACTTATTTTATGAATATTAAACCTGAATTGTCCTCAAATTGTTTATGTATTTTTGTATTACTGCCTTCTAGTTCTACTCTCTCCTCCTTTTTTTGATTTTCAATATATATAAAATACACCAATGAACATAGCAATGTAATGATCACACATGTGCTGATTTACCTAATCAATGACAGGTATATAAACCAGCTCCAGAGTCCTATGGTCATTCCTTTGACAAAGCTGCACTTAAATGCAGGGAAATGCATCAGGAGCATACCCTGGACACTTCACCCAGCACTTTTATCATACCGTCTTTTGGATCCAGACCAGCCGCCCTCAGTGATTTTCTTGCCACCCTTCCACCCTCCTTACCATCTCTGGACCACATCACCCATGTTTGGAGAATCTCATGCTGCAATGCAATCCAATTAGGAACATAATCTCCAGGTGACAACCACTGTAGTAACTATAAAATTCTACCACCCTCATATGGGGACTGTGTTACTTCATCTATCAAGAGTTTGATTTGAAAAATTGGAGTTTATGTGGACATCATTGTCGGTGTACATAGGAACGGATCTTTCTCACTTTAATTGAAGTGTTTTAAATTGTTTTATATGTTATTAAATGGTATATTTTACATGTTCATTGGTGTAGTAGCGCTACTTTTATTTTTCCTTTTCTTATCTTCCTGTTGAGGGGTCACTCACCCCTCTTAAGTAGCTGCTTCGCAACACACCCCTAGCTAGCTCCCGTTTTTTTGTTGCTCTGCAAATTTTCCCCCGTACATGCTTTCAGTGTCAGCGAGCTGGAATGTGGCTAACTATCCTTCCAATGCATTAAAAAGGTGTTGTGGCAAATGCAAGAAAATACAGCCAGACATGTCATCTGATGGAGAAACTAGCAGATAAAAGAAGGGTTGCTTGAGCCACAGGATATAGCTCTCCCTTGGTTTTAGACTTTATGTTGCATAGCTGAGAAAGTCAGGAAATGTGAAAAGCAGCAGCTTGGATAAAGTGAGAAGGCAAGTTAAAAATTAAAGAGGAGGAAATTACAGTAATCAAAGCTAGAAATGATAAGTGCATAAATAAGGCTTTTCTTGCATCAAGTAATGGAGCTGTTTTATTAAACTTTGTGAAATGGAAATAGCCAGGATATCCAAGAGCTAAAACAGCCTCAATAAAAAAATCACTCACTTTACATTCTAACTGTACAATATTATAAGTATTTACACACATGAGCAATAAGAACAGTCTGCTTTCCCACCATGTCATTGATAAATGCATCCACATACGGAATATTTAACCTCCATTTCCCCAAGCTCTCATTGAGTGCTTCCACAAATTCCAAGAGATCAATACATCAATAAATGTGATGGAAAATATTGTGATGGACATATTGATCAGGATTTTCTTCATAAAACTGATGCATTCGTTTCTGCAAATGTGTTGCACTTGTAGGTTGCTTTGCTTTCACCCTTTTGTCCAGGGCATGCCAAGTTAGCTCATTGGAGTTTAAGACTGTAGACTGCTGGCCATCTCATAAATTGAAATTTACCATCTTGTTCTTTTCCTTAAATTATAAGGGCACGGTAGTGCCCTTATATTAAGGCTGAATCCAACGAACGGATTTTTCCCATAGGGAACTTTTCGGATGGGGGCATGGTGTTTGAGGGACTGCACCTCAAAAGTGACTGGACGTACTGAGCTGAAATTTGGCACGTACGCGTAGAATCGTCAACCGGTGCTGCGTGCCAAATTTCAGGGCGAAATATTAAAAAATTACCAATTGGGAGCGATCTAAACTTCCAACTGTCAGTTTTTTTCTGACACTCCAGAAATGACAACTTGTCACCCATGTTAGTCTATGAGGTTTTTTTTGGGAAGGCATAACTCAGGGTAGAGGAACAATTGAGACTTGAGGTTTGTTTTATTAGGTAGATATTGTCCCAGTGGAGTGCCTTTTGGGGTTGAGGATTTTCAGATAGGTACAGTTTTTTTTTAATTTAGTGAAACGTCCCCCATTATAGAGATAGGAGGTTTCAACTTGTTGCGCAGCCGCACAAGCAATCAGCTGGGGGAGTACACAGAGTGGCTTCAGTTGGGTGTACCAAGATGGCCGACTTTCTAGCACTATGCGCTGCTGCGGCCAGAACCATGCGCTCTCCACCCCTGCACCGTGTGTCCTCCTGACCCTGGGACTGTGTATGGATGGCACCCTGGCACCGCTGCTTGTGCGGTCTGAGTGTGGTTTATAATAGGCTCCGAGGCAGCAGCACGAATGAATGGGAGGATGTGGCGGCAGTATAGCACCATGTCCACACTCAGACCGCACAAGCAGCGGGGCCGGGGTGCCGTCCATACACACCCCAGCAGCCTCAGCTTGGAATAGGGAACTGTGCGCTGCCGCTGGTGCCTGCCGGGGATATGCTGCTTGTATCCTGACGAGACCACTAGTGTGCGGCAGGTCCGGCTGCCGTGTCGCAGCCTCCTGGTCCCTCATCCAGGGAGGCTGCGACACGGCAGCCTGACCTGCCGCACACTAGGGGTCTCGTCGATACAAGCAGCATATCCCCGGCAGCCAGGCACCAGCGGCAGCGCACAGCTCCCACACAACAACTCTGGTGTTCATCAGGCAGGGGACTCATCAGTAGGACGACTGCTTACAGATGAAGGGGCAGAGATGAGTGGACAGAGGTTTAGTTCTAGCAGTGGGACAGAATGGTACCTTCCTTGTTGCCTATCAGCAGAACTGCAGATACTGAATATCTGGGAGCTCCCTTGTTTCCAGAACAGGTATGGAGCGTTCACACAGCTACCGTATAACAGGGCAATCCACTGACATGTTACAGAAGGCACACATTATACCAGCCAGGAAGAGTTGCTTTGCTCCTTACAGGCAAATGGCAGGGTCACACATGTATGTGCATACTACAGCCTTCTGCTGCTGCTGCTGCTGCCTCCCCACAAAACTTGTCTGTACTGTGTGTGCTTCCTTATCTCCTCCTCCCTCTAGCAAGCCATCGTCATGACAGATTCTGCAGAGCAGCTTCTCCTGCCTGCATGCATTAGCTCCGTCCCAGCCCTCTGCTTTGTTGTACTATCTCATCAATAGCTCCGAGTCCCAGCATACTGAGTGAGGGTGGACTGTGTCGCAGCCTCCCTGGATGAGGGACAGGGAGAGACAACTACTCCATTATTCCGTCAGGCAGAGGACTTCGTTATCTTCTGCAGGAGCACTGCTTACAGGTGAAGAGCAGAGATTAGTGGACAGTGATTGCACAGGGGGTAGGGTGCATTGTTGCACGTCCGGCAAACTCTGATGTATACTGCTTCTAAATTTGCTGCAGGTGCAGCAGCAGAATTGCATGCCAAACATGTAATCCCTCCCTTCTGCCCCTGCCTGACAACTCTCAGTCACTCTCTGCCCAAATCAGCTCTTTCCTGACACTACTTTTGCTGAATCGTCCCCTCCTGTCACTCACCATTACCCTGCCCCTAACCCTAAGTCTCCGCCCCTCCTCTACTCTGTCTAACCATTCTACTGTCACTCATCATGACCTCACCCTGAGTACCCGCCCCCTCCTCAACACTGTGTGACCATAAAATTGTCACTCATAATGACCTGCCCCCTCACCCTCAGTCCCCACCCCTCCTCTGCCCTGTCTAAAAGTCCGTACACACGGAACGATGTCCATAGCATTCCGACATCGTTCACAAGTGTATCGAATTGTTCATTGTGCGTACAAATGGAACAAATTGATACACGACAAAATATTTGTCTATGATCTCCTGCATCGATAACTATTCGCGGGTACACGCATCGTTAACGATGCACAGAACGAGTTGAACAATTGGTCATTCCAATCGATCGGGAACGCCCATATTGGGCTTCAAATCGTTCTGAAATCATTCCATGTGTACCCAGCTTTACCTCTCAAGTCTAAACTATT
The DNA here is from genome assembly GCF_055691185.1 of Crinia signifera. Classification (NCBI taxonomy): domain Eukaryota; kingdom Metazoa; phylum Chordata; class Amphibia; order Anura; family Myobatrachidae; genus Crinia; species Crinia signifera. The sequence goes on along the minus strand of NC_139218.1, from coordinate 93,897,983 downwards.
CCCCATATACACATTCTACTCCTCCTACATATGTCCCCTTCCCATACATATATACACCGCCTCGCCATATACAAGTCCTACCCCTCCTACATATGTCTCCTTCACATACACATACACATACATATATATATATATATATACACGTTCTACTTCACATACATATATATACAGCCCCTCCCCATATACCCGTTTTACCCCTCCTACATATGTCCGATTTACATATACACCACAACCACATGCATGCCCCCCCCTCCCCCCTCCTACATATGTCCGATGTTTTTTTTATTTATTTATTAACAGTTTCTTATATAGCGCACACATATTCCGCAGCACTTTACAGAGAATATTTTACCATTCACATCAGTCCTTGCCCCAGTGGAGCTTACAATCTATATTCCCTACCACATGTACACGCACACAGACATTCTAGGGTTAAATTTTGTTGGAAGCCAATTAGCCTACCAGTATATTTTTGGATTGTGGGAGGAAACCAGAGTACCCGGAGGAAACCCACGCAAGTACTGGGAGAATATACAAACTCTGCACATGGTGGGAATCGAACCCATGACCTCAGTGCTGTGAGACAGTAATGCTATAACCATTACACCGTCCATGCTGCCATGTTCGACACCTCCTACACATGTCCCCTTCCCATACATATACACACCCCCTCCCCATATATACATCCTACCCATACATGATGGCAGCCCTGGTGATGCAACTATTATGCACCAGAAGACTTTGCTGATTTATTGTAAATGAGACACTTGTATATTGTGTGGGTGACTGAGTGCATATAGAGCACAACGGAACATGGTTCAGGAAAAAGCTGCAGCTGCTATACTGTAACATTTTGTAGACATCAAGACACTAATGGGGCCTACACACGTATCAATTTAGGGGCATTTTCTAAGTGCTATCACTAGATCGCCTAAAAAATGCCCCTACATCGCTCCGTGTGTGGTGACAGGCAGCGGCTCCCGGGGGGCTGCCCATCACACACACCCGCAGCATGGCGCTCCATGGCTGCGCGGCTTAGCCAGGAGCGAGGAGACAGGTATGACCGAGCGGCTGAAGAACCTCTTTCACGCCGTGCAGATAGGGTTCTGCTGCAGTGCATCCTCACAGGTCTTATCCCTTGTCATTTTATTGTATATAGTGGGTGTCCCGTTATATATGCTGTATATACCCTGTCCCCCACACCACCCGCTGTGTGTACACTGTCCCCCCCCCCCCAGTGCCCGCCGTGTGTACGCTGCCCCCCCCCGGTGCCCCCTTGTGTATACTGCCCCCCCCCACTACCCCCATATGTATGCTGCCCCCCCAGTACCAAGTGTGTACGCTGCCCCCCCAGTGCCCCCCGTGTGTATGCTGTGCCCCCTGTGTGTACGCTGTCCCCACCAGTGACCCCAATGTGTACGCTGCCCCCCACTGCCCCCACGTGTGTACGCTGTCTCCCCCTGTGAACCCCGTGTGTACGCTGTACCCCCCCCCAGTGCACCCCGTGTGTACGCTGTCCCCCCAGTGCCCCCCGTGTGTACGCTGCCCCCCCCCCAGTGCCCCCCATATGTACATTGTCCCCCTGTGTGTACGCTGTGCCCCCCGTGTGTGCACTGTCCCCCTCCCAGTGCCCACCGTGTGTGCGCTGTTCCCCTCCCAGTGCCCCCCGTGTGTAGGCCATGCCCCCCTCCGTGTGTAGGCCGTGCCCCCCTTCGTGTGTAGGCCGTGCCCCCCTCCGTGTGAACGCTGTGCCCTTCAATATTATTATTACTATGTTTCCTGCCCAGACGCTGACCATCCCATGGTACTGCCGGGACTGAGGCGCTTCCATAGCCTGCGGACCAGATTCAGGCGCTTCCGTGAGTTGCCTCCACCACCGGGAAGGCAGAAAGAAGCCACCCTGGTCATCAGAGGAGCAGCTGCACCCAGGTAAATCCGTCCCCCCCACTGTCCCTGTGTGTACCCTGTCCCCCACCCAACTGTCCCTGTATGTACCCAGCGCCCCTGTGTGTACGCTGTCCCCCCCCAGTGCCCCGTGTGTACGCTGTCCCCCCCAGTGCCCCCGTGTGTACGCTGTCCCCCCCAGTGCCCCCGTGTGTACGCTGTCCCCCCCCCAGTGCCCCCGTGTGTACGCTGTCCCCCCCCAGTGCCCCCGTGTGTACTCTGTCCCCCCCAGTGCCCCCGTGTGTATGCTGTCCCCCCCCAGAGCCCCCGTGTGTACGCTGTCCCCCCCAGTGCCCCCGTGTGTACACTGTCCCCCCCAGTGCCCCCGTGTGTACGCTGTCCCCCCCCCAGTGCCCCCGTGTGTACGCTGTCCCCCCCGTGCCCCCGTGTGTACGCTGTCATCCCCCCAGTGCCCCTGTGTGTATGCTGTCATCCCCCCAGTGCCCCCGTGTGTACGCTGTCATCCCCCCAGTGCCCCCGTGTGTACGCTGTCGTCCCCCCAGTGCCCCCGTGTGTACGCTGTCGTCCCCCCAGTGCCCCCGTGTGTACGCTGTCCCCCCCCAGTGCCCCCGTGTGTACGCTGTCGTCCCCCCAGTGCCCCGTGTGTACGCTGTCCCCCCCCAGTGCCCCCGCTGTCCCCCCCCCCAGTGCCCCGTGTGTACGCTGTCCCCCCCAGTGCCCCCGTGTGTACGCTGCCCCCCCAGTGCCCCCGTGTGTACGCTGTCCCCCCCAGTGCCCCCGTGTGTACGCTGTCGTCCCCCAGTGCCCCCGTGTGTACGCTGTCGTCCCCCCAGTGCCCCCGTGTGTACGCTGTCGTCCCCCCAGTGCCCCCGTGTGTACGCTGTCGTCCCCCCAGTGCCCCCGTGTGTACGCTGTCGTCCCCCCAGTGCCCCCGTGTGTACGCTGTCATCCCCCCAGTGCCCCCGCTGTCAGCCCCCCCAGTGCCCCCGTGTGTACGCTGTCGTGCCCCCGTGTGTACGCTGTCCCCCCCCAGTGCCCCCGTGTGTACGCTGTCCCCCCCCAGTGCCCCCGTGTGTACGCTGTCGTCCCCCCAGTGCCCCCGTGTGTACGCTGTCGTCCCCCCAGTGCCCCCGTGTGTACGCTGTCGTCCCCCCAGTGCCCCCGTGTGTACGCTGTCGTCCCCCCAGTGCCCCGTGTGTACGCTGTCGTCCCCCCAGTGCCCCCGTGTGTACGCTGTCGTTCCCCCAGTGCCCCCGTGTGTACGCTGTCGTCCCCCCAGTGCCCCGTGTGTACGCTGTCGTCCCCCCAGTGCCCCCGTGTGTACGCTGTCGTCCCCCAGTGCCCCCGTGTGTACGCTGTCGTCCCCCCAGTGCCCCCGTGTGTACGCTGTCGTCCCCCCAGTGCCCCCCGTGTGTACGCTGCCCCCCCCCAGTGCCCCCCATATGTACATTGTCCCCCTGTGTGTACGCTGTGCCCCCCGTGTGTGCACTGTCCCCCTCCCAGTGCCCACCGTGTGTGCGCTGTTCCCCTCCCAGTGCCCCCCGTGTGTAGGCCGTGCCCCCCTCCGTGTGTAGGCCGTGCCCCCCTTCGTGTGTAGGCCGTGCCCCCCTCCGTGTGAACGCTGTGCCCTTCAATATTATTATTACTATGTTTCCTGCCCAGACGCTGACCATCCCATGGTACTGCCGGGACTGAGGCGCTTCCATAGCCTGCGGACCAGATTCAGGCGCTTCCGTGAGTTGCCTCCACCACCGGGAAGGCAGAAAGAAGCCACCCTGGTCATCAGAGGAGCAGCTGCACCCAGGTAAATCCGTCCCCCCCACTGTCCCTGTGTGTACCCTGTCCCCCACCCAACTGTCCCTGTATGTACCCAGCGCCCCTGTGTGTACGCTGTCCCCCCCCAGTGCCCCGTGTGTACGCTGTCCCCCCCAGTGCCCCCGTGTGTACGCTGTCCCCCCCCAGTGCCCCCGTGTGTACGCTGTCCCCCCCCAGTGCCCCCGTGTGTACGCTGTCCCCCCCCAGTGCCCCCGTGTGTACTCTGTCCCCCCCAGTGCCCCCGTGTGTATGCTGTCCCCCCCCAGTGCCCCCGTGTGTACGCTGTCCCCCCCAGTGCCCCCGTGTGTACACTGTCCCCCCCAGTGCCCCCGTGTGTACGCTGTCCCCCCCAGTGCCCCCGTGTGTACGCTGTCCCCCCCGTGCCCCCGTGTGTACGCTGTCATCCCCCCAGTGCCCCTGTGTGTACGCTGTCATCCCCCCAGTGCCCCCGTGTGTACGCTGTCATCCCCCCAGTGCCCCCGTGTGTACGCTGTCGTCCCCCCAGTGCCCCCGTGTGTACGCTGTCGTCCCCCCAGTGCCCCCGTGTGTACGCTGTCCCCCCCCAGTGCCCCCGTGTGTACGCTGTCGTCCCCCCAGTGCCCCGTGTGTACGCTGTCCCCCCCCAGTGCCCCCGCTGTCCCCCCCCCAGTGCCCCGTGTGTACGCTGTCCCCCCCAGTGCCCCCGTGTGTACGCTGCCCCCCCCCAGTGCCCCCGTGTACGCTGTCCCCCCCAGTGCCCCCGTGTGTACGCTGTCGTCCCCCAGTGCCCCCGTGTGTACGCTGTCGTCCCCCCAGTGCCCCCGTGTGTACGCTGTCGTCCCCCCAGTGCCCCCGTGTGTACGCTGTCGTCCCCCCAGTGCCCCCGTGTGTACGCTGTCGTCCCCCCAGTGCCCCCGTGTGTACGCTGTCATCCCCCAGTGCCCCCGCTGTCAGCCCCCCCAGTGCCCCCGTGTGTACGCTGTCGTGCCCCCGTGTGTACGCTGTCCCCCCCCCAGTGCCCCCGTGTGTACGCTGTCCCCCCCCCAGTGCCCCCGTGTGTACGCTGTCGTCCCCCCAGTGCCCCCGTGTGTACGCTGTCGTCCCCCCAGTGCCCCCGTGTGTACGCTGTCGTCCCCCCAGTGCCCCCGTGTGTACGCTGTCGTCCCCCCAGTGCCCCGTGTGTACGCTGTCGTCCCCCCAGTGCCCCGTGTGTACGCTGTCGTCCCCCCAGTGCCCCCGTGTGTACGCTGTCGTTCCCCCAGTGCCCCCGTGTGTACGCTGTCGTCCCCCCAGTGCCCCGTGTGTACGCTGTCGTCCCCCCAGTGCCCCCGTGTGTACGCTGTCGTCCCCCAGTGCCCCCGTGTGTACGCTGTCGTCCCCCCAGTGCCCCCGTGTGTACGCTGTCGTCCCCCCAGTGCCCCCGTGTGTACGCTGTCGTTCCCCCAGTGCCCCCGTGTGTACGCTGTCGTCCCCCCAGTGCCCCCGCTGTCGTCCCCCCAGTGAGTACGCTGTCGTCCCCCCAGTGCCCCAGTGAGTACGCTGTCGTCCCCCCAGTGCCCCCGTGTGTACGCTGTCGTCCCCCCAGTGCCCCGTGTGTACGCTGTCGTCCCCCCAGTGCCCCCGCTGTCGTCCCCCCAGTGCCCCCGCATGTACGCTGTCGTCCCCCCAGTGCCCCCGTGTGTACGCTGTCCCCCCCACAGTGCCCCCGTGTGTACGCTGTCCCCCCCCCACAGTGCCCCCGTGTGTACGCTGTCGTCCCCTCAGTGCCCCCGTGTGTACGCTGTCCCCCCCAGTGCCCCCGTGTGTATGCCCCCCCAGTGCCCCCGTGTGTACGCTGTCGCCCCCCCCCAGTGCCCCGCTCCCCCCCAGTGTGTACGCTGTCCTTCCCAGTGCCCCCGTGTGTACACTGTGCCCCCGTGTGTACGTTGTCCCCCCTCAGTGCCCTCGTGTGTACGCTGCCCCCCCAGTGCCCCCGTGTGTATGCTGTTTGCCCCCCAGTGCCCGCATGTGTATGCTGTTTGCCCCCCAGTGCCCCCGTGTGTATGCTGTTTGCCCCCCAGTGCCCCCGTGTGTATGCTGTTTGCCCCCCAGTGCCCCCGTGTGTATGCTGTTTGCCCCCCAGTGCCCACGTGTGTGTGCTGTTCGCCCCCCCCAGTGCCCCCGTGTGTATGCTGTTCGCTCCCCCATTGCCCCCGTGTGTACGCTGTTCGCCCCCCCCCCCCATTGCCCCCGTGTGTACGCTGTTCGCCCCCCCCATTGCCCCCGTGTGTACGCTGTTCGCCCCCCCCCCAGTGCCCCCGTGTGTACGCTGTTCGCCCCCCGCAGTGCCCCCCGTGTGTACGCTGTTCGCCCCCCCCAGTGCCCCTGTGTGTATGTTGTGCCCCCCCATGTGTATGCTCTGCCCCCGTGTGTATGCAGTGCATCGTTGGCCCCGTGTGTAAGCTGTCTCCCCTCATTGACCCCCGTGTATGCTGTCCCCCCTCAGTGCCCACCGTGTGTACGCTGTCCCCCCTCAGTGCCCACCGTGTGTACGCTGTCCCCCCTCAGTGCCCCCGTGTGTACGCTGTGCCCCTCCCGTGTGTACGCAGTGCCTCATTGCCTCCCGTGTGTACGTTGTGCCCCCCCCTGTGTGTACGCTGTCCCCCTCAGTGCCCTTCGTGTGTACGCTGTCTCCCCTCAGTGCCCTTCGTGTGTACGCTGTCTCCCCTCAGTGCCCCCAGTGTGTACGCTGTCCACCCTCAGTGCCCACCGTGTGTACTCTGTCCACACTCAGTGCCCCCCATGTGTACGCTGTGCCCCCTTAGTGCATCCCCCCATGTGTACGCTGTCCCCCTCAGTGCCTCCCCGTGTGTATTGTAATAATTATTATTATTATATTTCCTACACCCAGACTCTGTCCTCCCCATGCTGCCGCCGGGACTCGTCGGGACCAGGTTCAGCCGCTTCCACAGCCTGCAGCCCTGACAGTCGTGAAGCCCCGACGTTGAGTTGCCTCCGCCACCCGGAAGACAGAATGCAGCCACCCGGGCCATCAGAGGAGCAGCTGCACCCAGGTAAATCCATCCCCCCACTGTCCCTGTATGTACCCTGTCCCCCATCCCCACTATCCCTGTGTGCACCATGTCCCCGACACCACTATCCCTGTGCATACCCTTTCCCCCGTCACTGTCCCTGTATGTACCCTGCCCCCCAATGCCCGCCGTGTGTACGCTGTCCCCCCCAGTGCACGCCATTTGTATGCTGCCCCCCGTGTGTACTGTCCCCCCTGTACTGCAGCTGCACCCAGGTAAATCCGTTCCCCCACTGTCCCTGTGTGTACCCTGTCCGCCACCCCACTATCCCTGTATGTACCCTGTCCCCCACCCCACTATCCCTGTGTGTGCCCTGTCCCCCCCAGTGCCCATGTGTACGCTGTCCCCCGCGTGTACGCTGTCTCCTCCCCAGTGCCCCCCGCGTGTACGCTGTCCCCTCCCCAGTGTCCCCCGCATGTACGCTGTCCCCTCCCCAGTGTCCCCCGTGTGTACGCTGTCCCCTCCCCAGTGTCCCCCGCGTGTACGCTGTCCCCTCCCCAGTGTCCCCCGCGTGTACGCTGTCCCCTCCCCAGTGTCCCCCGCGTGTACGCTGTCCCCTCCCCAGTGTCCCTTGCGTGTACGCTGTCCCCTCCCCAGTGTCCCCCGCGTGTACGCTGTCCCCTCCCAGTGTCCCCCGCGTGTACGCTGTCCCCCGAGTGTACGCTGTCCCCTCCCCAGTGTCCCGTGTGTGTACGCTGTCCCCTCCCCAGTGCCCCCGTGTGTACGCTTTCCCCCCAGTACCCCCCGTGTGTACACTGCCCCCCGTGCCCCCTGTGTGTATGCTGTTGCCCCTGTGTGTTATGCTGTCCCCCCCAGTGCCCCGTGTGTATACACTGTCCCTCCCCCGATGCCCCCATATGTACGCAGTCCTTCCCCCAGTGCCCCCTGTGAGTACGCAGTCCCCCCATTGCCCCCCATGTGTACGCAGTACCCCCAGTGTGTACGCTGTCCCCATCCCAGTGCCCCCCGTGTGTACGCTGTCCCCATCCCAGTGCCCCCCGTGAGTACGCTGTCCCCCTTCCAGTGCCCCCCGTGTGTACAATGTGGTCCACCCCCCAGTGCCCCCATGTGTACGCTGTCATCCCCCACAGTGCCCCCGTGTGTACACTGTGCCCCCCATTTGTGTACGCTGTGCCCGCCCGTGTGTATGCTGTCCCCCCCAGTGCCCGCCCGTGTGTACGCTGTCCCCCCCCAGTGCCCGCCCGTGTGTACGCTGTCCCCCCAGTGCCCCCCCGTGTGTATGCTGCCCCCCCAGTGCCCCCCATGTGTACACTGCCCCCCCAATGCCCCCTGTGTGTATGCTGTTGCCCCTGTGTGTGTATGCTGTCCCCCCCCAGTGCCCCCATGTGTGTGTACGCTGTCCCTCCCCCAGTGCCCCCATGTGTATACGCTGTCCCTCCCCCAGTGCCCCCCGTGTGTATGGAGTCCTCCCAGTGCTCCCCGTGTGTACGCTGTCCCCCTCCAGTGCCCCGTGTGTACGTTGTGGTCCCCCCCAGTGCCCCCATGTGTACGCTGTCGTCCCCCACAGTGCCCCCATGTGTACACTGTGCACCCCCATTTGTGTACGCTGCCCCCCCCCCGTGTGTACGCTGTGCCCCCGTGTGTATGCTGTCCCCTCCAGTGCCATCCCGTGTGTACGCTGTCCCCTCCAGTGCCCCCCCGTGTGTACGCTGTCCCCCCAGTGCCCGCCTGTGTGTACGCTGTCCCCCCAGTGCCCGCCCGTGTGTACGCTGTCCCCCCAGTGCCTGCCCGTGTGTACACTGTCCCCCCAGTGCCCGCCCGTGTGTACGCTGTCCCCCCAGTGCCCCCCATCTGTATGCTGCCCCCGTGTGTACGCTGCCCCCCCAGTTCCCCCCATGTGTACACTGCCCCCCCGTGCCCCTGTGTGTATGCTGTTGCCCCTGTGTGTGTATACTGTCCCCCCCCAGTGCCCCCGTGTGTGTGTACGCTGTCCCGTCCCCCAGTGCCCCCCATGTGTACGCAGTCCCCCCCAGTGCCCCCCGTGTGTACGCTGACCCCCGTGTGTACGCTGACCCCCAGTGCCCCCCGTGTGTACGATGTGCCCCTCATGCGTAAGCTGTGCCCTCCTATGTGTACCTCGTGTGTACATTGTCCTCCTTCAATGCCCTTTAGTAAAGCTTCTACACTCTGGGTGTCCTGCTTATTGCCAGGGGTTTCATGGGATGGATGTCTTGCCTGTTGACAGGGGTTTCACAGGTGTCATACTCAATGCCAGGGGTTTGTAATTCTTGTGTCCAGGGGTAATGCTCATTGCCAGGGGTGTGTTATCATTAAACATTTAAATACATCCAATGTTTATTCTTACAGTGAAATTTTAGATTTCTGAATTAAAAAAATAAATTGAAAAAAAGCTATGAAATTCCATTGACAAAAAACCTTACGGTTTCACATGTCCCATTAAGGCTTCTTACACATGATCTCGCATTTCTGAAACCTGCTGTAACTCTTCCACTCAAACGCCAAAAAGCAATGAAATTCCGATCATTAAGGCTGACGCCTTAATGGACGTGTTCCTTGCGCAATACAGATATGATACGCCATCACAGCCTGTGGGTAAGTGCAGATTCAGCACTCTCACAGAGTGAGATTGCTGTCACTCACACAATGGTGGAGCTGCTAATTCACAGATTTGTGTGCTCATTGGAATACACACATGCAGTCTATGCAACTGAAGGTCTGAGCAGTAAACAGAGCCGAGAGGATGGGGTAAAAGTGGTGTTGATTGGGGTAGGAGGCAGTGTGGTGCAGATGGGGAGGAATACAAATGTGTAGATGGTAGGAAGGCTAAGCAGCACTGATGGGGGACTAACGAAGCAGATGGGTGGAAAACAGTGGCACAGATTGGGGAAGGTAAGACAGAGTGATGCGATTGGGTGGGAAACAGAGGAGCAGTTGGAGGAAAGAGCACTGATGGGGGAGGGGGTTTGAAGCAAAGGGGATAAAAGGAAAACAGAGCAGTACAGATGGAGAGGGGAGACAGCAGTACAGATGGAAGGACACTGTCATGGATGAGGCAGGCAGAGCAGCCTGGATGGAGGAGGAGACAGAGTATCACTAATAGAGGTGAAGCCAGTGGCACAGATAGAAGGAAACAGTGGCATCTGTGTGGAAAGACAGGGCAGGGCAGATGGGAAAAGACACATTGGTGCAGATGAGGGAATACACACAGCAGTAGGTATCGGGGAAGACAGAGCAGCATGAAGGTGGGAGAAGAAAGTGTAGATGCATAGTAGTTGGGAGTATTATAGTTTTTGCAATTATGAAAGATGTTTCTGGTAACTGCATGTGAATACTAAATGAAATGGATATACAGTATGTAGTGAGTGTGAAAGATGTTGGACTCTCAGTGAGATAGTTCTAGTAATAGTGTTTATTCTAGCACTCGCTATCTTTGAAAACCCATGCAGTTCCTCTACCCTGTCTGGGGTGTTGCTGTCTGCTGTAGTGTTTCTAGCACAGGTCTGGTTTGCAGTGCTGATATACAGATCACACTGTGCTAGAAGCACTACAGCAGACAGATACACCCCAGGCAGGGAAGCGGAACTGCATGGGTTTTCAAAGATGGCGGGTGCTAGAATGAACACTATAGTAACTCAGTGGGCTAGACCGTTTTAGATGATTGCAGGTACTTATTAGGATGAGTGCGCCACATAACTGTTCAGACCTTCAGTTGCATAGACTGCATGTGTGTATTCCAATGAGCACACAAATCTGTGAATTAGCAGCTCCACCATTGTGTGAGTGACAGCAATCTCACTCTGTGAGAGTGCTGAATCTGCACTTACCCACAGGCTGTGATGGCGTATCATATCTGTATTGCGCAAGGAACACGTCCATTAAGGCGTCAGCCTTAATGATCGGAATTTCATTGCTTTTTGGCGTTTGAGTGGAAGAGTTACAACAGGTTTCAGAAATGCGAGATCATGTGTAAGAAGCCTTAATGGGACATGTGAAACCGTAAGGTTTTTTGTCAATGGAATATAGTTCTAGCATAGCCTGGTAGTATGTTTTGTTAAAACCATACACTTTCACCACAAAATATAGTCCAGTTTGACTATCTGGCTCCAAAGCACAAAAATAACAATTTATACCATACAGTATATAGTAAGTACCACCAGTTTATACAGTATCTGCACAGACACCACTTGCCCAAGCTTCTGTACAGAACACTCTGACCTTCAGAGTCAGTAGTGTACAATTTTATACATATCACATTGAAAAAGGCTGTAATGAAAGTACACATTAAAGATCAACAATCATAAGATGAAGACATCCCATCTTCTATTGAAGATGGGATGTTGCTATAGGCAACCAACCAGATTCTATCTATTGTCTTCTAGAAGATACTAAATAAATAAGAAATATATTCTTATTGCTATATATGATTCGGTTGCTATAGGCAAGATTCCATCTTTAATATAACTCCTATCTTAGTGAATAAACCTCACATTATCAAATATATTACCATTGTCAGTATAGTACAGTATTATAATGCGCAAATGTTTCACAACCACACTAGTGGGTGTACAGTGTTTTGGATTGAAATGTCATTGTATCAATAGACTAGCATATACTAGTATGTTCTAACCTTTTGAGTGCCAATGTTGCTGTGAGAGATCTTCAAAATATCCACTAAAAATGCTTGTGTCACTCACAGCGACTGTTCTTTTAGTATAAATTTAAATACAGCAAAGTCAATTAATTGAACTTTAGTTAAATATTACACCAACAAAAAAAAAAAATTGTCACTGTGAGCTACGCTGGCATTTTAAGCAGATATTTTGAGGATCCCTTACAGCAAATTTGGCATTCAAGGGATTAAGCAAACACACCCAAATCTATCATTTAAACATGAAAAAAAATCTAATGGTAATCTTTTTATGTAAACTGATAAAAATAGAAATGGCAAAATGAAAGATCGGCAATATGATGTGGCTAGTAGGCATGTGCACTGGCCACTTTTAGTGTTTTGTGAAACATGTTATGGGTCTGTATCTCTGGCAGTGTTTTGGATCTGGATCTGTTCCAAAACACTACCTTTCATTGTTTCGTGTTTCGTGTTTTGCATCTGTATTTAAAAAAAAAAAACACAGAAATTGCTGAAATTTAAGAATTTTTTTTTCCTCCTACATACAGTAGAAACATATTATTAACCTCAATAACATTAATTTCCACTCATTTCCAGTCTATCCTGAATACCTCACACCTCACAATGTTGTTTGTTGGTGGCACCAAGGAAAGTGGGTGAATATGCAAAGCAGCACAAACATGTGGCCCAACTAGGAGTGGCATTGCAGCAGCAGACATGATGACAGTTTGAAAAATTAGGCCCCAAAGAGCACATAATGCCAAAAAAGAGATACTAGATGGAATTGTCCTTGGGCCCTCCAACCCATCCTTATGTTGCGTAAATAGGACATGCACACTTTAACAAACCAATCATTTCAGCAACAGGGTCTGTCATACAACTGTGGCTGAAATTATTGGTTTGTTTGGGCCCCACAAAAAAAGCAAATCATCTCTCCCTGTACAAACTGGCTCTACAGAAGCAAGATGTCGTTCTTATCCTCATCCTCATGCTAACAGATTATCAATTCGTCCCCACTGGAATCCACCATTACAGGTCCCTCTTTAGTCTCTGGAGGCAATTGTTGGTCTTTGTTAAATAATTGATCATTCATTTTGATGAATATAATCTTCTCCACATTTTGCGGAAGCAACCTCCTACGCCGCTTGCTGACCAGGTTCCCAGCTGCACTAAAAACACTTCCTGAGTACACACTGGAGGGGGGGACAACTCAGGAAAAATAGAGCCAGTTTGTACAGGGGCCTCCAAACTGCCTTTTTTTCCTGCCAGTACAGGTACGGACTATCTGACATGTCTATATGGATGCTGTCACCAAAGTAATCCTCCACCATTTTTTCAATGGTGACAGTAGACATGTCAACAAGTGTTGGCAGGTCCTTCAGTCCAGACCAGAAGTCCAAACTCGCTCCTGCCTGCTCTGCATCACCGCCAGCAAGTTTGGTAGAAAATGTATGCTGTTTCCTCACAGGTGTGGGAGAAAATGAAGAAGGAGCTGTTGTCGTGGCTTGGTCCGCTTCAGATGACAATCTCCTGACCAGCAGGTCTTTGCACCGCTGTAGACTTGTGTCTGCCATAAACAGAGACACAACATATGCTTTAAACCGAGGATTGAGCAGTGGCCAAGATGTATTCCTCTGAAATACTAACCACCCTCGTAACCAGGAAAAGCATATGAACGGCTTCATCTACAAGACCTACATGCTCTGTGGAATTGCAATGCTTTAGCTCCTCCTTCACTTTCTCCAGCTGCTTCTGCAGGGGAATGACCTGACTCTAGCTGGCAGTGTCGAAACTGACTTCATGTGTGGCAAGTTCAAACATCTGGAGAACCTTGCACAACACAAAAATCAGTCTCCAGTTCGCTTGAGTCAGTTGCATCCCCATTCCTTTGCCTAGGTTGTAGGTGGCTGTATAGGCTTGAATGACCTTTTGCTTCTCCTCCATCCTCTGCAGCATATAGAGGGTGGAGTTCCAGCGCATCACAATCTCTTGTTTAAGGTGATGGTAGGGCAGGTTCAGGAGTTTTGATAATGCTCCAGTCTTCGGCAGGCAGTTTCAGAATGGCGAAAGTGGCTGTTCCTTTCCACTCTGTGTCCTAAAAAGCATCATTTTGGCAAGCTTACGTTTCTCTTCAAACGATTTACATTTTTTTTTCCTCAAGTTACTGAACTTTGCCATTTTGGATTTTACCTGTCCTCTACAATGACATTGGGAATTGGTAGATGACATTGCTGGCATTTCGTGTTCTATGTCATGACTAGTGGCAGCAGCTTCAGCACTAGGAGGAACTGGTTGTTGTCATTTCACTATTTTGTCCTCCAAATTTTGGTTCTCTGTTATCGTTCTGGAGTATAACTGGACTGGAATTATGCAGCCCTATCACTGGACTGGACTTCTGGAGCAATATCACTGGATTTTAATGGCAGTATTACTGGACTTATGCAGCAGTACCAATGGACTTTAACGTTAGTGCTACTGGACTGGACTTATGCAGCAATATCACTGAACTGAATTTATTTAGCAGCATCACTGGACTTATTCAGCAGTACCAATTGACTTTAACATAAGTGCCACTTGACTGTACTTATGCAGCAATATCACTAGACTATACACACAGTATAACTGGACTGGAATATACAAACCTTATCACTGGCACTGGACTGGACTAGTACAACAGACAGCACTGTCACCAGACAAGACAGCACTACTAGACTAGACAGCACTATCACTGGAGTGGACGGTGGGCGGGTGAGCAGACAGTCAGGCAGGTGGCCTGGATATGGTGCCTCTTCACTCACCTAGACTGGAGTGAAGAGGGTGTCCTTCCACCTGCCTCTTTAAAGGGTCTGGATCTCACAAGATCCAATAGAGGGATCTCGTGAGGTCCATCCGGAGACCTGTGATCTGAGTCTGTGCGGAAATTCCTGAACAGGCTCGAAGCATGAGTTCAGATTGGGGGTGTCCGGGGGTGTCTGAATTCCCCCAATCCGAACTCGCACATCCCTAGTTGCTAGCTAATGAAAACGATGTTGATTGTCATTATTGCAGTTGCCCTCCATTAATAGAAATTGAAATTCAATTTTAAAAGATGTGAATGGGTCCACCTTTAATTTTCTTACAATTATGTGAATTAACCCTTACTGTACTCATCCTATCCTTTCTCAACTTTTTGCTTCACCATTTCATCTCTCTAGGCATAACAGTAATGTGCACTACTTTCTATATATAGGGAAATGTATACTTTTTTTTATTCATGCACAGTGCATATATCTAGATTCACACTTTAAGCATATTTGGATGTATTCTCAAGCATACTTATATATTTATGGAAATTCATATTTTAGCAAAATTGGGGGGGGGGCATTTTGTATCAATTATTAAGGCCCTTATTCTGGTTGACTTGTCATGCTATGATTCTGGGGGACTTGCAGCCTTGCAAGTCCCCCAGATGCCGAATTCTGGTCTGTATGCCCCCCCCCCCTCACACGCCGGGTTCATTCACACAGGCAGCAAATGGAGGTTTAACATAAAAATCCATTTGCAGGCTATGTGGAAACACCCACATCTTTCTATGGTCACCGACCATCGAATGATTTGGTAAGTGCATGCATATCTAAAGTGACTCTCGTCACTTTGATATGTGTGCACATTTGAGAGGAACTGGGCAGGCAGCTGACATTCGGTAATGTCAGCTTCCCGCCCCTGGCACCCATGTCACGGGCAAATTGCCATGGGAATGCCCAGCACTTTCATGGTAATACCCATGAAACTCTGGGAGTTCCCATGGGTGCGAATATTCACCATCACCCCACGCCCGCAGTCATTGCCCCACGCCCCAGGACAGTCTGTTCGCCATGCCCGCAGGCACCTGGCATATGCACAGAAGTGTGCACACGCATGCTTATATGCACATCGTGCAAATGTGAATGCGGAGGATGTAAATGGGCCAGAATAAGTTCCTAACTCCTATGTTTCAGAAGTAAAAATGCAGCCTAATCTAAATGATTACCATAATAAGAAGCTCATAGAAGCCTTTAAATGAAAGATGATTAATTGTATCTGTGTTTTAGATTTCAACATTATTTCATGTTATAGGAAAAACTGTTTTATGCAAAATTCCTTAGCAATTAATGAATAATAGATCCCATGCCAGTGCAATTTAAACATTTTAAAACATTAAATATACTGTAGCATTCATATTTTATTTGTATTGTGTGCATCAAAAAACATACATAAATCCAAAAGATACAGAACATGCAGTACATATATGATAGATTAACATAGTGTTTTGTACATTAAAAACATTTACACCATAGAATTACCTTTTTATTTTTCTGCTACTGATTCCTATCCCAATGCAACCATACATCTGTTTTGCGTCTATTATTGCTTGGGTGCCGTGCTACCCTGCCTACAAGGCACTTGAAATACTGACTCCCAATTTGTTTTCCTCCTCGGTAGCTTCCATTATAAGACCCTTGATACAATGGGCTTTATTCTAGTTCACTCTTAGAGGAAAATTCCTTCTCAGGTGGCAAAACCATGTGCACTGCAGGGGGCAGATGTAACAGGTGCAGATAGTATTAGATTTGGGTGATTTATTTTGTTTCTGTGCAGGGAATATACTGACTGCTCTATTTTTACACTGCAATATACATCTTACTTTGAAGTAAAACTCCACCCAAATCTAATTCTATCTGCACATGTTACATCTGCCCCACCTGCAGTGCACATGGTTTTGTCCATTTAAGAAGGAATTGGCCTCTAAGAGTGAACTAGAATAAGGCACAATGTTTGGACTTTGAGTTTTTGTGAACCAGATGCATTATTTTACATTCTTAACAGCAAACTGTAATTGCCATGTTCTTGACCATTCCTCAAGTCTACATAGGTCCTCAATCATTTGTTTTACCCCCTCCCGGTGTTTCTTCCCTGTTGCCTATCTTTCTATCATCTGCAAAAAGGCATATTTTCCCTTCAATATCATTTGCAATGTCGCAAACAAATATTTTAAAGAGCATTGATCCAAGAACAGGTCCTTGGGATACTGCACAGTTAACATTTACCTCTATAGAATGCACTTAATTGACAACAACTGTTTCCTATCCTGCAACCAAAATCTTATCTAGTTATTTTAGTGTTTTATATTCCAATCCCATGCTTTCAAGTTTATTTAGCAGAAGATATAGATATGTCTAAGATAAACAAAGGAAAAACACAGTAGGGTTTTGGGGCACACTTTTGAATTATTGTTGACATGAAAAAATTAATAAGATTAAGATATTACTTTTATTACACAAGTTAAAAGATGTCACTTATAAATAGAAGATAAAACATATAAACATTTTAATTAAATTTAACACAATACAAAGGAATTGCAGTTGTCACAGTTTCAAAGGTGAAAATGATTGTTTAGTGGTTTCTAATCCCAGGCTAAATACAAACAAGGGGTATGCACGATTATTTTTTACACAGCGACTAGTTGGTAAATTATGTAATTCAAAAACTCCAATATAATACAATCTGAATATTTCTGTACACCCCTAGCACACTGAGCACACTCTGTTCAACAAATTAAATGCTTCAACCGTATCTGACCATCCCAGGGATATTCAGATATGGTTGAAGCCTTTAATTTGTTGAAGCCTTTAATTTGTTGAACAGAGTGTGGTCAGTGTGCTAGGGGTATAAAACAATATCCCTATTGTATGATATTGGAGTTTTTGAATGACATAATTTACCAACTAATCGCTGTATAAAAATAATCGTGCATACCCTTTGTTTGTATTTAACCTGGGATTAGAGACCACCAAATAATCATTTTCACCTTTGAAACAGTGACATCTGCAATTCCTTTGTATTGTGTTAAATTGAATTAAAATGTTTATATGTTTTATCTTCTATTTATAAGTGACATCTTTTAACTTGTGTAATAAAAGTTATATCTTAATCTTATTTAATTTTTCATCTGTCAACAATATTTCAAAGTGTGCCCCAAAACCCTACTGTGTTCTTCCTTTGTCTATCTTAAACATATCTATCTCTTCAGTTTATTTGCTGAACTATTTTGGGAGCACTACCTACCCAGTAACCCGTTAGATACGTTTTTGAAATATAGTCCTATGTTTGTTTTTCAATATCAATTTCAATATATTACGTTTGAATGTGCTTGTGACAATCCTTCCTGTTAGTGTAAGTTTATTTAGCAGTCTACAGTGTGGTACAGTGTCATATACCTTATATAAAGTGTAGATATGCTACACCTAACCCTCCCCATATCTACTATTCTAGTAACCTAGTCAAAAATGTCAAAAAGACTTCATTGGATTGATCTTGCCCCAGTAAATCCATGCTGTTTTGGATCCTGTAAATTGGTTTAAGATATTCCTCAACTCTTTTTAAAGTTTTACAATTATTGTCCCTACTACTGTTGTAAGGCTCACTGGTCTATAGTTTCTTGCTTTTTCTTTGCTTCCACTTTTGTTCAGTGGTATCACATTCACTATTCTTGAATCCTCAGAAATTACACTGGTACCTAGTGACTGGATGAATAATTCTGGTAATGGTGCTACCAGGACATCTTTAAAATCTTTTAGTATCCTGGGATGTATCCCATATGGTCCTATTGATTTTTCTGCTGTCAGTTTTAAGAGTTTTGTTGGGATCTTATCCTATGTAAATATACTTTTATCCACCTTATTTTTATGACTGTCCTTGCAACTTAACGGTGGCCTCTTTCCTTCTTCTGTATATGTGTACTGAGCAAAAAATAATTATTTAGGTTACATGCTTTTTGCCTTGTCACCCTCCACTAAACTCTAACACTCTTTCTTAAGTCGTATTGCTCCATTTGATTTTCTTCTTTTGCTTAAATATGTAAAAAAAAGTTTTGCCTCTTTATGTAATCACCTCTTAGCCTCCTTCCATTTGTCAGGATACACCACTTTGTTGTTATTTTTTTGAGTCTGCTTGTATTTCCTAAAAGCCATCTTTTTTTGAACTAGTTGACACCTAGGCCCTTATTCTGATCGGTGCGGATATATCCGCGTGCGTTCGGGCCGCCGATGTTTTGCGTCTGCGCATGTGCAGAGGCGTCTCTGCGCATGTGCGAGCGGGGCGTACGGCCAAATCCTGCATGATATGTGAACACTCCGAACAGGGGGTGGAGAGGGGCGTGAAGGGCTATTTGGGCTCATTACCATATGCATACGCCCCGCGTTTCATGGGAGTTCCCATGAAAACGCTGGGCGTACGTATGGTAATGCGGCCGTGACGCACGTGTAGGGGGCGGACATATGACATCGCCGGATGTCAGCTGCCCGCCCTGATCCCTGCTTTTGCACAGAGAAATGTCCGTGTGGTCTGAGGTTGCGGGTGCTGGTGGAGCACTCGGTTCTGCATTCGATGGTCTGCGACCATCGAATGATGGGGGAGGTTCCCTGAGATGGAGGAGGCGTATTCCGTGAAAAATACACGTGCAGTCCGTTCGGCCAGCTTCTTACCGCATACGGACGGAGTTGGCGATCCGTATGGAAGGCGGGGTTTCGCAAGCACGGTCCTGGCCGCATAATCGGCTCCGGCCGCACCGATCAGAATAAGGGCCCTAGTCTACAATGAATTTTCCTGGTTCTTTTCCTAATGCTTTTCATATAAAGGTCTGTTTCTTTTAGCAATGCACTTTTTAGGGTTTTTTGAACTCTCCTTGCACTCCTTTCAAGCTCCTCCAATCCGCTAATGAATCACTTACACATTTAACCTTCTGTGTAAAGTCAACCTTATTAAAATCCAATACCTTTGTTTTTGTGTGTCAGCAGTTTGATCCTGTCTTTATAATAAAGCATTCTGGATGATGGCCAGTGAATAATGATTCTCACCACATATATGTCTAATATCCTGTCACCATTTGTGAGTATTAATTGGCCCCCTCACCATCTGCTTGTAAGTAAATAGAAATATGCAAGACACCCCCCCCCCCCCAATTGACATCAGGTATATTGAAATCTCCCATGATTATAATCTCTCTCACTAAAGCCATTTTAGTTATATCCAGCAATATAATCATGTCCAATTCCTACTCCTGTTTTGGTGGTCTAATAATAACCCCAGTATTAACTGGGTCCTTCTCCCCCATTTCTTTAATCATTCTAACATCCCTGGGTTTATTCATGAATATTCTCTATTTAACTAACATTTAGCCTTATTTCACATGCATTGCTACTCCTCTGATTCTTCCTATTCTATCCTTACTAAATAAATTGTATCCTGATAGAGCTAACAAAATCATCCCTTGTCAGTATCACGGTTATATATGGAATTTAGTTCCCTAAGTGCAAGTTCAGAGACCACACTTTAGAAAAAAAAGTTTTGCCTCTTTATGTAATAACCTCTTAGCCTCCTTCCATTTGTCAGGATACACCTCTTTGTTGTTATTTTTTTGAGTCTGCTTGTATTTCCTAAAAGCCATCTTTTTTTGAACTGGTTGACACCTAGACTACAATGAATTTTCCTGGTTCTTTTCCTAATGCTTTTCATATAAAAGGTCTGTTTCTTTTAGCGATGCACTTTTTAGGTTTTTTTTAACTCTCCTTGCACTCCTTTCAAGCTCCTCCAATCCGCTAATGAATCACTTACACATTTACCCTTCTGTGTAAAGTCAACCTTAATAAAATCCAATACCTTTGTTTGTGTGTGTCAGCAGTTGGATCCTGTCTTTATAATAAAGAATTCTGGATGATGGCCAGTGAATAATGATTCTCACCACATATATGTCTAATATCCTGTCACAATTTGTGAGTATTACTTGGCCCCCTCACCATCTGCTTGTAAGGAAATAGAAATATGCAAGACACCCCCCCCCAGGTATATTAAAATCTCCTATGATTATAATCTCTCCCACTAAAGCCATTTTAGTTATATCCAGCGATATGATCCTGTCCTATTCCTACTCCTGTTTTGGTGGTCTATCAATAACCCCAGTATTAACTGGGTCCTTCTCCCCCATTTCTTTAATCACTCTAACATCCCTGAGTTTTTTCATGAATATTTTTTATTTAACTAACATTTAGCCTTTTTTCACATGCATTGCTACTCCTCCGATTCTTCCTATTCTATCCTTACTAAATAAATTGTATCCTGGTAGAGCTAACAAAATCATCCCTTGTCAGTATCACGGTTATATATGGAATTTAGTTCCCTAAGTGCATATTCTGTGCATCTGTTATAACTAGCCATGTTCAGCCAGTACATAAAAAATGCTAACTCTAAAGTTGAATTTAGTTGTTTGATGTTTAGAAACATTTATTTTACTGTTCACTTTAGATTCAGTGGGATGCAGCCATGGTGTAAAGGATAAATATATATATATTAATTTTGTTTAAGACAGGCTAGCTACACCTGAGCACAAATTAACAAATGATTAAAGGAAATAATTGGCACTGTGAGTAAACACCAGTCAGCATACAACAATAGACTACAATTCACCAAACATTTCTCCTCACACAGACCACTTACAAGCAATTCATTACATCAAAAACTTTAAAAAACATACCTTTGTTTGCATGTGCGAGGGAAATTCAGTGATCAAAGTGTTTTATGTTGCCTTGCAGTTTCCTATGGTCTAACGCTTGTATAGCGCTAATATTATGTTAAAGCTTACATGTAAGCACACTACAGTCATATGTCCCATACACACATGGCAACAGAGTCTCCATGCTGAGTGAAGTAGTGTAGCACAGAAGTAAACTAGAGTCAGATCTCTTACAAATAGTGATACAATCGCCCTGCGTGTATGCCGCAGTACAATGATTTAAAGAGTGAACTATTCCATGTGAATGCAATGATTACAGACTCCACCCAAAACATTCCCATCTAAAAAGCCAAGCAGTGCTGGTGTAAGGCTTCTCAGGACCCTAGGCAAATCCTCAACCTACTGCCTTCTTACACTGTCACCAATACCCACTATCAAGCTCCTCCAGCAGTGCCTGAATTAAGATTCCAGGTGCTGTAAGATAATACACATGTAGCTTCCCTTGTAATGCTGGAAAATACACGTGTATGAGGGCTCAGGGACTCACCATTCATACTGCTCACGTGAATGTAAGGAAGTTTATAGAACTGGTAGGTATGATCTAACACTTGTGGCGTGTGAAGGAGACTTTGACTTTAGGCTGCCCAGCTGGTGCTGTATCACAATGTGCATAAAGTAATGGTTCCATCAGTAAGTTACATTGGCAAAGCAATCTGGCAGTCACCTTAAGAACTTTACTACCACCACCATCACCACAGTACATTGGGACTGGTAATAGCTAACAAGCATGGAACAAATTTGTCCTTAGTTTTATTGTTATTTATTTGCCTTGGCTGTCAACTGCACTCCCCCTATTCATGGTGCCCTAGGCTGAAGCCTAATTAGCCTATTGGTGAATCAGGCACTGTCCTCCATTGAAACTGTGGACTTGGTGTTTTAGAAGTTCCACAGCCACGTCTGCATTAAGTTTGCAGCCTGGCCGATGGTGATTTCTGTGCATGTGCATGCGCTGGGAATATGCACCCACTCCGAATAGTGGGATTGCTGGGTGAACACACCCAGGACAGTAGGTGGGGGGTGGAGAGGGGTGTGGGGAGGCGGGCAGCACCATTCCCATATGGGAATGCCCCGCGTTTAAGGGGTGTTCCCTTGATAATAAGAACATGTCGCAGGTAGGGAGGGCGGGCTGACATCACCAGATATCAGCTTCCCGCCCATTTCCTCCTGAGGGTGCACGCATATGTAAGGTTGCTTAGAGCAACCTTACATGTGCGTGCATGTTTCACATCAGTCGATGGTTGCCGACCATCGAATGATATGGGTGTTCCAATGCAGCATATGCATGGGAACACACACTGCGTGGGAGGGTGGGAGAGTAACCCGGCATTTGCTGGGTGGGGTTTGATGGACTTGCAAGGTTGTGAATTCACAGCCTAGCAAATCAACCAGAATAACCTCCTAAGTACAATAAGCATATGTTCCTTATAGAGATCTTTAATTTTGTAATGGACAGACTGAGTGATACCCCCCTCAGATCCAGGTGCCCTAGTCAGCTGCTTAAAGCAAACTAATGGTAAAGCTGACCTTGAGCCCAAGCTATAAATTAGCTTTCTCTAACAAGCATTACATTCCAACATGGCAGACAACTGTAAGAAGAGAAACAAAAAAGATGTATTTACCTATGCAATAAATGCTACTATGCAATACAATCCTATTTCATTTGCATCAGATGTGAGCAGTGATTGTTCACTTTACCTATGCAATAAACACTGCTATGCAATAACAATCTATTTCGTTCACATCCAATGGTAGCGGCAATTGTTTAGTTTACCTACTGTATGAAATAAACACTGCTATGCAATACAATCTTAAGGTGCGTAGACACGGGGGCGATTTTGTGTAATATCGCGGGAAATATGGTCGCTAAGCGACCATATTGCCCACGATGGGAGTGTGCACCGGCGATATATCGCCGGGTGTGCGCTCCCGTTTTTACCCCTGTAGTGATCCCTGGTCGCAGGAACATGCTCCTGCGACCAGCTGATTTCCATTGCCGGGCCCCCTCTGCAGTTTCTTTTTCTTCAGCGACCATCTCTGGTCGCTGATGAAAAGGAGAAACTGAGCAATATATTGCTCAGCAATATATTGCTGAGCAATATATCTCCCCCGTGTGTACGGGGCTTTACAGTATTTCAGTATGTAATAATTCTGTAGCAGGTCAAAGTTTTGGCATAAATGTTTAAGTCAAACTTTATAATCTTCTGTTTTAAAATGAATGTACTGTATAGGGTCCTACATTAGACATTTGACAGTAGTGTCTTCAAACATTGGATTTGCAAAGAATGGGTATAATAAAAAAAGGAATTTAAAACACAGCAGCTTTGCACTATTCAGTATTCACTGCAATACTTGGTATGCAATTTACATGCCTGATGTAAACTGTTTTAGTACTGTTTTAGCATTCTGTTCACGTAGTATTGAAACTGCTGAAAGTGCTACACATGTACTGTACAAAGCAATAAAATTGTTAAGACGACATTGATTCAAAAGCATTCAACTTCAAATTTAAAGGGAAACAATCACATGTATTTGAAACATATTTTGCACGTTATAGATAAAAAAATACTGTATTTTACTGCTAAATAAATTTATTGAAAAACAACATTGAAATGATTTAGCCTGTTAGGTCTATGCCATCCTTATCTGCCATATAAATCATTTCACACATGCACCTAAAGTAAATAACGACATACTGTACTGTAGCACTGATATTTAAAGCACCAATACTATCCCCCTTTATATATATGCAAATAAATAAAAATATTACATTTGAAATTTGCTGAAACTACAAAAATTATATTGTATAAAGCATAATATTTATAAATTATTATCTTGTTATTTTTTTTTATTTTAGTATGTATATATATATATGTATACATTCTTGAATATTTTGCATGAAATCTCTGTGTAGAAATTCACCACTCAATTTGCTTTTCCTTTATTTGATTGTGTGAAGCAGTCAAAGCTTTGCATAGTTAAAAACAAGTCAATGGAAACTGATGTGTACTTTTCCCAAGCATAAATGGTTTAGTATGATTATGCCCATACTAAGTGCAAGCACATAAGCATGAAGTCATTGCCAGATTGATTATTACTGACGAAGGTGATGACTAAGGGTTAATATCAATAGGAATTACCTCTGAAGAAGATTAAAAGCCTACCGTAGCTTTGTTTAGAACAGGGATCAGAAAGATCAAGGGATTATTAAGAATATTAATAGTGAGTGACATGTGTGTGTAAATATATCTAATTTTATTCTGCAAATGTGGTGGGGCTATTATTGATGGAGTATATGTATTGTAAACAAATTGCACAATTGATGAGCAATGTGCTACTATAGTTATTTAATAGCAGAATTTAACTTGAATGAATGTTCTTATAGTGTACATTATCTACCATTTCACTACATTGGGAATAGAATTGGTAGGGAAATGCAGGACTAGATATATATGGGATACGGTCACTAGGTCTACAAGCATTAGGTCGACAAGAATTAGGTTGACATCACTAGGTCAACAGGCATAAAGGTCGACATGACTGAAGAACAACATGGGTTAGGTCAACAGGGTCATTTGGTTGACAAAAGAATTAGGTCAACATGGGGAAGGTCGACATGGTCTTTTCACTTTTTCTTGAGCTGACATGTGCGGTATTTTATGCCCTACCATCCACTAGGGCATGGTTGGAGAATAAAATAGTGTGCCGAGCATAGAGAGGCACCGTGCCCAAAGCATGGCGAACGTAGAGCACCATGCTAGGGGATGTGTTGCTACATTTCAGTGTCCATGAAATGAAATACCCCATGTCAACCTTTTGACTGTGGACCTTCCCCATGTTGACCTTCAGTCATGTCGACCTTTCTGCATGTCAACCTTCAGTCATGTCCACCTTCATGCATGTCGACCTAGTGGTGTCGACCTAATGCTTGTCGACCTAGTATCCTATGATCCATACCCATTTATACTACACTATGCATTACAGCAAAAAAAGCTACTCCTGCTCAATCAACACCAGAGCATGGATATGTAATTCTTCCTTGTAGAACAACATGAATGATAAAGGCTTAGGTTCCACCTCACAACTATGTGAGTAATTAATGCTAATTTAGGGCCTTATTCAGACCTGGCTGCTGGGATGCTAATTTTTGTAGTCCTGTAACAGTCCTGTCCTGCCCCGCCTGAGTAAAATCCCACCCTGTACAAGTCTGCAATTTGCTTTGCATGGCTTGCGAACATTGGCTGTATCAGCCATTAGCTGCAAATTCATTCACAAGCCACTCACCAACTTGACCTTGAAAAAGCTGTCCTTGAAGTGACAGCGAAACACGTTGGTGTGTTTCCAGGGACCTGTCTGTGATCTGTCAATATCACCCTGCCTAATCATCTGGACTTGCACTTATATCCCCACCTTGGGGATTTATACGACAAGCACCTTTGCACTTTAGAGAGGATCCCTATTCCATCTTGGTCCTCACAGACTGGGACACCTCCAGAGAACTATATGAAGTTTTACAAGTGGAGTACCATTTCCTTCATCAATACAGCCGCATCTTAGAGAGGATCCCCCAAGCCACCAAGTCCCTCTACAGGACTGGGACAACTCCAGCAGCCATAAAAAAGGAATACAATTTGGACTCCCTATCTTCTTTCTCCAACAAGTGCCGGGACTTTCTGAGTGACCAGAGCAGGTTATTTATCCACAGACAGGTCTACATGCTATTATTCTCCTTTCAAATTACTTATATCATGTGTTTTATTGTCATTTTTTATAATAAATGTGTTGTGCATTATAATTTGTTTGCATCATTGAAAGAGCGCTGCACACCCCCTTCTTTCTATGGGCCTTATTTATACCCAGAGCCGGATTAACAATGGGCCTGATGGAGCTACAGCTCCAGGCCCACTCTCTAAATAGGCCCATTTTGTAGCTGAGGGTCAGGGCTTTCCAACGAGCCCAGCCCCGCATCTCTAGCCCCCTGGGAACCGGAGATACTGCCAGGCAAAGCTGGAACGTTTTCCCCATAGGATAACATAAGACCCACAAATTCCGACTCCCACCTGGTTCCAACGGCATCACAGAAGCTCAAGGTTGATCTCAGTCTAACCCAAATTGCTGGGCCTTCAATCTGATACCAGGCTGGTCCATATGGGTTCATTGGTTCTAGAGATATTTCGTGTAAACCGATTTTTTTTTTTTCATTTTTGAAATGTAATTTCATGGTTGTTCATGTTGTTTGAGGACAGATTTCTCTGGAACCAAATGGCCCAGTTTCACAGGACCAAATTCATTTGAAAATAATTTTAATCCCTCGAGTAAATGGGTCAGTTGGTTCCGAAGAGATAGCTGGTTGTTTAAAGGGGGGAGGGTAGTTTTCTCTCCTCCTCACGCCAGAAAATGCAGGAACTAGGCTGGTGTAAAAGGGGCCAATCCGGGAATGTCCCTGCATGATCCTGGGTCAATATTCCTGGGTAAATCCCTGCATTTTCTGGTGTGAAAGGGGTATTATATCAAATAGCTGGGACCTACATTGCTCTGAATAAAGCCGGGCAGCCCCCTGCTCTCTGTCCGGCTGTCAATGGCTGTCATTTCTGCCTGTCGGCGGCTGTCCCTCAGTTACCACAAGCATGTATTCCCCCTTGGCAATGAGCATGTAATCCCACATGGCAATGAGCATGGAAACTCTGGCAATGAGCATGGAACCCCTGGCAATGAGCATATAGGTAAGCAGCACATGTAGCATCATTTTTTATAGGCATTATGGTGTTTGGCTTAATACGTAATGGACATTATGGTGTGTGGCTTAACATGTAATGGATATTATGGTGTAATTTTTAATGCACACCTTTGGCGCGCAATGCCGGTTTATGAATCATATTGTGCATTATTGCTCAATCTGTTTGGTATAGTGTGTATTTTGGCTCAATCCATGTGGCAGAATGTGAATTTTTGCCTTAATCTGTGTGGCATAATGTGAATTTTGACTCAATCCGTGAACCATAGTGTGAATTTTGGCTCAGTCAGTGTGAATTTTTTTCTCATTCCATGTGGCATAATGTGTAAGAGTATAAAGGGGTGTGTACAGTATAAAGGGGTTACTATTGTGTTGCATGATTTGTCTAAGGGATATATGGGGTCCGGTATGATATGCTGGCAGTCGAAATACCGACGCCGGACTCCCGACCGCCGCAATGCCGACAAGGGGGGGCTGTGGATCGCTCCCCCTTTCTGGTTCGCTGCACTCGCCAAGCATAGGGCACGGTGCCTTGCTACGCTCGGCACACTATTTTATTCTGACTGGAGTGCCGCCTCACCCAGCAAGTATCTTAGGACATCGGCATCCTGCGGGTGCACCTTTGGATATCTCCCTGCATTTTTCCTATGTCAGCCCCCTGCTTTTTCCAGGCATATATAATTATTTGAAAGTATTTACAAAAATAGAGACACACCCATGAGCAGACCACCCAACCAGAACACTGGTCACGCCCCCCACATTATTAGGTGCTGGCCACAACCCCTATTATTGTGCATAATAGGCCCTTGATCATTTTCAGCTCCAGGCCCATTTAGACCTTAATCTGGCTCTGTTCATACCTGGCTGCTGGGCTGCTAATTTTTGTACTCCTGTAACAGTCCTGTCCTGCCCCGCCTGAGTAAAATCCCACCCTGTACAAGTCTGCAATTTGCTTTGCAAATTCATTCACAAGCCACTCACCAACAAATGTGTGCAGTGCGCAGTCTGTGTGTAGCCCAGGACTTACTCAGCGGCTGCGATAGAAACTGTCTGATCTACCGAAGCTGACGTCACACGCATTCCCCTAAAATGCCCCGGCACGCCTGCATTTTCCTCGACACTCCCAGAAAACGTCCGCTACCACCATCAAATGCCAGCTTTCTGTCAATTAACTTGAGTATGGCCAGTTGAGAAAAAAAGTAGCAGGATTTTATCGAATAATGGCCTCGTGCATGCGTAATATGGTCAGAAAGCATAAACAGCGTATTGATAATCTCCCAGCCTGTGATCAGGGCTGAATTAGACCCTTAGTACCCATCTTCCATTGTGCAGGCTATTCATTTTGGATAAGGTTATGGTTCCCAAACTTATGAAAAGACATTCACATTCATAAATCTTGGATTTTTCTTTAGCACTTGCATTCCCCACATGGTTTAAAACAAAGGTGTGCAGATTCTTTTGAAAATGCAAAGCTGCTGCTTCTTAATAATGTAACACATAATGTAACACTCACACCTCTAACTAATTCGATACCTTGGGCCAGTGTGTTTGCACTAGCCTGGACACATTAATGTTAGGGATCCACCAGCTGGTTGTGGTTGGTTGGCTCAGTTTTATTGAAATTATGCTAAGCACCTCAAATTGTATTCTATGTTACAGGGTGTGCACATGAATTTTCCCTTTTTTCTTGTGGGTATACAAGTCTAAAGGTCCATGCACACTGGGCAATTATGCCCAGCGTGTATGGACAGCGATAATCGATATCATCGCTGGGAGGACAGCCGCTCAGTGCATACAAACTGAGCGACTTTTCCCCTGCCCAGCACCATCAGAAGGGGGAGGACAGCTTTGCATAGTGCAGTGCTATGCAAAGCCATCCTCAAAGGCTTTCCCTGGGCAGCATTGAGCTGAAAAACACTCAAACTTGATGTTTTGAGGGGCTATCAGCTCAAAGTCGCCCAGTGTGTTTGGGCCTTTAAAATAGTGGCACCTCTCAGTATGTTAAGAATTAGGGTATAAAGTGAAAGGACAACCAATTGTACAATGTGTACATCTGTACACTTCCAGACGGAGACTGCTTTTACGTGGAATGGCACCTCTCCCACCTGCCCAATTGTATTTTCAAGAAGAATCATATTGTAATAGTTAATCTAGCATTTTTTTTAGTACCTAAATTATTTTTTTTAAATAATAATATATTTTGGATCTGTTTTCATTCATGTAGTATTATTAATATAAGGCATGAATAAATGATGGACACTATTGCAATCGCAGTTGTGATTATGCATGCTGAGAATGTGTACAATTTATGCTAAAATCCCAAGTACACCAAAAAGGTAGAGATGACCAGCAGAGCCATTACATAAGTATTGATAATTGACAGATAAGCATAATAATTGACAAATTGAGTAAATTAACAACCATGCTGTATGGCAGTTTGACAATGATTCCAGAGTCATGCTTTTTGAGTATGGATTGCAAGTGCAATCGGCAACACATCTGCATTTTTGACACCATTATCCCATAAGTGCCCACAATGGTGCCTTCCGTCCATACAATGGGCGGTATTCAATGAGGCTGATTCGCCAGGTTTTTATGGCGATTTTGTGCTGTAGGGCGAATTTTTGACTAAAATGGTGAATCACCCTATTCAATGACCAGATGGCGAATACATTTCAAGGTTTTTTTGGCCATGATTCACCGAGTAGCAATCGCTATCTTTTTATGGTGAAGTGGAATTTGAACTTTTAAAATAAAGTGTTTTGTTTTTTACAATTGGTGTCAAAAAAATCAGGAATTTTATTCTGAGGAGGGGCATGTTATTTTTATTCATGTGCTGTAAGCACATGAATATATATTCAGGGTCAGCGAGCCCCTGACTCGTTGAATACTGGAGCCGGCGAGGCTCCGGAACGCGGCGGGCAGTGGCGAATGTGCAGCGAATCCTAAACAGGATTCGCTGCAAGTCGCCAGTATACTCATTGAATACTGCCCAATATGTGTAAAGGTAAAAGCTGCAAGTGACATCACTATTAGATAGGGTGACCAACTCATCCCTTTAATCCGGGACACATATTAATTACACAGGTTCTGTGGCTGGCGTTCACCTGGTTTTAAACTGCCACAGAACCTGTGTAATTAATATGTGTCCCGGATTAAAGGAATGAGTTGGTCATCCTACTATTAGATGTTGGTGCAAAGCATATGCATGTGCAGTAACTGGATAATAACTGAATTCCTAAAATATCAACATTGTGTGCTTTAATGAATGAAGCCCATTAATAACATTTATTTACAGTCATTTCCACTGTAAAATGGCACCTGTCAATGACCAGAAGCTCTAAAACCAATTGTTAGTAAATCGCTAAATTGTTAGCTGCACTGCTGCAGCCACTCTTCAAAGTAATTGTGTAGGTCACCGGCACACCTGACCCAAAACAGCATGCACCTTCTGTAAAGCAGCATTAACCTCAGTTAGCAGAGTAAGTCATGGCTGCAGGTGACCTGGCATTCTACTATATCTACCGATAGCAACCCAGCAGCCCAAATATACATGGCCAGCTGCAGCATTGGTGATATGTGAGATAGTGTCCATTACCACCCACTTCCTCCCTGTTACCAGTAGATCATAATTACAGCACATCTCACGAGTGAGGTATCCTGATTTTTATACTGTGGAATGTCACACAAGCTTACCTATGAGAGGATCCCTCCCAGCTACTGTACATGGTAACCAAAATTCCAAGGAGGGTGTTTTCAGCACCAGGTACAGTATGTCATGGTTGCCTACCTGACCCTCTCCTTCAGGAAGGAAATGCTTTGTTCCAGGGCTTCCCTAGTAATGTATGATTACATCACCTTTGATGAGCTAGTTAATTGATAAGAAAGGTGTTTCACCACAGGTGGTGGCAAGCATACATTACCAGGGAAGTCCAGGAATAGAGAAATCTCTCCCTAAAGGAGAGGGCCATGTAGGCAACCATGCAGTATGTACAGAACGTACTCTATGCAAGCGTCACCTACACTGCTATAACCCCATTACCTGAAGTCTACATGTATCTCCATGCCCATGCAAGATCCCCATTACAGAAAAACCATCATATACTGTAGATAAGGCAGGCCCTTTAAGCATTAAGCCTGTACCTGCCAGTGGCACTGAGAAGGGTGTACCCTGTGATTTTATTTGCCAGCCCTGTATCTTAAATTAGATTTATTAGTTTTGAAACCAATTTTTAGTAAGTCTTCAAGTCATAATAAACACATGTGAAAGCATCAATGTAATTTCCAATGCTTTGTTTTGATCAGTTTTTGGGTACTTTTTTATTCTATTGTTGCCTATACTCTATAGTCTGAATGATCAGTAGTCAATATTCAGCCTATAACATGACAGTTACTGTAGGAACTAATGACATGTATCACTCTTTGGGCCAGATGTATCAAGCTTGAAAAAGTAATAAAATGTAGAGTGATAAATAAACAGCCAATCAGCTCCTATCTGTCATCTTAAAGACTGGGATTGAAAAATGATAGGTAGGAGCTGATTGGCTGCTTGTTTATAACCCTCCACTCCACATTTTTTTAAGCTTGATACATCTGGCCCTTTTCCACCATTGCATTTATCTATTTTTAAGGCTTAATACATCTCCCCCATAGTCCGTATATTTATGGTAAAATCAGACAATGACAAATATGTTCCAAAAGCATTATTTGTCTATAAGCAAAATGAAAAAACTCGTGTTTTGAAAGCTCTAAAAAAAAATCAACTTTATCCTATATTTCTTTAATCTTCTTTAGATTGAAAACTTTTTTGAGCTATCTCACAATATGTTTTGCTATTGTTTTGTTGATCATGGTACTGTACAGGCCCTTATTCTGATCGGTGCGGATATTCCCGCATTCTTACGGAGCGGTCCGCACGCCACGGTGTTCTGCCGCGTGCGGCCATCGTCCGTAGAAACGCCCACGTGTCCTCCGCATTCGGACGTACTCACTCTTTAAGAACAGGGCGTGTTTACGGACGACATACAAACCATGCGTGTGCGGGAGAAACACTCAGATTCTGCACGGTATTACAGAGTATTACAGAGTATGCTCGGGAATACCGCATCCGAACGGGAGCCAAGCGGTGCTACCGCCCGTAAGCGGAGTATTTACGCCAAACAACCCACTATTATGTATCTTCTGCAATACATCACATGACCCACTTATTCAATTACCTATCCTCATAAAATATTCAGTCATGTCCATTGTTAGCAGGTTTAAAGTGTGTCAGAAGTACAGCATATGTGGGTGATTAGTAAGGTTTCCTTGAAGCAGCAATGGTTTCAATTAAAGCACTGACAAGCGTCCTATTAGTGATTAATGAGTAAAGGAGTCGATTTTATTGGGTTCAGGTGTTAATGCTTGTAGTCATTAGGCGGTCCGTTCGCCTCCCGCAGGAACGAGTGGTGTCCGCAAAGCAATAGTGGCCTTTTGGACACCGCACATTTCTTCCCTTTTTGTTCGCGTGCATTCGGAGTGCTATCCGAATGTACGCCCCCCAACATAAGTGTACTCCCCCGTGTCCGCCCATGTTTCCGCCCCGTTTTGCCCACTTTGAAACTACGCCCATGTGTCATTCCGCATGACGCCCATAATACGCCCATATTTCCCGACTGATTGCGGTGAACAGTTTTGTACGGGATTTGGCCGAACAGGTACGGAGTCAATGCGTGGCACATGCGCGTGGCGTTCGCCACGCATGCGCAGACGCCGTAAAGACGCGATCCGAAAGTATGCGGTAAAGTACGCGTCAATCAGAATAAGGGTGTATTATCTAATTGTTCTTGTTGATTGTGCAGCATAGTGGAATATGTTATTACTATGCAGCTAAAGGTCTACAGTAGCATTATCCATAATATTAAAGATTGTCTGTTAAATAATCCCTAAATATTATTGCATGATAACTGAAATATAACAGGGTTGAATATCTTTGAATTATGCATATGTTCCATATCTAGCAATGATCATTTATACATTCAAGATCTTACAAGGGCACAATGGATCTTACAAGGACATACTATATCAAGACTGGAATACTAAATAAGACTGAATTCACATATATCATGTGTTCTTTCCACAGTAAGTGTTTAATATTTTATTTCTGCAAAATACACAAATAATACCATTTAAAAGTTAGACAGTATCTTATTTTCTCACATTTAAAAGAATATTCATTATTGTCAGTGTAGCCCACTGGCTGCCTTACTTGTGTAGTTTCATGATGGCAGCCTAAGCTACGTTGTCAGTGTAGCCCATAGGCTGCCTAGCATAGTAAGCATAGTGTCTCCGCGGCAGCCCTGCGTAGTTATCGTTTTCACCGTACTGTCCCCGGGAGCTGCAGCTCTGTCCCCGGCATCCCTGGCAAGCCTATTATGTGCCTCTCACACAGCGCAGGTATCCGCTAGATCCCCTGCGTTGGGAGACGCCGGCGGAGAGGGGATCATGCGGGCGCCTGCGGAGAGGTACTCCATCTGTCTGAGATGCTTGTACGTCTCAGACACTTGTGCATTTCAGTAAGTATTGCAGCAGGGTACGACAAACCTGCCAACAGGGTTAGGGGTTTGGTAGCACGTGTGTCTCCTGCAGAAAGGGGGGGTGCAGTGTGCAAGTGCGTCTCATGCACAATAAAGGACGCATTTGCCAGTGCTCCATGTTACATACTGGCAAATTCCTCCATTTGAAAAACCGCCACTATCCACGCCAGTCCAAAGCATAGCGAGCGCAGCGAGCTCCGAAAGGGGCCATGTTATGTGGCCTCCCGACCTGTTCATACCCCCACTATCCACGTCAGTGTGGTGTTGATTTTATAAAGTGTAGCGAGTCACCGAGCCCGAAGCGTGGTGAGTGCAGTATGCCCGGCGAGTGGAGGTGGATTACATGTAAATACATGTACAGTTCACCACGCTTCGGGCTCGTTGGCTTGCTACGCTCGCCACACTTTATAAAATCGACTCCATGCTGAAGTGGATAATGAGGGTATGAACAGGTCAGGAGGGCGAGTAACACGTCCCCTCGCGGGACTCGCTGTGCTCACCAGGCTTCAGGCTGATGTAGATATTGGGGGTGTTTAAAGAAAACATTCACCCCTGCCATATCATACATCTGAAACAGTTATGACGACATTTTTTAACTGGTAACTGGATTTTAGTGAATAATAAAGAAGAAAAAAAGCAATGAACAATGTACAATAATATCAAATAACAAGTCAAAGAAAATATGAAAACAGTAATTCTTCACTTTCTGCATTAACATCAAATGCAGCTGAAGTTGACGCAGCTGTGTCTGCATTTGTGTGGGCTGGTTTGTCAGCCATTGGGAGCAGAGTTAGGGCATGTAAAATTCGCTGGAATGCATTCTCTGTGCCAACAGTTTTGCGCCAAATAAATTCCTGCAGGTACGAGTCAAGATATTAGCGGACAGTGCCCCTCTGTCTCTTGTTCCTCCGCTTGCAAGATCCCCAAAGCCTTTTGATATTTTGTGTATGAACCCCAGTGTCTGGGTCCACGAAATTGAGCCGGTGGTTCACACGTGCATGATGGTATGCGCGCCAAAAGTAAGAGTATATAGTGGTACCCGGTTCAATATGTGTGTTGATGGCAGACATCAGGGTGCTGGTGTCACGGAGGGCCACAGGCATTACAAAACATTAATCTGTCTCCCGGGATATGCCTCCAAACAGCCACTGCTGAGGCAGGACGTGTCCAACATGATTTTTTTACTGGACAAAGAGACTTTTGTCCACCTCCACAATTTTGCCTGGACCACCAATCCGGCGTTAGGGCTGCTACATCAAATCCAGGGTGCAAGCCTCCTGCATAAGATTGTTATAAATAATGTCAGTTTTTTGGGGAACTCTGGAGGTGCTGCTCACAAAACTTGATGCTTGTTAGCTCCTCCGCCCAAGAAAAGATGAACTGTAGAAGCATCATAAATGTTAGGTGACATCCTTGAAACCATTGAGCAGCCCAGAGACTAACATTCTTGCCACAGCTTCTCATGTGGCAGCGCCACATCCGCTCCTTTATATTAAGCCTCATAAGATGCCTGTTCACACATGTCTGGGTCTCTGGCCGCAAGTGGTGACGTTGTAAAAAGTGCATTGACTCCTCCTCCATCTGCAGCAAGTTAAATATGGTTAATGCTTCCGCAGTCATAACTGACACAATGGCCCTTATTCTGATCGGTGCGGATATTCCCGAATTCTTACGGTGCGGTCCGCACGCCAGTCAGTGCGGCCGCGTGCGGCCATCGTCCGTAGAAACGCCCACGTGTCCTCCGCATTCGGACGGACTCACTCTTTAAGAAAAGGCCGTGTTTACGGACGACATACAAACCATGCGTGTGCGGGGGAAACACTCAGATTCTGCACGGTATTACAGAGTATGCACAGTGATACCGCATCCGAATGGATGGCAAGCGGTGCGTCCGCACGGAAGCGGTGTATTTACGCAAAACTACCCACTATTATGTCTATTCTGCAATACATCACATGACCCACTTATTCAATTACCTATCCTCATAAAAAAATGTTTATTTGGAATTGGAATCAATTACATGCCAATATATCCTTACAACCATGCCTAACACATGCATTGCACACATTAACCCTTACAGCAATTGAAGTGCAATGGTTTGTATTTGTCCCTGTGTAAAATATTATAAACAATCTACACATATACTGTTTAATGTGCAAAGAAAACCAACAACTTCGAACTTGCATAAAATATTTATTTTTTGAACAATGAAACATTTAAATATAAAGGACGAAAAAAAAAAAATTAAAGGAGCAAGTCCCGGAGGTCCTGCAGGTCAGCAATTAGGAGCCGCAAATGGTGGCCCATCCGCATGAGGGCCCCACGGACACCCTCATCTGCTGGTGTTGTGGCATCTGTGGGCATGTCAAAGGGGCAAAAATTAGTCATGATATTCATGCATACATTTCACATACTGCTACATAAATCGCAGAAATGCTAGGTGACATGTATATATATATATATATATATATATATATATATATATGTGTTTAGAGAGATAGAGACACACATAGATAAATAGATATGACACATACATATATACATACATGCAAACTTATTTAATAAATACTGTGTTTTTGTCCCTCTACCCTTTACTCTGCACAAGACATAACAGTCATAGTGTTTCTTCTGATTCACAACCCACCCATGACTAACCAATGACAAGCATGTCATGTCCTCCGTCAATAACAACTTGTCACAATCTCCTCAGTATAAGTTCAGTGATGGTTCGTGGCATGGGAGTTATGCAAATGTCAGGAATGCACAGTACACATCCTCAAAATCATAATTCAGTCTAAACCAACCTACAATTCTGTGAGGGGAAAAAAACAATCTGAACTACAGGGGGTGTTTAGGTAGAGGAGGCTCCAGGGACACTGTCAACTTGTGACTCCATTCCAAGGTAGGCCGGCCCATACTCCATTTATAGCATACATCATATAGTTTATAAATAACATTCACCTAAAACATATATTCCGCTATATGATGGGACAGAATCTACGCTTGCAGCAGGTGAATTTAATCCACAAATGATACACTCATCCCTTTACTCCAGGATCCTGTTTAACTACAACGGTTATGTGGCAGTCAAAATGGAGCTCCAAGCCATCCCACAAACCTGTGTAATTAAGAGGTGTCCTGGATGAAAGGGATGCCTTGGACACCCCATCTAACCCGTACCTGTATCTGTATCTACCCACTTTGGGTTATGTATTAATAGTATTGTAACAAAATTTATCCTCACCAGTGCTACATAACAAATACCAGTACAACTAATTCATGAATGATGCATTATGTATACATACCGATCTGTTCGGCCTCCACCGCCTCACATGCCTCCTCCCCCTCTGATTCGGCCGACTCCGGGACAATCCTGGGCTCCTCAGCCACCTCCTCCGCCACCAACATCTCCTCAGCCACCTCCTCCGCCACCAACACCTCCACATCCTCCTCCGCCACCAACACCTCCTCCACATCCTCCTCCGCCACCAACACCTCCTCCACATCCTCCACCACCACCTCCTCAGGCACCTCCTCCTCCTCCACCACCTCCTCCACCACATACTCCTCCTCCACCATCTCCTCCACCACTTGCTCCTCCTCCTCCACCATCTCCTCCACCACTTGCTCCTCCTCCTCCACCTCCTCCACCACTTGCTCCTCCTCCTCCACTTGCTCCTCCTCCTCCTCCACAAGCACATCCTCCTCCTCGACCACCGCCGGCACCTCCTCATCAGGCTGTTCCCTCTCCTCAGGCACCTCCTCCTCGGCCTGGGCTGCCTCGGCCTGTTCCCGTGCCTGTCGTGCTCGGGCTCGTGCTGTGTGGTAGAAAACAAACATCATTGTCAATGTAGGGTCATTGGGGCACATGTATTAATCCATAACAAGAGATACATGGAAGGGTGATAATGATCGAAAACGATGCTTGAAAGTTGCTCCTTACTGTTAATGGACTCCAAAATGTGACATATAAGTTATTATGTGATTGTTAGTAATTTGTTCAATCATGACAACCCTTGCATTTATCAATGTTTAACACATATTAGATCTGGCACATTGTATGCATCAGAATCAAGAATGCTATGTAATTACATATAAAAGCCACATGACTGCATGTTAACCAGGAAGAAGCACACATAACAGTCTATGGACTTTTAAACCCATGGACACCCAGTTATCATTAGACAATTTTTATTGTTTATATATGCTATGATGTAAGTGCGAAATTTCATAGCGAAAATACTCACAAACAGCTATCTCCCTCCTAATCTCTTGGAGTAGCTGGGGCTGGCGCCTGCGGAGGTCTGACCAGCGCCTCTCTAACTGGCCGATGCTCCTCCGCACCCGGGTGCGGGCGTAAATACGGCGCCCTGCCGCAGCATAGGCCCGCCGCTTCTGGCCATTTGTAATAAAGGGCCCTGCACGGCCCAGCCTTGTCTCCATGACGGAGACCAGAGCCCTAAGTTCCGCAGGTGAAAATGGCTCTGCTCTGCGTGTCTCCGCCATGTTTGCACTGGCATCAATCAACCAATCATGTGCTGTCATTGGTTTATCACAGTTATTTGTGTTAATAACTTTATTGTTCATCTTTACATGAACAGCGTCTCTGCGCCAACACAAATGGCGAAAAATTCGCATGCCTTAAAAACGGTAGTGCTGATGTATGGCAATGAACAAATCTGATATATATAAAACACAGTGTGTATGCACTTTGCAAATCGAATAACGCATCGCACCGCCAAGCAACGCGTGCTATAGCTTGGCAACGCATAGCTGTACTTCGCATTACTTACTCTATGCATCTATGTGTATGCGTACATTTATGTTTAAAAGACACATACACATACTTGCAGGTATCCTGAGTCCACCATTATACACCAGCGCTGCCTGCCTGCCTGCCTGCCTGCCTGGCTGCTCCTTGAAATTGCTAAACATGTTAATAAATTCAAATATCATATATATATATATATATATATATATATATATATATATATCTGCAAACAAATCATACATCAACACAGAAAAAAGTCACCACCACATTAGAGAATAAATCAATGTACTCACCAGACATCAGTGATAGTATCAACTACAATAATGAAGATATAACAAACACATAAGATCCCTTGCACAAGGTATAATAATGCCCACCTATATTGTACTTCCACCAAAACTAAGCACATATGATAAATATCTCCTATTTCTTTGCCATTAGGAGGGCAGGCTGGCTAATTGTCGTTTTGTAAGACTGACAACTAACACACTGTACTTATTTGAAGGGGTGATTTTTACAACAATTGGTGTGTTCTGGTCAACTATATCAAATGTACCTGAAGAATCTTTGCACCACAGAGTCCCGCAGCTGGTATCCCCTCCGGCATTCAGGGGCGCGGGATGGGCGCATGGGCGGATCTTGCGGCTCAGATGGAACCTCCCACTCATCAAAGGGTATCTCACGCCGCACAGCAATGTTATGGAAAAATACACACAGGCCCACGATCCTCGACACCATTTCAGGCGCATACTGTAAGTCACCACCAGTGCGGTGGAGCACTCTAAATCGACCCTTTAAAAGGCCAATTGAGCGCTCCACCACTTGCCTGGTGGCAGGGCCGTCTTAACAGCAGTATGGGCCCCTGGGCAAAGCAATGCACTGGGCCCCTTACCCATTCTCCCCTCCTAGGGGTGGGTAGTGCTATTAGCAGCAGCTTTGATGTCCCACGGGTGGCAGGGGGTGCTCTATCTTCTATTCAACATGTAGTACCTGGAGCAGTAACTTCTGCTAATTACTCCTGTACTGCACAGGTGGTGGGAGGGAGAACACTAACGTGTGGAAGGGGGCACTGAGCTGAATGAAGGGTCCCTTGTAAATGACTTCCAGGGAGGTAGGGGGTGTTTTATACGCAGGGGAGGGTTGGATAATGGAGTGAGCTTAATATTCGTCATTTTCTGGTGGAAGGGCAGCTTGTTTGACTGCAGATATCGCCATTATCTGGAAATAGATTTCTTAGCCTTCAATAGTATAAAAACCTAGAGTCCCAACTTTCAGGAGGTGCTGGGAACTTGGGGATCAGAGATCAGGAGCCAGAGCAATCCATTGACAAAAATATAAAACTGTACACCAGACGTATGGAGCTGGAGTAGGGACCGGCTGCTTGAAGGTTGATATCTCTGGTTCTGGGCATGATAGAGACAAACCTCTAGTGTCGACAGAAAGGGGAGAGTCCCAGCATTTAGAATATACTCTCAGAAAAACTATACGTCTGATTAATATGTAGTTATTTTCTCATTCAGTGTGCAATTGGGATACAAACTGTTTTTTTTCCTAACCAGATTTACCCCTCCCTTTTGGCACCTGAATGACACGCCTCTGATTGAGCAGCTTACCAACAAAAGTGTTATACGTCAGACAGAACCTGAGAAATATGACTGGGAATTGCAATTAACATTTCGGATGTGGACTGTTGCTTTGAAGTTGGATATATCCAGTTCCCCAGGGCCGATTTTCGAAATGCTGGAATCCCTGGAAAAAGTGGATCCTCAGCTATCAGCATAGGGCCCCTATACACCTGGGGCCCCTGGGCAAGTGCCCATTAAGCCCATACGATAAAACGGCCCTGCCTGGTGGCAACATGCGCCCGATTGAATGCCTCCTGTGGGCCCGGTGCTGGGGAGTTGTACGGCGTAAGTAGCCAGGGCGTACATGGGTAACCGGAGTCACCCAGAACCCACGCATCACGGCCTTCCAGCTCTTGTAGTCTTTGCCAAATCCCGGTTTGTCGGATAACATGAGAGTCATGGGCACTTCCGGGAAACTTCGAGTTGAAGGAGAGAATTTCAATGGATGGGCCACATACCACCATCACGTTCAGTGAGTGGAACAATTTGCGGTTCCTATATATCTTCTCACTTCGAGATGGAGGCACAAATGGTACATGGGTGCCATCCACAGCCCCTATCACATTAGGGAAGCCAGCAATTTGATGGAAGGCCTGCTGGCTTCTGCGCAGGGTCTCGGTGGCAAATGTCATGGCCATGAAGTGCCCCTTGCGCCTAAACATGGCCGACGTCACACGCCTCAGGATTCGGCAGAAGGCCGGCTGAGATATTCCAGCAAGTACTGCCACTACTTGTTGGAATGATCCTGAGGCGCAGAAATGCAACACCGCCAGCAGCTGTGTGTGAGGCGGAATTGCTGTCGTGATCCCGTGAAGAGGTTCCAGATCACTCTCAATTAACGAGAGCAGATCCAGAATGACATGTGGCGGTAACCGGTACCTAGTAAGTACCTCATCATCGGGCATACCAAACAGAGTCACCCGTGTGCGATAGATTCTAGCACGTCCTGGCCTCCTTGGGCGACGAGTGGGGAGAGCCGCAAGTGCCCTTAGCCTCCTTGCCATGAATGCCATCATTGCTTCAGCAACCTATAAATAAATGAACATAAATAATGATGCACCTATGCACATAATGGCCATATCCGACAACAAATAGATTTGTAGGCTTCAATACGTACAATAGATGGCCGCCCCGTGAAATCACGAATATCCATTTGACTCTATAATGATGTAACAATAATATGAACTCAATACACACCGTCCTAAACACACAGATGCTTACAACATCTAACTACTAAACACTACTTGAGTATCAAAGGTGTCTGCATTTGTTGCCGACATCATGTACTATGAGACATTTCACCTATTGCTGGGACATGTTGTCCTGCAATAGATGGACACACACAGGTTTAAGACCTGTGAGTGAAATAGTGAACATGTGACATGTTGCAATAATGCTACAAAGCCTTTGCTGGCCCAACAATCTGTAGTCAGTGAGGCAATGGTGCATACATTCATACACTTACATTGTTAATGTATATCATATCTACAAGGACCATGGAAGAGCTTACCTTAGACCCTGACAACTACAGATCTGGAGACAAATGATTCTAGCAGCAATTCACTATTTATAGGCCTCTCACATGTGTTGTCTATAACAGTAGTGATGAGTATTGCATGACTTGTGGCCTGGATTTTCTAAGGGATTGGGCTACTTTTAGATTGCATTCAAACTCAACAATACCACAGTAGTCATGAACCAA
Source organism: Crinia signifera (assembly GCF_055691185.1). Lineage (NCBI taxonomy): Eukaryota > Metazoa > Chordata > Amphibia > Anura > Myobatrachidae > Crinia > Crinia signifera. The sequence goes on along the minus strand of NC_139218.1, from coordinate 93,856,614 downwards.
ATGTCATGTCATGCTACCAAATAGCATGTATATTGTGCGATAGTCACAGGTGTATCAGAAGATTCTATGCAATGTTAGAATTAGTGACCAATATTTCATGTAGAAGTTTCGCCGGGTTTTACACAATGGAATTTCCGCAACTATGGCCGTGGCGTATGCGGCGCGAAAAAACCGCGCCGTACGCAGGCGGCCGTTACGCTCGCGCACGGAACGCAGCTGCCGCTGATGTACGCCAAACAGGATACACAAACAGTATATAAAGGTGTATTAGAATGTGACAAAGTTGCTGCTAACATGTCTGGATCGCAATCAGAGGTGGACCAGGAGTTGCAGCTACTGTTTGACAGGATGGACTCCAGCACCTCCTATGTGCCACTGCACAGGCAGCCAGTGGGAAATGATGAGGCTGCTGGCCCTTCTACAGCAGGGCAACCTGCACCTGGCCCTTCTACAGCAGGGCAACCTGCACCTGGCCCTTCTACAGCAGGGCAACCTGCACCTGGCCCTTCTACAGCAGGGCAACCTGCAGCTGCCTCATATGCAGCCTCAGCAGAATCATTTGGAACACAACCGGGGACTTCACAAGATACTACCATGGCCAGCACTTCAAGTACAGCGACACGTGCCAGTGGGCGTGGGCATGGACGTGGCAAGGGGAAAAAGAGGCCAACAGAGGAACCAAGTTCCAGAAATAAGGCATATGAAGCACAGGAGCTTGCCATCCTGGTTCCGCGAGCACGTGATTGGATTGAGTGTCCACCGGAGAGGCTGACACACACACGCAGATGGAAGATTTGGGAAGACATAACGGCAGAGATTAATGAAGTGGCGCCACAATTTCGTGAGACGGAGCACGTCAAGAAGAGGCAAGTTGTTTTGTGATACATGTGCCCAGTAATAGACAAGTAATGTTTGAATTCATGCTTAGATGGATTTGGCAAATGCCCGGTGAGGTTGGTACGATACACAGACATTATTGCCATGTTATTTAGTTGAGAGTTAGAGTAGGGTGAGTGTGAATGTGTATTGTAACGGTTGATATCATAGTTGAATGTAATGTTATCTTTTTGACATTAAGCACATGTCGTAATATGTAGCACAGAGCAATGGCTGCAACAGCAAACATCTGGAGTGACTTGTATTAATATGTCAACTTACATTGCAGGTGGCACGACTTCAAAACCAACCTGAAGAGGAAGATGACCAAGCGGTGGGAACACAGCCAGAGATCTGGGGCCGGGCCCATGCCATCAGGGCTAGAGTTCACCCCCCTGGAGTTGATGGCCGAGTGCTGTGTAGCAGTTGAGGAGGTCAGGGGGGTGAGCACGATGGATAGCGAGGCCCCAGCTGAAGTGTTTGCGTCTTTTCTGGAAGGTAAATATTTGTCATGCCATAAGCTTGTGCAAGTAATTATCTTAGAATGTGTCCTAATTGTGTTTATCATTTTCAACAGACACCCCACTGCTTGGTGAAGACTCTTCTCAGGAGGTGGAGGAGTCCGTGCCACCTGGCCCCAGTGGTAGGCGTGTGCAGCAGCAGGCATCGGTCCAAGCCGATTATGCCAGCTTGGGCCAGATGCTTGGGGACATTAACCAGCAGGGAGAGTTGGCATCAGAACGGATGCGTAGGACCGAGGAGGTCATGGCGAGCTTGGTCAGCACCCAGCAGTCCATCGCTGGGAGCATGCAGGCCATGGCTGAGGCGCATCAGGCCATGGCTGCAAGTGTTCAGGTGCTGGCCGAGCAAGCCACGCGTCAAAATGATCTCCTCCTCCACCATAATGAGCTTATGGTGGAGCTAGTTAACAGCAATAGGGTCCTAATGTCATCCGTTTCTGGTGCATTACCACCAGCAACACTCCCTGCTGGCAGGAGGGGTAGACCATCCACCCCCTCACCAGCATCTGCTCCACCTGCCCCAGCATCTGGCCGTGGCCGAAGAGCTGCTGCACAGGCCAAGGAGCCTACCAAGGGCAAACGTGCTCGCAAATGAACTTGTGGCTGCATTAATCTCCACCGTTATGTGATCCCAACTCTTTCATTGTGCTGTGTGTGTCAGCTTCTTGTGTCCAATCACGTGCTGAGGGTAACCAGATGAGCCCTTGCTTCATATGTCATTTTTGGTTCCCCTGTTGCCCTCTTTTGCCTGCCATTACTGTCAGCTGTACTTGAAGTGATGTTGCTAAGTCCCTTTGTGTTCCAAATGATTCTGCTGTGGCTATGAATGTGTGCAATAATATTTATTTTGTATTATAATTTATTTCGGTACATTCCTGGCATGGTTTTTGGTATTTTTTATTTGTTTTTTTTTTTTTATTGCTTCACAGTGTCATTGTCTGTGAAATGTATTTAAATAAATTTCTTTAGTTAACCAAAATTGTGTGGTTTAATTAGTACATGTAGAATACACATGTGTATTGATAGTATTAATATTCAGTGATGTCCATTCTTAGCAGTTTAAAAGTGTGTGACAAGTACAGCATATGTGTGTGTTTAGTAAAGGTTCCTTGAAGCAGCAATGGTTTCAATTAAAGCACTGACAAGCGTGCCATTAGTGAGTAATGAGTAAAGGAGTCGATTGTATTGGGTTCAGGTGTTGATGCTTGTAGTCATTAGGCGTTCCGTTCGCCTACCGCAGAACCGAGTGGTTTCCGCAAAGCAATACTTGCTTATGGACACCGCACATTTCTATCGGTTTTGTTCGCGTGCATTCGGAGTGCTATCCGAATGCACGCCCCCCAACATAAGTGTACTCCCCCGTGTCCGCCCATGTTTCCTCCCAGTTTTGCCCACTTTGAAACTACGCCCATGTGTCATTCCGCATGACGCCCATAATACGCCCATATTTCCAGACTGATTGCGGTGCACAGTTTTGTACGGGATTTGCACGAACAGGTACGGAGTCAATGCGTGGCACATGCGCGTTGCGTTCTCCACGCATGCGCAGACGCCATAAAGACGCTATCCGAAAGTATGCGGAAAAGTACGCATCAATCAGAATAAGGGCCAATGTAATTAGTGATGACAGAATGCTAACTGTGTAACGCTGACTGAGTACGCTGGCCGCAGGAACACTACGCTGCTTCGGACAGGGACGCTACCACACTGACTGACTACACTGGCCGCGGGAACACTACGTTGATTCTGACAGGGATGCTGGCCGCGGGAACAGTTCTGACTACGCTAACTACTTAAGCGGCCGCAGGAACACTACGCTAATTCTGACAGGGACGCTACGCTTACTACGTAACTGCTGCTGTGAAACTACAAAAGTATCTCAAAAACTATAAATATGAAAGGTGTTTTGCATTCATCTAAGTAATGTAAGATATCACAGTCTGCATTGTTAACAATAGAAACTGCAAAGTAATTTGGAACTTGGTAGCTTCAGTAAGTTTAGATGGCATTACAGTATTCTCTTGCCACCATAGAGCTACAACTTCAGTTCCTTCCCCAGCAGTCCTCTTGCTCATCCACAACCAGTTCTTGCTAATTATATATTGCTCATGCATATTCATGCATGCATAGTAAAGTTTTAGTAGTAGCTATCACTTTACAATACCACCCAACCATCCCAAATTTTACTGGACAGTCCTGTTTTTTTGGACTGTACCACCCATGGTGTCTTGCATTAGGAAGGCAATGATAGGCTTCCTTTCAGTTGCTTGGCTGCTTGGCTAAGCAGTGGTGAAAAGATGCTGTGCACATGCGCACAGCATCTATTCATGAGAAACAAAGGGACTGGGGGCATGCCAGCAGCTCAAAGAGCGCTGGGCATGCCCCCTCAGTGAGGGAAACAAGAGGCATGGTTTGCGATCGCTGCATTCCCACAAAGGCATAATCCTTTAAACATGTACCACAAACCTTTCTGAATGTGTTCACGCAATGGCCAAGAAGTAGCCCTGGTTTAAAACTCATGGATATCACATGGATATATAAATAAATTAACTTGTGTGTGTGTTTACTTATTGTAAGACATTTAAATATCAATTAGATTTAGTGCATTTTTATAGATAATTATAGAGCTGCCTTAATCAAGGTACCTTACTTACTAAAGCTTTTTTCTATTCTAGCTGTTTATTTTCTTTACAATCATATATATAAGTAATATTTCTGAAACTAAGGGCCTGATTTACACCCAATTGCTGGGCTGTAAACTTGCAGCTCAAGCCAGTTTTGAACAAGCACTCATGTGCGCGGTACACAGTGTGCATACACAGGGTCCCCCTGAAAACAAAGCCAGTGATAGTCATTCGCAAGGTGATTGACAGACAGTGACCATTTGCAGGTGGCATACCGGTGTCTTCTGGGAGTGCCCTGTAAAATTAAGATGGCACATGGCCTTCATCTCCCTAGCAACCTACATCTCCCTAAGACCATCACAGTACCAAGTAAGTCCAAACTCACTCACTGGCTGTGGACAGGGGAAATCCATTTGAAAATGAGTGATTGTGAATGGAATTCCCACTGTGTTTACGGCTGCCAATGCATTCACAGCCAAACAGAAATTGGAACATAGACAAAATGGTGCAGTGGGCACTTATAGCTTTGAAATAGCATTGACATTCTTCCCAGAATGGCAGAAAACACATCTTGGTAGAGCTTCAACAAGTTCACCACTTCCTGATTCTGTCTAGTAGTAAACATGACTCCAATGGGTGCCTGGCATTCTGGAACCTTTTTAGCTACCAAAAAAGGCTGACTGGCACTTTCCATCCAAGGTTGTAACAGGTTTACATGGTAGATTTGAAACCTCCCTCCTTCTACCTTCTTGTTGGAACTTGTAATAACTGGGCACAAACTGAACGACATTAAGGTCCTGGCATGGTTGTTTCCCATAGAGGAGCTCAAAAAGACTAAACCTTGTAGAGGATTGGCATACCTCTCTGACTGCAAACATCAAGTAAGGTAGGAGCAGATCCCAATCTTGTTTTTCTTGTGACATTGCCATCTTTATCATTTGCTTAATTTTTTTAAAACCTTTCTATTAGGCCATCTGTTTGCGGGTAGAACACTGAGGTGGTAATCCTATCTACTTTTAGCAACTGGCATAAATCCTTCATGAGTTTAGAAACAAAAAGGTGTACCTTGGTCCGTTAAGACCTCTTTCCGTAATGTTAAGTGGCTATACATGATTAGTAGCTCTATGGCAATGGTGCCAGATTTTATATTGTGCAGGGGTATAGCCTCCAGTTACAGTACCTGTTGGCATTTTTAACTACCACTAATATGAATTGGTGCCCTCGATAGACTTTTCCACTGGGCCTATCAGATTTATACCAATCCGCTTAAAAGGCACAGAAATGATAGGGGGTACTACTGGAGCCCTAAACTCTGGCCGTGGGGCTGTCCTCTGGCACACTGGGCATTTCTGACAATACCTCTAATTGGAGGCTTAGATGTTGGTCAAAAAGAACTGGACTTCTCCTCCCCCATATGGCCACCCCACAAATGTATATGTGCAGCTTCTAATAGCAACCGCTCCAGTTTATGGGGAACTAAGAGCTGATCTACTCTTTTCCCTTGTAAAGTAGCAAAACAATATACAAGATAATTTTTCAAAACAAAATATGGTACACCCTCTGATGGTAAAGCATCAATTATCCTGCCATTAACCAATTTAACAGTCACAAAGGCCTGTACCAAATTGTTGTCATCGTGTTGATGTCTCCCAAAGTCCTGCAGTGATATCTTCTTACCAACTGGGTTCTTTTGGGCCTCACACTCATTCTCTTTGGGTGGTTCATGACCATCAGCAGCTCTCCCAGATGCCAAAATTTGGTAGTCTGTGGTCTCTGGCTCCTGAGTTGCTTCAGGGGCTAACGGTCTGTTGGTGTCATGTCAGGTAACCAGCTCCTGCAGCAATGGAAAGTCATGTCCCAGGATCAATGGATAAAGTGGTCTGGAGGTCACCTTGATACCATCTTTAGTAGCCGGCCTTGAACAGTCAGGGGTAAGTAGAAACATGGGCACTCCTCCACATCACCATGGGTGGACAACAACCTGACAGGAGGCAGGACCTTGTTAGTTCCTGGAAGAACCACATTTGCAGCGACAATGGTGAGCTCACTGCCAGTATCCACCAGTACCATGATCTCCAGGCCTACCAACTGCACCAGCACCCGGAACAGAGAGGACTCTGCTTGGTATACACTCGCAGCTGCCATGCTGACCATTGGCTGATCCATTTTTCCTGCACTGCAATCCATTGGCTCTCCTTGTTTCAGGCAGTCCCACCACACATGACCAGACTAGCCATACTCAAAGCACACCAAGGGAGGCAGAGCCACTGGGACCTGAGTTTTGGGCTTCGGTATTGGCTTATTGGCACATATACTGACCTGGATTTATTCAGCTTTGCCAGCATCAGGTGCTGCTCATTCACCACCGCCAACTCCTCAAAAAACTGTTGCACACTGTCTAACATCTGCATAGCCTGGTCCAGTGTGACAATCTCCACAATCCTCGCAGCAGAGTATTTATCCAGCTGCAACCAGGCCCCTGCCAGCCATGCTAGTTTGGCCAGATGAATCCTGGGAGGCTCAGAGCCCTCCATCCACCAGTCATGGAAATCGTGGGCTTTGCTGGGCCCCGTCACTCCAATCCTGTCAAGTAGATCCTTTTTAAGGCATCAGCCACAGTCATATCCACATACACTTTCTGTGGCTCCCTGAAAAACAGGGAGCCAGCCTGTCAGACCATTCCTCACAGGCCATCACAACCGCATGGCCGTGCACTCAAATATGCAAAGGAATACCTCTATATCATCAGCTGAGATGAACTTCGGTAGCCATTCCTGCTCTGGCTCACATTGTTTAGCGCCTTTAACTCATCATGCAACACTTGAATTTGTTGCTGCTGACTGACAGTCATTTTCTGTTGCCCCTCACATATTATCTGGACCTGGGTTTTTTGCCCATCACACAATATCTGAATCAGGAATTACTTTTTAAATAATTCCTCCATTTTGCCATGCACTTCCCTTTTAAGGGCCAACATAGGAGGCTTAATATAATGTTCCAGACTTATCAAACAGATCAAGCCGACACCAATCTGCTTTTCTGTCTATTGAACACACAACAGCAAACAGTCTGTCTTTAATGTGGTGGCCCTTTATGGCTTCCACTTGCACTGCATAACCAGATAAGGGTCATCTTTAAGGGTGCAGTTTAAACACCAGTAGCTTATTAATGGTTTTCTGCTGTAAATAGTGTCCTTGCTCGCATTGTCCACCAATTGTGACAAGAAACATATACACACGCACACACACACACACACACACACACACACACACACACACACACACACTGTCCCTTTCATTTTATTGATGGAATCATGTTTATCTCTCATAGCCCATACCAGTACAGGATGTTTATTAGCCTTATATATCTTAGTTGTTTAATCTTTAGTGTCTTTAATACTACAGTAAAGTCATCTTTCTAAAAGTTTCATTACCTGTACACACAAAATTGATTATCCATTACTTGTGCACACATAATCAAATAAGTAAGGTTACGGATCTATAATCATGAGAGAACATTTTTCCAAGTGTTTGTAAACAACTTTCACAATTTCCTCCAGTTATAATAAATCAGATCCTATGTTTACCAACATAACAGCAGAGGAGGACTTTTACCCTAATTGCATTGGAAAGTTGAGCCAAGCTTTAAAGACATGCTTTCAGTTTCTGCAAGTAAAATAATAGCTTCCCAAACAGAATGACAAGGTGTGATAATTTAACTCACAATGTTTTACTGCCTTATGGTAAACAACAAACCTCTGTGATCAGCTGTGTAACCATACCTCAAGAAATTATTGATCACGACAATATTTACAACCCAGGTAGAAAAAGTAATGCCATTTATGGTGTGCTGTGCTTTTAAAAAACAACTTATCAATGCATTGCTGATCATCATCTATCCAAAATATGATAAAACAGTTGCCAATTTGGAATTACATTTTTTGGATTCATATTTGACACAAAGTAGAGTGACAGTAATAGAATAAATAACATATTTCCGGATTTATGCTAATAGAGTAAATTATTCATCAAACTATACAGTATTATCATTCTTGTCCCTTTAACTGTCCAATTAGTCTGATCCCTACAATGTTTCACATACATGTACATGGCTGTACTTTCAGTATATAGTTATTCATTTGTACAGATGTGTCCTCATACACTATTGCTGCAATCATGCCAATTATCTTTTCTTGACGAGCTAAGTCTCTTTGCAATGTAACAAAAATTATGAGACTGCACTGACTAATTTGATATGCGGCACCGGTATATCTGTATGCGAATGAGTCTGAATCTGTATATCATTTTTTAACGCCATGTTCCCTTATGCTATGTTTACAGATTAAGACTCACACATATATACATGTGCTGCATATGAAATTATGCAGCTCAGTCTTGAGGAAAAGTTTTGTCAAAAATATGCTAGACCACTCTTTGTGGCCTACTCGCACCATGCATATAATGCCGTATGACCTATTAAAGCTAGGTGTTTGAGGACTAAGATTTATAAAATCCAAATATGTGTTTTAATTAAGAGCTTTTACCTATGTACTCCATGCCATATCCAAACTGTATCTCCTAAATGTCCTGCTTTGTGTACCCTGGACCACTATCCAGCTAGGGGCTGCAGTGTCCTGTAAGTGGGGGGCAGGTTGGAAGATCAAGTTAATGCTGCCTCTCTGCTCTGCAAAGAAAACGGTGATCACTGTATGGATGCCATGCACACAACATGGCAGAGAGGGGAGCCAAGGACTGCCCTGCTGCTCTGGAAATAATGGCCATTCGTCTAAAAAATGATGATGGCGGGGTCATGCCACAAGGCCATGGCCCCTCTGCCAAATGTTTACTTCCTGCACCATAGGCCCCACCTCTTTTTTGGCTGTGGCACAGCAGATTTTGATTTATAACCTCTGAAAGTTGGGAGGTATGCATACCTAAGAAATTTATAGGTAATCATGTATTATGTTCTAGCACAGATATACACATGTTTATTTATTATTATTATTATTATTATTATATTTTAATTTACGTTTATTGCTATGTAACACAAATAAGCATATTGAGGGCATTGCAGACTATTAGGCAAAGACATGGCATACAATGTAATGAAATAGAAGATAAGGATTGTTATTCATAAAGAAGTTTACTGTAAAATTTAGAATGAGCAGTGAGAAACACATCATACAAAATGTAGCAGAATTGGCATGAACAGTAGTGATGGAGATTTCTATGATATGTGCACACATAGCACACAACACATGCACAGTGATGAGAATACTCTACTATTGGAAAAATAACTGTACCATTAGATTGGAAAACTAAAGCTGTGAACAATCATATTAACCTAGTCTCCCATAACCTGTAAGAGACTCCAATTTCTTAGGTAGTCCTCCGCCCCCACCTGGGAGAGTGGGTGAATCTCCTGCATCCTGCCCACCTTCCTAAAGAAGTGGGCAGGATTGGGAGATAATGCCATTAGGAGGCTGGGATAAATTAAACAAATAATGTCATTAAGCTACATCCCCTTCATACAGACATGTGTATCATGACAAATTTTTACAGGGATGGGGCCTAATGATTGGACAACCCACCCCCCGAACTTGCTAGCTGCAGCTACGGTCTGGGTTTCTTCTGGAGAGGAGAACATAAAAACCATCAAGTATGCTGTATCCCACTGATTTGCCCACCTACATCCTTGCTGCAGTCAACGTAAAAAGCCCTTCTAGTCTTGCCTAGTTGTGAGCTTGTTTACTGACATCAGATATCTTTTTATAATTTTTTCCCCTTTTTGGGCATTTTTCCTTGGAAAACACTGTAATGTAGCGCTTCATATGCAGATAGAGCTGCAGTAGCACACATTCACAAAGCAAATAGGGTGCAAAAAAAGATTTCTTTTTAGCAGAGCTGCCCGAAGCCTGTGGGCTATCTCATGCCTGACATCTTGTGGTTCATAGGGTATTGAGGCTTGTACAGTATGAGGACATATTACATTTATTTAAAACCCTTGTAAATATTATGCTGTAGCACTGACAGGCTAAAAGTTGATTAAAAAATATGTAATTAATTCAGAATTAGAAAATTGTAGCTCTCCCCACACAAGGGTCCTGCAGCAGTTCTTTTGATTCTTACTTGTTTGCTCCATTACTACACTTGAGCAACACTGAGCACTTTTTTACCAAATGTGAAAGTGTAGCAATCTTGTGAGACACCGGGTGTTTTGAGCAATTTAAAAAATGTCAGATTTAATAAATGCCAAATTTATGTTTAAAAAAAATTAACTTTAATACCAACTGAGTTTACAATACCTTACAGTGAAGCAGGAAAAAAAAGGAAGGACTTATTTATAAAGCATACAGTATTTATCTGACAAGTTTTATGTAGTAGTTTTAACTGCATGTGATTTGGCCTCCCCTACCTACTATAGCATGGTAAAACACATAACAAGTTGTAATGCTGTATGCTCACCCTTAGTTACTAAAAGACCAATTCTACTCAGCCTTGAGCTTGCAGGGAGGGAAGGCAGGAGAACAACAGCCCTAAAATGCTCATATTAAAAAAAATATTGATTACTGATCTAACTACCACTGATTTTCAGCTATGATCATGAACTGCAAGACTGCAGTGTATATAAAGTGGAAACGAGTGGGAAAGTAAGTCTGAGCATGGGGTGGGGCAAAACTATACTATGTAGTAGTTATGTTCCATTCCAAATCAGAGGTGGTAGAGGCTAAGACAGTAGAACAATTTAAACATGCTTGGGATAGGCATATGAATATCCTTACAAAGAAATAAGGATTAAAAAGGGTTGAGTTTACCTGAAGGGTAAAAAAAGGGGCAGACTAGATGGGCCAAATGGTTCTTATCTGCCGTCAAATTCTATGTTTCTATGTTTCTAGTAGCTGTTGTATCCCCCAGAGAACTACATTGCTATAAAATATAAGGCAACATGGGCAAAAAAGAAAATATTTTCTTGTATGGTCCAGTCTGTGTCTTTGTGGAGGAAATTTACTAAAATGTGTATTCTACTTCACATGTGATGTTGCTATGGGAAACCAATCAGAATATAATTCTTATTTATTTAGCAGCCTCTAGAAGATAGTAGACAGGATCTGTTTGGTTGCCCATAGCAACTTCATATGTGATTTTTTTTTAGTGGGGAAAAAAGGGAGGGGAGGGGAATCTGGGAGGGGGTGTGACCTGCGCACAAGTGACACTGAAATGTTTTCAGATATACATACAATGGTTCAAAATTTGTGTGATTACCACAATAAGCTTCAATAGTCAACCTATGGTATGGTAGGTAATGACGTGGCGGTGCTCCCCTGAGTAAATGTTAAGTACCAAAGTAGAAAAGAAAAAAGTACTTTTTTCTCTTCTACTTTGGAACTTCACATGTGAAGCAGAATACACATTGTAGTAAATTTCCCCTGTATGTTTTATTGAACGTGATGATCAGATACGTATATATATACAATATCTGCCATGTATGGTAACCATAACATTTATAGTTTTGCTGTTCACCTCTACTTGGTGTCGGTAGAAAACAATGTGATATGGCTTACTGAGATGTGCCATTCCAGAATGGCACATTCTAGCCATCACACCAAATTACATTAACCCTTATGTGTGTGTGAATGCTGTGAGCATCAGTTGAATTTATGAATAAGAAGTAATTTGAGGTTGAGAATAGTGACCTAGAAATTAATTGGGATGGAGAGTAATCGAAAGGATGCATTAATTGACCTGAGGATGCATGATCTTAACCAAATCATCAGGTTCTTGAGTGTAGTCATGAACTGATCTAAAGTCTGTGTCATGAATTTATCAAGTATGTGAATTGGTAGGGCATATATAGATAAGTGGTGCTGCAATACACTAAAAAAAACTTATAAAAGATAAGTTAAAATATATAAGTTATTTCCAATAATTGTACAGAATTACATAGTGTTTTATTTTAGAATATCAATGAATTTCCTCATTGTAGCTAAGAATTAGTTCAAAAAATTGAATTCTCCAATTTAAGGAAAAATAGATTTTTTTATCTTGAGTATTGTGCTATAGAGATATATATTTACAAAATAAATTCAGTAAAATGTGCATGGTTAGGGGTGCAAAATTAGCAGTTATCACCATCAACACTGAAGTAGAGACAAAATGCAAAAATAGTGAGGCGAGCATATATGCGAGCTAAGCTTTTTTATTATCATTTAATAAACAAGACAATTTCTTGTCCTTAATATCTTCATGTTTTAGTTATACTATGTATTCAGCTGAACATACACAAGTCCCATAATATTAGACTAAATACATCATGTTTAATTCCTACTAAAAATATGTGACAATTTTGGCACAGTTTAAACATCCTGTATGGGCTAAAAGCCAAGATTGAAAATGATATCTAAAATATACATGTTCAAACCAACAGACTGGAATGAGAATGTGTTAACATCTGGGGGTCAATAATCTAGTTCAGTAGGCATGCATCACTCATCGGTTTGTCAAGCTAGTGCAAAAGCAACATACAAACATATTTTATATAAGGTCCACAGAAACACATTTAAAAATGTGACATATTTATAGATGTGTAGCGTGTTTTTAACTCTCACAATTTTTGCTAAGCCTTTGTAGCAATACGCATTCACAAGGCATAGCAAAGCTAGATTTTTAAAGCCTCTTCTTAATATCTAATAGAAAAACAGTAACTTCCTTTATTTGTAACATCTGAGATTTTGATTTTATTTCCGTTCATTAAAAGAAGGTAGATAACATCTACTATTATTTAAAAGACGAACTGTACAATAAGAAAATAGCTTATTTAGCTTTGTTAGTAAAATATCAGTAAACATTGTTATGTTTTATATTTTTGGTACATATTTCTTAGAGAAACAATCCATGAACACATTTTACGTGTATTGATAAATATGGTAGTTGTATTACAATGCTGTCATTGCCTGTTTCCAATTACTCATCCTGGAAGAAGAAGGTAAGTCTTCTCTGTTTAGCGAGCAGGGTTAAATTAGACAATTAAATCTTGCCCAGGTTACTGTATTTTATTTTTTACCTCTATATAGTGACTACACATTGCTCAACACTCTGCAGATATTATTTAATTATTCCTATTATTACTGCCCAGGAGAGTTTACAATCTATACTCCAACCACATTTGTGGATACTTTAGGTCTGATGACAATTAACCTGCCATTATCTTTTTGGAATGTAGAATGAAACCGATAGTAAATGAAAGATACCGATGCAAACACATATTTGTGCCTCCTTGAAAATTATTGAAATACTGTATGTATTAAGAAGCTATATGTAAAAGGATAACATAACTTGGGATTTCAGTATATCAATAATAATATTTTAAATTGTGTTAGAGTCCATGGTCGTAATAATATTAGGGAGCATGAACAATTGTGTGAGGGTTGTGGCCATGCACTATTGTAACTACTGGAGCTTCCATTATGTACTGTATATGATAAAGAGGGCATGGCATGCCCCCTTTATTACCCCTCTTGGTACCTTTGTCTCATTCTGACTAGGTAATGTAATAAATACTAACTAGTGCATTATAACATATATACAGTAAGTGTTTTAATACAAATTTATGATACGATTATCCCTAATAATTCTTCAGTCAAAAAAACAAAATACCCAGCTGATGTTAGCCTGATGGCGAGCGTTGCACTATTCTATAACAGCCCATTTTCTTTGTCACAAAATGTGCTTTGATGGCTCGATAATACATAGTGGACCAGATGTATCAAACTTAAATAAATGATAAAGTGGAGAGTGATAAACAACCAGAGACTCCTACCTGTCATTTTTCAAACCCAGCCTTTAATTTTAACATGGCAGTTAGGAGATGATTGGCTGACAGTTTATCACTCTCCATTTCATCACTCTTTGAAACTTGAGATATCTGGCCCAGTATCTGGGATGAGTTGTTTTGTCGCAGGTCCGAAGGGCAACTATAGCCCTCAATAAGTGAAAGCATTGGGGCATGAGGATGCTGCCATCAGGGTTAATAGAATAGCCCCATGGAAAATCTATTAGCAGTGGTAAATTACAGCTTTTAATAGGATATCTCCAGAATGTTTCACTTTAAATAAAATGTAATTAGTCAATAATAGAAGAAATATCCATATTATTAATGAAATATCTAAGTGCCTTATTTCAATATCATAAAAACAATTTACTATATAGGAGTATAAGGGCTCTGTTTCTGTTTTATATAAAGTTACTTATCAGAAATGGTAGACCTGAAATGTTGGATGGAAAAAATTATTGAATCTTCAAATGGACTACTTACAGTAAATACTGTTTGCTTTATTTTTTCTGTCTACAGATAATTAATATGAACTGTGTGCAAACACTTTTTTAATTTAAATATGTATTCTAAAAACCTAGTAAACGTAAAGTTTTTGTAATATATCCTAACTACAAAATGTAAATATCCCTTTTACTGTAAGAGAAAAACAAAACACAACAAAATTGAATGCTATCACTGTCTTACAAGATACATCCTGGCTCTAAAACTACAGTGTCCACTATCATTATTTAATTATTGAGTTATTCAGTCCTCACTTAAAATGTAAAGCCTCTTAACATAAATTAATAAGTTACTATAAAACAAATCAAATCATTTATGACATATAACGAAAGTAAAATATAATAACTCACCTATACCATAATGTGTTAAATGTGCCTGTAAAGCATTTATATTGATACAGTAGCTTTATTTTTTTATCTCAGTGTTTCTCAAGCTCTGCAATTACAGCCAAGGTTTTAAGGATATACTATGCTTTAAAACAGGTGACTCAATTGGTACCTCAGTCAATTTCATTTGACTAGCTGGACTTAACTATGGATACCCTTAATCCACAGACAGTAATTGCAGAGTTTGAGAAACTCTGGTTTACATTCATAGCATTAGGCAAAAGGATTTTATTATTTGATTTTATTTATTGTATTATTATATTTAATATTCTGCAAATCATATAGCTGTTGCACATAAAGTCACCGAAACACTTCATCAGCACTTAAGGTGATCAATGGGAGGAAAGTATTCTTTCAGGTCCTCCACGAGCAGTCACCGCTAGTGGGGAACAAGGGGGGAGGCATTACTTGATGAAGCCATTGTGTTGTTGTGCATTGATGTAATCAAATAACACTTCTTCCCAACCAATACATACAAAAAGTTATTTAAATCCATGAAATAAGGGTAAGGGAATTTAAGTGTCATATCTCTCACATACAGTATGGTATCTTTCAAACCATGAGTTCAGTGCAATCACCAGACATTAATCCTTTACACTGATGAAACCCTGGCATCATTAAAATTCTGGGGCTTTGGCATCTAATAGAGAGGCACATATGAACAGACTCTGAGCATCTTAGTATTATAAGATTGTGCATATTTTTTTCTTGCTATTTTTTTTTTTTTTGGGAACTTTCACAGTTATATCATCACCTATTACCAATAATGTCTTCCATTACTTGTTATAATTCAAACTAATATATTTTCAGAATGTTAACACACCTGAATTAGGTTGGCAGAAAGATAAAAGATAAAGGAATTCCTGGAAAAAGAAAGAAAAATAATGGAGCTACAGTATACTCTTGTGTTACAATATCTCTGTAATCAGATATAATAGCACCATCATAAAACAAGGTACATTTGTATATCTACTGTTGAAAACTTTTACATAGTCACTCCTTAAATTGCATTTAATAAAAATATAAAGAGGATAGACATTAAGAGTCACTCTTAAATTGCTATTAATAAAAATATAAAGAGGATAGATGGTTAGAGTCACTCAAAGTTTAAAGTTGACCAAATTAAATATGTTATAATTTATATTGCGCTGTGCAGATACTATTGCTTTGTTTACACAGATTTGCCTGTATGTTTGTATTGAAAGGGACAGATTTGTTAGGTAAATTCTGTATATTCATTTCTAAATCAAGTGCTACAGTATGTGCTATAATATGTTTGCTAGAAGAATAAAATCTGTTATGTTACTAATTTGATGTACTGTAGGCATATATATAACCAATGAAAATGTGTTGTGTATTATCTAATTTGGTGAACAATTTTAATATGCACCAGTATGTACAGATGGAGCTAGCCTCAGCTTTGCGAGGGCTGGTGATAGCATCGCCAGCCCTCGCCAGTCACCAGGCCCTGCCATCTGTAGGAAGAGGGCACACGCATGAGATGCTTGCGTGCCCCATTCTGACGGAGCTCTCTGCTGCCGACTGTTGCCTCCCTGTTCACCGACGCTGATCACTGCTGCCTCCCCGCATCCCCTAACCCCACCGATCTCCTTGAAGTGGAGACGGGAGGGTTTCTGCCGTTCAGCTGCCGAGTGACTGGGACGCGCGTGCATGTGAGATACTCGAGCTTCCCGGTCTCATGGAGTCCCACTCAGCCAGCATTCACCAGTGGGGACATTCTGGCGAGTGCTGAAGCTAAATGAGAGGGGCTCCATCTGTTCTTTGGTAGAGCATGACTTTTATTGTATTTCAGCATGGTGCAACCAGCCAAAAATATGGTTACAGATGCATTTTGGCAGAGATTCATAGAAATTCACAAACACAAGTTTAAATGACTGATTCTATGAAAAAAAATTGCAATTATTTTCAAGTGATAAACCTATACAACAGTATTTACTGGTAGGTCACATGCCTTAATCTAAGATATTTTTAATTGTAGTGAAACATTAATTCATTATTTCATTCTGAATCTATTTATACTGGGAAGAGGGGAAAAAAGTTGTACAGAAAGTGTTTGATGATGATTCCTGAATGGTTTATGGTCACTGCCAGACTAAGCAAAATACTGTACACTACCTTTCAAAAGTTTGGGGTCACCCAGGCAAATTTGGGTTTTACATGAAAACTGACTTTAATTTATCAAATGAGTTGCAAAATGAATAGAACATATATTCAAGACACTGGCAAGGTAGAAATAATGATTTTTATTTGAAATAATAATTTTGTCTTTCAAACTTTGCTTTTGTCAAAGAATGCTTCTTTTGCAGCAATTACAGCATTGCAGACCTTTGACATTACAGCTGTTAATTTGTTGAGGTAATATGAAGAAATTTCACCCCACACTTCCTGAAGCATCTCACACAAGGTGGATTGGCTTGATGGGCACTTCTTGTGATCAGAATGTGGAAGGAGTTGGTGTGATAATAAATATGGGCGCCAAGGGATTTTGACAGAATTTATTTAACATAAAAGGTATTGAGAGATATAAAAAATGTATAAAAACATATAATAAAGCTTCTTCTTACCCCTAAGGGTATTTGGAGCCAGCAAGGATGGAATACGTCGGGATGCAGTCCGGAGTGTGCACCCTGCTTGTGGCTCCAAATAGCTATGCACTGGGGCTGAGTCCTGGGTTAAGTTGTGAGATACCAGTCACTGCCGACGCGTTTCGAGCATCTAAGTGTTCTTCTTCCTGGGCTCAGTGACTGGCACCCACCTAGCTGATTTTTATGGCAGAAATTAGCGCAGAGGGTCACCGGCTTTGGGATCCTTTTTCCAAAAAAATTGGCAGAGTATGTCTGAATAAATGCTTATATATAAGAGGGGCATGTCCAAACTGTGTCCGCTGTTCTCCCTGCATAGTGAGCAGCGTCTATTGCAACGAGAAACTCTGTTAGCTTCCGGGTACCGGGTACCTGATGACAACTTCCGGTCCTGGCTTCCTGGATGGCGATATGTATCTTTTCTGGTTGGCGGAAGTTGTTCAGAGGCGTCCTTATTGTTGGTTATTCCTTCCGTGATTAGAAGTCCATGGTATGAAATGAAAGAGAGAAGAGGATAATATTCTTGCATAGATGTACAGTGATAAACAGCTTGAGTTTAAGTGTCAAGGTGGAAATAAACCAAGTAAAGATAAAAATAAATATAAAAATCAAGAAAAAATACTAATAATTAAAAAATAAATAAAATAAAAATAAATATAAAAATAAATATAAAAATAAATATTAAAAATAAAAATAAAAGAAAATAAAATAAAAATAAATATAAATAAAATAAAAATTAAATTAAATAAGATAAGATTTGCATGAAAAATTAAATGATGAATGAGTTAGAGGGGATTTGGTAGGAACAAAAGTGGCATGTCCAGATATGGAGTTGGTGTTGTTCTTACATAAACCACCTGAGTTCGAAATCTTTATTGAGTCCTGTCTTTTTTGGCCAGTCTTTGTTCAGTGTCTCTGTATCTCCAGGATGTTTTTACTACTTCAATCCCTAGGAATGTTTTAATGTTACTTAGACTGCAGGCATGTTTTTCTTGAAGTGGTTGGATAGTGAGTGAGTTTCCAGACCCTTCTTGATGTTTCTCACATGAAGGGTCTGGAAACTCACTCACTATCCGACCACTTCAAGAAAAAACATGCACTTCTGGTCACTGGTTGCTGGCTCCAAATACCCTTAGGGGTAAGAAGAAGCTTTATTATAGGTTTTTTAAATGTTTTTATATATTTTTTATATCTCTCAATACCTTTTATGTTAAATAAATTCTGTCAAAATCCCTTGGCGGCCATATTTATTGACATGCAGTAGGTCAACATTGACAGAAGCTTGTCATTGACAAATGGTCAACACATGAAATTGTCGACCAGAGTTTTTCATGATTTATGTAATACTTTGGTCTTTTTCATACTTTAACATCCATGTGGGTTACGATTCAGAATGGTACAGTGTGATAAGTGCAACTGTAGTCAAGCAAACCCCTAGCCCAAAGCATGGTGACCAAAATGAGACATGGAAGGGTACGTACATTAATTAAGAGTTCACATGCTCAGGTGTCAATGTTAACACAAAAAAATTGTAACTCATGTCAACATTTTTATGTGTCATCCTTTTGCTTGTCTTGACCTTTTGTCACTAACGACCTTGTACATGTGAACCTTTTGTTATGAAACTTGCTCATATAGGGCCTTATTTTGGTTCATTCTTTCTGACAAAATCCTTCTTAGATGGACAAAACCATGTGCACTGCAGGGGGGGCAGATGTAACATGTGCAGAGAGAATTAGATTTGGGTGAGTAATTTTGTTTCTGTGCAGGGAAAATACTGACTGCTTTATTTTTACACTGCAATATAGATCTCACTTTGAAGTAAAACCCCACCCAAATCTAATTCTCTCTGCACAAGTAACACCTGCCCCACCTGCAGTGCACATGGTTTTGCCCATCTAAGAAGGATTTTGTCAGAAAGAATGAACCAAAATAAGGCCCATAGTCCTTTTGTCACTGTCTGTCTTGTGCATGTCGACTAATAAAACAAAAAACTGTGAGGTTAACTCCAATGATGTGCTTTTTTTCCTGCAACAAGAGGCAGCACTCAGGAGGCAATTTTCGTGAAAGCAGAAATATATATATATATATTCCTATAAGGGTTAGGAGGGATGTGATTCTCCTCTGAATAGCTAAAAGGCTGGTGAACTCAAATGTACAAGGAGACAGAGGAAAGATGGTAATTACCTCTGCTTCTGCATGCCAGTACACTGAAGTCTCCCTCTGCAGGTGAGCATGATGTGCCAGCCTCTACATGCAACACGCTGTATGTTGGAAAGAGTGCCAAACGTAACCACCACTAATAGAGCACAGGTTTAATCTGTCTCTGGGCGTGATGAGCAGTCCACCACCCGCTCCTCGCCACTCATGCTCCTTTTATCTGGCTTGTCCAAGCTCTGTGCACCTTACATACGCTATAAAGCCACTGACAACAGCTACAAATGAATCCTCTCTGTTTTTACAGTCAAGGGAGTTCAAAGGTGAAGTTATCAAGGTCCCAATGAATGGACCAGGTATAGCAAATCCCAAAGATGCCTAAGTCACTGATCCAGCGGGGGCACATAGATGACCACGTCCACCTGGGAGGCCTGCCTATTGACTGTTTATCCAGACAGTTTGGGGGAAATTTACTAAAGGAAATGTGTAAAAAATAGGTGTAAAAATAGGTGTATTTGTACCCAGAAATACACTTATTTTTGACATTTTCTATCCCGAAAATACAGCAATTCGTATTGATGTGCTATTAATACGAATTGCCATATTTTCGGGATAGAAAATGTCAAAAATAAGTGTATTTCTGGGTACAAATACACCTATTTTTACACCTATTTTTTACACATTTCCTTTAGTAAATTTCCCCCTTTATCTAGACACTGTCGACCCTTTAATCAGGATATGTTTGCTGTATGGCTGTAAAGTTAATTTAACATTGTTGTACCATTTAAAAAAAGAAAATCAAAGCCAATGCAATAGTTACATAAATAAATTAAAAATGCTATTGGATGCAGATGTTTATAATGTAGCTTACAGAAAATACATGCTGACAAATGCTATAGGTTTCATAGTGCAAGCCTACCAATAATATAAAACAAGAATAGTCATAATACTATGCTATCATAAAAAATACATATTAAACAACTGAATATTTTTAATAGTAATAATACATTTTCTTGTATATGCATTTTTCAAAATTATTAGCAAGGTCAATAGTTTATTAAATTTTTAGTCCTGAAAATGTCATATTTGCATAGCAGAATAGAGAATTACATATTTTAAACAAAATTATCTACAACATACCCATATTTATCTGAACATTTATGGAAAATAGTGTTATTTAAAAAAAACAGATAATGTTATTCATATAGTGCCCTCAGGTAAAAGACATTCCCATTTGCAAATTTCAATTAATTAATGGTTCTTTATGAATTGCAAAACATGAGGATCTACAAAGCATATTCTTTTTCTTTTCTGCAAATGCACCTACTTGGTTAAAGGGAATATTCTAAAAGTGTATTTTAATCAATGGTATATTTATAATGGGTGCATCCTCCACCAAAAGTCAAGTCTACCTATCATGAAAGGGTTCTATAAATGTAGAAGATGTAAGATATGCACATATGGTTTAAAGGGGACAAAACATGTGGTACTTATGTAATATCTGGGCTCCCGTTTTTCTTATGAGACCGCATCCCCTCACGGGACTCGCTGCGCTTGCCACGCTTCGGGCACGGTGGCTCGCTGCGCTCGCCACACTATATAAAATCAACTCCATGCGTAGTTGGATAGTAGGGGTATAAAAAAATGGGGTGCATTTAACATGGGACCCCAGATAATACATAAGAACCAAACATGTTAGATGTAGTGAAAATGGTAAAGGGCTCCAAATTAAAAGTTTTATTAATTTTAATAGCACATACCTAGTATATCTGGTTAAGTGCAGATGCAGTAAAAGCTTGTGGGAAAGACTAAAAGGTGTTTAAAGATCTGGATACTTGAACACTTCAGAAATATTCAAAATATTAAAGTCGAGAACCATAGCATCTTGCTGCACTTTAAAAACTGTCAGAATAGGAACCCCAAATCAATTAAGTTCCTAGAAGTGGAATGGGAGGAGACAAAGGCTATATTCAGGTGAAGCAAGAAACATTCTTGATAGTTTCGATAAATGCACTCATGCTCCTACAGTAGGTTTAAATGAAGGATTATAAATAATTCCCTTTCTAAAGAAATATTTTAAGATGCTGGTCAGTTCCTATATCTTTCCTTTTTAGCATTGAAGGTAATTTGTAAATTTCCATTTTCTATCTCCATTCCGAATCTAATAAAACTAGTTGCACAGGAATTTAAATTAGATAAAATGGAAAAACGGAGAAGTTAATACCTCTTATGTTTTAAGGCTGATTTTTAAGATTTAAAATCATTGACTTTATGATGATATTGTAACAGATGCAAACAGATGCAAAGCCTATATATCTCTGAGACCAAAGATTGGCTGATAGAAAGATAGACACAATTTCTGTTATAGTTCTAGGTGGATAGGAAAGAGTCCTTAACCTTTTTGTATGGGACATACATTTGTTGGTTTCCAGACCATGTACAGGAACGTCATCTGTATAAATGAAAGTGTCTTCATTTTTAATTTACCCTTTTCAAACATGATTTAACTTTTTGTATTACAGTACTTGGTGTTGTTTTTATATTTTTCTATATAAACACTAGGGCTGGGACAACTTATTGTGATATTTATGAATGCACTGAAAATAGATTAAGTGTAATTTGATAAATTGATGCGGTCAGCTGCTGCCATTTATGATCAACAATCTGAGAACATATGGATGACTATTAGAGCAATGGGCCATCCCTCTGATAAAGTACACTTGATAAAATGCATAAGGTTGTGGCCTGGCGTTCAAACAGCATATGATGTAGAGATTGAGTTCCAGACACCTTGCTGTATGGTGATACCATTGGTTTATGCTGTTTATTGACTGCTTTTCATGGTGCATGATCTCTAACCATTTTTAATAAAACTTTATTTAATGAATACAAGCATTAGAGCACTCCTGTTCTTTTCTGTTTTAGATTTTATACATGTATATATATATATATATATATATATATATATATATATATATATATATATATATATATATATATACCTATTTTGCGAATACTGTAGGTAGCAGTCTAAACATGGCAAACAGCAGCCCCGGTGTCCACAATAAAGTGAGTAAATCCATCAGATCTACTTGGCTCTCAGTAGACTTTTCATAAACAGCAAATTGATTTGCAATGTTTCATTCCTTTAATGACCCGTCATCAGGTATATGTTCTGCCTGATGATGGACCATTAAAGGCTTGAAATGTTGCAAAGCAATTTGAAGTTTTGATTGCTATTTATGAAAAGTCTGATAAATGCTGAGTTGATCTGGAGGATATATATATATATATATATATATATATGTGTGTGTGTGTGTGTGTGTGTGTATACACACATCACACACACACACATATATATATATATATATATTGTATACACATCACATCAACTATGTGTTGTAGATGTGGAGGAGAACAGACAATATTACTTAGCCCTGCCTACTCATGGCAAAATGTCTTGACTCAGATCTTTTGTGAGGGGGTTTAGCTAAATCTTTGTAATATTGTAATGCTCTCCTTAAGCTGTCAGGGCAGTTGCATGGTACTCCCCTGGGTGTGCTGTGTATATAATACAATAAAAATTGGAGGCAATTACCAAACTTCAAATACACCACACAGGTGTTTATTGTAACTCACATATTCAACTTTATAATGTTCATCATTTTAATCCTTTGTCAAGAAACAACCATATATGCACAGGATCACATCAAAGACACATCTAAACAACCTACAGCAGGACATAATTTTATAGTAGTGTGAATGACAATGTTCTGCATACCAAAAATACACCTAGATTTAGCTGATTGAATACCAAAAGTGTCCCAATATCATGTAAATTATTAATAATATAAAGGACTATGCATAGTGCTATTCATAGTGGTCTTACTAATAATTGGAGACAGCAAGCCTAATAGATGAGAACAGGCACAAAAAACAACACTAAAAACGAAAATGTGTAATAAATGTAATTCTTAAATTGTTATTTTTTTTCAATTCTGTATCTCAGTATGTGATTTCAAAACTATTATTCCACTAAAAGGTTTTCTTAACATTTAGATCTATATGTAAAGTTTGTGAAATGAAAAGAGATATCACATCGAGAAGGATTCAAATGGATTGAATGTTAGACAATTTGGAATCAACCAGCATTGCAGTTATTGAAATAAATTGTGGAATGGGAAATGTAATTGGATCTCATTTCAGATGTCTTGAATTACATGCTAGCCTTGTGAGCTTCTAGAGATTTGTCAAACAACCTAAGAAACAATTACCCTGTGTGTTGTCACTAATTTTTTCATTGGATTGTTAGGTTTCAATTCTTTCTATTTGTCAGCCTTCCTATGATAATAGACTTTGAAACAGAGAGTTCAAGCTGTTTGGTTGCCCTGTTCACTCTTTTTAATCTTCATTGCTGTCAGTAAGTAATCCAACCAATTTACTCTCCAGTTACCACTAGCTTTCTTAAGATGGGTGAATGAATTGAATAGAAAAGTGCCAAATTTAGTAAAATTCATCCCTGATAAACTGTGCAAGTCTTTGTGTGTAATGCCAATATTTCCAGTTGGTTATCTAAGATATTCATATGGGAGTAAAATAAAATGTATTCAATCACAAATTGATCAAAGTGGATTTGTTATTTGCAGACTTTTTAAATACAGTTGAAACAAAAGACTACACTGAAATATTTTAAACACTTTATTCCCTATAGAAAATTGAGAAAATTAAATATGTTAAAATGATATGATTCAGCAATTTCATTTATTACTTTAACAAATTTGACATATGGCCACATTTACATTTATAAATATAACATCAGTAATAAATAAAATACTTTCTTGATATGAAAAGAAAATACTCCCATAATCTGTGCAGTATTGTAACTAAATGTAATTCACATTTTTTTAATAAAAAAATATTAAAATTCCTTTTTACTGTTTTTAGTCTTGTAGAAAATTGACCTCAGGAAGAAGTTATCAATTTAAATTATCCTTTGTTACTCAATCTTTTCAATATTATAATTGTTTAATAAACCGCAATAATCAGTCTACTGAAATTTCAAGACTACAGTATATTGATTTGGTTACCGATTTTCTTGTTGCTGAAACACTTCAGTTGGAGACCTGTCATTAGGCATAAACCAGAGGTTCCCAATCTTTTTCGAATCACGGCACCCTAGAGTATCAGAACTTTCCCACGGCACCCCTAGGCCCCCCAAAAATATATACAATTAAGTAGATTGTGTTTATATGTGCTAAAGGGCATATTTAGCTTTTTTTTTTTTACACATTTTATGATTGGCAGCCACCAGCACTGGTTTTGTCCATAAATAATTGATCATAAATAATTTGAATTGGTCCTGGACCACCTAACTGGGGCACCCCTGCAAGTGTCCCGAGGCACCCCAGGGAGCCACGGCACACAGTTTGGGAACCACTGGCATAAACATTATATACCCCACTTCACTGGAGTAAGTTCATCCCAGTTGCCTGGTGGGATGTATATTTGTTCTCCCCCCTCCGTCCACACACACACAACCTTATATAAAATATATATGTATGTTATTAAATATTTATATCTGGACTGTGTTTGGGGATAATGGTGATGCAAGGCCAGTATTACTACAGAGACAGTTGTCAGCAGATATAACTCTATGGAGGGACTCCTGCTTTAATGTACTGACCCGGTTGGGTAAATTCTAGTGGTTATGGAGCTGAGAGTAGTTGTTAACAACTGATATTTGTATCAATCTCTCTGCATACTCTGCTCAATTGGCCAGCAATATGGGCAAAACAGGGAATGCAGCAGTGGCTATGCATCTAGAGAAATATGTGAGATCTCAAACAGGTAATACCCCACAAACTACAGCTTTGAAAGGAAATTACCCCACTGCCACTCCTGAAATCATATTGCAGCAGATTTTTGAGGCCATTGGTAACTGTGAACAACAGTTGACCGAAAAATAAATGATGTAAAGGCTGATATTTCCTTGTTAAAACAGGATGTAAAAGCTGTTAAAGAAAGGATGAAGGAGGAGGAAAGTCACGTCTCTATGTTGGAAGATTCCAATACTAAATAGACAAGTAAAGTAGATGAGTTGTTGATACAAGTTCGGGATATGAAAAAAAATGTAGACATCGAAGGCAGATTACTCAAAAACAACGTGAGGCTAAAGAGAATACCAAAGATAGCAGAAGGGCTTGATGTACCAAAATTTGTGGAATCTCTGTTGTTTGACAATTTTGAGGCTAAATCTTTTTCATGACAATTTTCTGTTGAAAGGGCACATAGGGTACCTTCTAGCCCCGTTCCACCTGGTGGTATTTTTATTTTCTTTTTCTCTTTTTGGGATGCAAGTTATCTATCTAGGGGGGTTGGTATACTGGGTAGGGGGAGGTGGATAAATGTTATATATTTTATTGGTTAATTGTGTTAAGTTCAGCAGTCAGGTGCCAGAATGTTGTTAAGCTGTTGAAGATGCCTATGTGGGATTGTGTCGGGAGCATGAAAAATGTTACAAATTCTGATATCACATAATAAATGGTTTGAGTACTATTATGGAACATCAAGGGTATGGATGACAAGATAAAACACACACTGCTTATGAGGCAAATTAGACATTAACAGGCTGATATAGTATGCCTTGTTGAGACTCATTTGCCAAGATCTGGGTAGGCCATGCTTATCATGCTCCTGTCACAACCTCCTTGCAGGGTGTATCTATCCTTATAAAGAGATGAATTGTATTTGTATGTAATAGTTACATTTTTATAGACGTATTATTAATGCCATGCATGTACATCTGTTGGCATATATGTTCCCCCTCCATTTTCTTTTTTTTTCAAATATATTTATTGTTCCTAATAAATCTTGTACATTGCAGAATACAAAAATAGAGATGAAAATCAATGTCAATTATGAACAATCCACAATTTTCTAGCATCTTCCAATAACATATAAAGCAAACAGGTACAATAATAGATAATAGGTGAAAAAGAGTCGAAGAGGTTCATTATATCTTGAGGTTGGATTTTATTGAGGATGGATTGAAGGTAATGTGTGGCCTCTAGAAATGCTAAATTGTGATGTGGAAGGAGTTGGAAACGTGTCACAGCTTCATCGAATGTTAGTGGCATAGACATTAAATACCAGATGAATGACAGTTAGAAAATGGAGACACAGCGTTTCCATTCAGAAATTCTAAGATACTGAATAGTGGGAGAGATAGTGAGTAATAATGTTGTATATGAAGGGATTTCCTGGCTTGTCTCCAAGCATGGATAGTGGAAGACAAAGAGATGTTGTCATATTGAGTAGATTTCAATTGAGAGGGGCGTGCATGTAATACAAAACTAACAGAGAGGGGAAAACTCAATTGAGAGTCAAGAGACAGAATCACGAATGCTGAATAAGCAGTGAGGGAGCATAAACCACTGATGGGTTCTCCAGGTTACACTTGGAAGGTCATGTGATATGTTAATTAGGATGGGCACAAGGCCTATCAGAGCAGTGGGAGGGTTTAGACAGTGTAAGAAAAGTCACATGCTACATGTGAAGCTTCCTCTGTCCGGAAAAGCTTCTGAACAGGCAAGAGCTTCTCAGCAGCATACAGTGAATTACACTTTCCAATTTCTATCACACATATTCTAACAACTCTCTCTGTCTCTCCCCTCTCTCTTCCCTCACCATCAGCCTTTCTGTCCCCTCTATCCATTCTTTACTACTATACACCATGTCCCAGCCGCGGAGAGCCTCACGCCCGCCTGTCTGGTGGACGCCCCCTACCCGTCTGGGGGGGGCCGCAGGGCCTAACGCTGATATCCCTGGTGGTTCCAGTGGGGACCGGAGGCGAGTCCGGCATGGCCTGGCGGCTCCCGAGGCGGCGGTGGCTCCCGGAGTGATGATCGCGGCGCCGGCCGATGACGCGGCCCGGCGCCGGACCGCACATATCGCGGGTGTAGGCCGCAGCAGGCGGCAATCTCGCGCTGGGCAGCCGGGGGTTCGGGCAGGGGTAGAGCCCGTGGCGCATCTAATCGCGGGAGCGGCCTAGGCCCCCGCCGGCCCGCGGTACTCCCGGATGACGCAGGAGCAGAGTCTGGTAGGCCGGGATTGCGGCCTACCAGCCGGGCTCGCGCCTGTGAGGTTGGGGGGCGGGGTCGGCCGGGATGAGGCCGCGGCCCTGCAGCACAGAGCACACCTGTGGTGCCCTCAGGGGGTAGGGGCAGAGGGAGGGGCATCCTTCCTCAGGGCCCTATGCGCCCATCTGGGATCCCAGTACTGGCAACCAGGTTGCCTCAAGGGGGCCCCCCTCCCGATGTTCACCTCCCCACTACTCACAGGCCGGCTAGAGGCCGGGGGCGGACCAGGGGGCAAGTCATGCAATTAGGCAGGCCACTTGGGGGAATGAGGTCCAGGCAGGGCTCATTAGCACACCCGTTTCTACGCGGGCCACAGGGGTGCTGTCCCATAGGCATATGGCTCAGCGCCAGGCGCTCATAAGAGCCAGGTGGGTACCACAGCGCTGTGCCCCGGTATCATCCCCTCCTACAGTTGACCCGACAGGCACTGCCCCGCTTCCTGCGGCGGCAGATGGGGGGTGCAGCAATTTATGTCCCTGCTGTCTAGCTTCATGAGACAGGTCCCAGTTTAAAGTGGGGCGGCTACGGCCGGTGGTCTTGCCCCTTCTGCTCCCCCTGAGACTCCTACCCCATCCCAATCAGGGGTGGCTGGTCCTGCCTCATCTTCCGGGGGTACGGCTCCCTTCACCTCTATGGCTTTTGTGGCTTCGGGAACTCCTCCGGTGGGGATCGTGGACACTCCCGCTCAGATGAGCCTTGTGTCAGTGGAGGGCATTTCAGGTGGGTCAGCTACTAAAGGCAAGCGGCGCAGGCATAGGGCCGCACATACCTCCTCCTCCTCCGGCGGGTCCGACTCTGGAACGTCGGAGGAGGAGGGATGCCTAAAATCCCGCAGGCGGCGCAGACACAGGTGCCGTCGGCACTCCAGTTCCAGTGGTAGCTCAGGGTCCCCTTTGTTCCCTAGGGGGCAGGTGGTTCAGTGTGAAAACACGGCCGTGCTCAGGGGGCTACGGCGCAGCGTCCAAAAAAGGATTAGGGACGGGAAGTACATCAGCTTCTTTGCTATGATGGCACAGGTGGAAAAAGAGTATCGCGCTGCAAAGCGGCGCGGAGGTATTGGGGAGGAGGCCTACTGCACCTATCACCGGTGGCAGGCGGGCATGTTTATGTTCGCGGCTTGTTACCTTGAAACAAGACCGCAG
Organism: Crinia signifera; assembly: GCF_055691185.1. Classification (NCBI taxonomy): domain Eukaryota; kingdom Metazoa; phylum Chordata; class Amphibia; order Anura; family Myobatrachidae; genus Crinia; species Crinia signifera. The sequence continues at coordinate 93,827,835 of NC_139218.1, read as the reverse complement.
GAACACATGAACATGGTGCGCTACATGCACATGATTCATGAAATGTTCCTTTCCGAAGCTGACTCATCATGGCGCTCCTATGATGAGAACTTCCGGCGTAAGCAGTCGGGTTTGGCCATCATGGCTTTCAGGTGTACGGACGTGGAGATTTGGATGGGGCCGAAGCCCTCCGCCGCTCCGGTCGCCACGCCAGCCTCCACCCCTGCCCCACGCAAAACCCAGCCCCCCTTTCGCGGGAGGGCGGGGGGACCCCCTGCAGGGCTTTGTTTCGCCTTCAACGGAGCCGGTTGTGCTCTGGGGGCTACCTGTAAATTCAAGCACGCTTGCTCCAAATGCTGGGGCAACCATTTCTTTAAGGATTGCAGGAAGGGAAAGCAGGGAGGCACCCCTCAGGCTGCAGCAGCCGGGGGGACACCTCACTAAGGCCCCTTCTCCTGTTCGGGTAGACCGCTTGGCCAGCTGGCTGAGCAGGTACCCGTGTAGGCGGGAGGCCGAATTTCTAGAGTCAGGCTTCCGCCTGGGCTTCTGCCTCCCTGTACATGGGGAGATTGTAGCCCATACCCCCCCGTAATTTAAAATCCGCAATACAGATGCCGGGGGTCATGTTAGATAAAGTGGCCAAGGAGGTGAGCTTGGGTAGGATGGTGGGTCCTTTCCCGTCACCTCCTATCGAGAATTTGGTGCTCTCCCCAATAGGGGTGGTCCCCAAGAAGGCCAGCGGCAAGTTTAGGCTTATCCAGCACTTGTCGCACCCCCCGGGCAGCTCAGTTAACGATGCTATCCCCGAGGACTTGTGCCCTGTGCGGTATCAGTCTTTCGAACAGGCGCTAGATATAGTGCGCAGCCATGGCCGCGGGGCACTGTTGGCCAAGGTGGACATTGAGTCGGCCTTTCGCTTACTCCCACTACACCCGGAATCGTTTAGGTTCATGGGCTTTCGCCTCCCCATGGGCTTTTACGTGGACAGGTGTTTGCTATGTGCTGCTCGATTTCTTGAGCCTATTTTGAGCGTTTTAGCAGTTTCTTGCATTGGTGCGTGGTGTCGGGTTCAGGTGAAGCAGGGGTAGCCTACTATTTAGATGATTTCCTGTGCGTGGGCCCAGCCGATTCCCAGCGGTGCGGTTCTATACTGTCATACCTGCAGGATCTTTTTCAGCATTTTGGGGTTCCCATAGCGGTGGACAAGACGGAGGGGCCGGTATCGTGCCTGTCCTTCTTGGGCATCGAAATTGATACAGTGGCGGCCTGCTGCCGCCTCCCCCTCGACAAGCTGTCTCGGCTGCGGGGAGCGGTCGGCCTGGCGTTGGCCACGGGGAAGCTCCAGTCACTTCTCGGGCTTCTACACTTTGCCTGCAGGGTCATACCCATGGGTAGGGTGTTTTGTAGGAAGCTTGAGAGGTCCATGGCAGGTGTCAGGCACCCCCTCCACTATGTACGGCTGCCCGCGGAGATTAAGAGGGACTTACGCATTTGGCTTTCCTTCCTGGAACAATTTAACGGGGTCCTTATTTGGCCGACAACCCCCCCCCCGCACCAATGCGCAGTTGCAATTGTATACCGATGCAGCGGGCGGGGTGGGCTTTGGAGCCTTCTTGCACGGCTCATGGTGCGCCGCCCCATGGCCCGTGGAATGGGTGACGGAGGGACTCACAAAAAACCTATTGCTGCTGGAGTTGTTCCCCATCATAGTCGCGTTGGAGCTCTGGGCGGACAGGCTTCGCGACTCCAGTATTATATTCTGGTGCGACAATTTGGGAGTTGTGCACGCGGTTAACCGACAGGGTTCAGCCTCCATGCCGGTGGTTCGCCTGCTGGCGCGTCTGGTGCTAAGATGTCTGCTGTTTAATATACAGTTTGTGGCACAACATGTTCCCGGAGTGGAGAACTCCGTGGCAGACGCATTGTCCAGGGCCGACTGGGATAAGTTCCGGGCCCTGGCGCCTGATGCATCCCCTGTTGGTGAACACTGTCCCTCTTATATTTGGCAGATGATCAGGCTGGAATGGAGGGGCTAGCCATGCGGGCTATCGCACCAAGGACGCTCCATTGCTATCAGGCAGGATGGCACGAGTGGGAGCAGTTCTGGCTGTCCTCCTTACAGGAAGGTAAGACACCTGAAGCGGCCATGGTGGCCTTTGTTTGGAGTTTGTACTCCATTGGTCGATCTGTCGCCTCCGTGCGCAGGACTTTGGCAGGGGTGTCTTTTTTCTCCTCGCTGCAGGGTAGGGCGGACCCGTCCCGGTCATTCTTGGTGTCAAGGGCGTTGCGAGGTTGGCGGAGGGCTACGCCGGCTCTCCCGGACTGCAGGCACCCTATTGATATGTCGTTGCTTCCAGCATTGCTGGGCGCCCTGGGGGACATTTGCTGGCCTTATTATGAGGTCCTTTTGTTCCGTATGGCGTACGTGATGGCCTATCATGGGGCCTTCAGGATAGGGGAGCTGGTGGCTCCGTCAAAACGAACACCCTCACCACTGGCCGTGGATGATCTGGTGGTCCAAGCTGACTCGGTGCTATGTCACCTGCGACGTTCTAAGACGGACCAGGCTGGGAGGGGGCGGTGGCTGTCCTTGCTCCCGTGCACGTGGAAGGGTCGTGCCCCGTGGCGTTGGTCTCGGCCTTCGCTCAGGTGCGCCCGGACCTACTCGGCGCATGGCTGATGCATGAGGATGGGTCGCCGCTCACCAAGTACCAGTTTTGTCACGTCTTGGGGCGGGCGCTGGAGGCCACGGGTCTCAATCCAAAGGGATCGCATTCCTTTAGGATTGGGGCTGCTACCTCGGCGGCTGCGGAGAGCCGCTCCTTTGCAGAGATTTAGTCTCTGGGTAGATGGCGCTCGGCAGCATTCCGAAGGTACATTAGGCCTACTCTATCTGTCACTTTTCACCATGGCCGACTGGACGCATAAGCGCTCGCCAATTCCAGTGGGGGCCTTGAGGTGTTTTTTCACATCCGTCTGGGGGCACAATTTGGCTTAATCACAATCTGGCATGGCGTACTTGTTAGTTTACTCCAGGCAGTGTGTTTTGTGCCTCAAGAGCTGGTCGGCCACGGTTTTTCATTCCTCTCTTCTAACATGTGTGGAGTTTTGTGTGCAGTGTGTCAGTTTGTCGACAGCTCCCTAACCTCTCTATACATATTTCAGGTCGACAGGACATTAAGTCCGTATGGATGATGGGACATTCGTTTGTGTTTTGGGCTTCGCGGGCGACCATCGCCTCTGATGTATGTGTGTTCCATCAGGCTGGGGAGGTTAGGTGGCTAGGTGAGAGGGGTATGAAGTGGAATGGACTGCAGGCTGGGCTGATTCGAGCCCTGCGGAGGTTTGGGGTCCCGAGAGTCATTATATTCCACCTGGGTGGTAATGACTTAGGGCGGGTATTCGCTTTTGAGCTACGCTCTGTGATTGTCCGGGACCTCAATATCATTGCGCAGTGTTTGCCAATATGTCGGTTAGTGTGGTCCTCCATTATATCCAGGATTGTGTGGAGAAATGCTGTTTCCTGCCCCCGCCTGGAGCGTTCACGGAAGAAGGTGAACGCTGCAGTTGAGAAGTATCTGCTGACCAATGGCGGGGGTGTTATTCGCCATGATGCCATCGACTTTCAGCGGAGTGCGCTGTACAGAAGCGATGGTGTTCATTTGAGCCCGGAGGGCGTGGCTCTGTTTTTAGGCAATGTTTTTGACTGGTTGGATACACAGTGCTGAGCGTTTTGTTAGTTGGTGGCGGTGCTGCGGCTTAGGGTCTAGCTGTGGCGGTAAAGAACGGTCATCCTTGTAAGATCTTGGTGTGTGTGTAGATAGTGGGGTGTCGCTCTCCCTTGACATCTATGGTCATAGGCCATGCTTCTGCCCGGGGGATGGCCACCACTAGCACGAGTGGATGACCGGGGAGAGTGATCACCAGCGATGGTGTGTATGGTAGACATCTTTAACCCCCACTTTCCTATAGTGACCGTTCTTTGGTGCCGCCACCATTTATAGTTTAGTTAATTGTCAAAATAAATTTGACATTCATTTTGAAACGCCAGCACGTGTCCGTGTCTTTTTTATTAGATAAGTTTAGTTGTTAAGGTTTAAGTTAAGGTTATGGTGAATTGTAAAGTGTGGACCAGGGGATACCCGATGGTGAGTTTAACATCGGTAAACATGTTAGAATCAGTTACCAAGTCTACCACAAAGTAAAGGAGACAGGACAAATTATGATATTTAATATTGGGTAAGTTAACTCCCCTTTTTGATTGGTCTACATTAATTTAAAAAAAACTAATTCTGTTTTTTGGAATGCAAAATACATTTAGAAACAATAGCATTAATAGATGACAAATCCAATTTTAGTAAGTAGAATAGGAGTAATTTTCACTATATATAAAAGTTTGGGGAAGATGCTATTTTAAAGAGATTACATCAGCTTAATACATTTTGAGGTAATTTCTGCCATAAACTAAGTTCCGTTTTAATTTTAGAAATAGCGGGAGTGATATTATAAGCATATAAATTGTGGGGGTCTGGTGGGAGGATAATACCTACATAAGTAATAGTTTAAGAAGTCCACTTAAATGGGAAGGGAGTAAGCCAACCCATTCTCATCTGACCATAAACGGCCAGAGCTTCAGATTTATTATACAGTAGTTAATCGAAAAGCCTGAAAAAAAAGGAAAATTGATTAATTGTGATAAGGAGATGAGGGAAGGAGTGTTTGGGAATCGGACAAAAAAAGTAATATGTCATCAGTAAAAGCAACTACACTCAATTCTCTAAAACCAATAACTTGGGCTGTAGGAGTGGTGTACAGAGTTTTAATTCATCACAGAAGGGCTCACCAAATAGTTGGTGAGTAAGAACTCTGAAAAGGTGAGGCTATGCTATTTTATCAAAAGCCTTTTCTGCATCTACATTGATTCAAATGTTACAGTATCATGAGTTTGGTGTTGGCGGGTAAAGGTAATAGCTGCAACTGCTGCATGAATGCCTACCACAGATTGCTGACCTTTAACAAAATCCAATTATGCAGGTGAGATGAGCCGAGTTAGGCATTTCTGCAAACGGTTCTCCATAAGTTTGGTTAAAATCATAAAGTCCTGATTCAGGAGTGAGATAGGGAGGTATGACCCAAATAAGGAAGTATTTGTACCTGGCTTTAAGAGAACATTTATTTTGGGTTCATTGTGGTGGTAATATCTTAGAGGTCAGGATATAATTAAAGAGTAAGGATAAAGAAGGAGAGATCTAATTTTTTAGCATTTTATAGAATTCAGTTCCAAATCCATCTGAGCCTGTGCTCTTACCATTAGGCAAAGATTTAATAGTATCTTGGATCTCGCCCTCTGCGATGGGGTTGTGTAAGAGATCTCTCTCCTCTTGTGTTAACTAGGGTAGGTTAGAGGTCTCGAGAAAAGAGTTACTCTCAGTAAGGTAGTTATAAAAGCTCATAAACTCAGCACAAATAGAATTTGGGTCTGTAATGAGAGAACCAGAGAGGACCCCTGATCAAATTGGCCAAAAGTTTGCCTGACTTATTCCCAAACCTATGTAGTTTATTGCGAAAATATTTATGTAGAGTCTGAGCTTGTTCTGTGAGAAAATTGTCATATACTCGTTTAGATGAGAGATAGGTCTCTCTGTGTGGAGGAATGTCAGATCATTTATCAATTCTATAAGTGTCAGTAAGGATAGTACTAAGTTCCCTAAGTCGGGTAGTACATTGTTTATATGTGGAGTGAACATAGGAAATAATGTGACCATGCAGAACGGCCTTGGATACTTTCTATTACAGATGGGGTTATCTACTTTATCTGAATTATCCACTGTATTATTAAGCCTAGTTTGTTTGAGGTGATGGAGGAGGTCTGTAGAATGAATGCAGGATAAGAGTATAGCGATGAAAGACGGCTAGAGGGAGCTGGAAATCTTTCGGTACTTACCCTGGATCTGTCCATGCATGGGTCAACAACTGCATTGAGGTCTCCTCCCAAAATAAGATTAATATATCCCAAAACAATAGTTTCTGTAGAACCATAGCAAAGAAAGAGTCAGGAGGATTCACAGGGGCATAAACATTAAATAGAGCATAAATTATACCATCAATCTTTAGAATAAATCTGCCCCCCAGGATCCAACATTTTCTGGTTATAGAGTATCAAAGATTATTGTGGAAAATAATAGCCACATCTCTAGTTTTATTACTAAAAGAGCCTGAAATACATTCATTACAGTAATTCAGTGGCCTTAAACGGGGGTTGTGAACCATCGCTTCAAATTGCTGCTAGTGTGGAAGTGGAATCACATGGTATTAGTATAATCACATGGTATATAAATATATATATATATTTTTACCCAATAGTGGTATGGTGCCTAAAAAAGTCCAAATACACTTTTGCAAGATCCACATCCAGTGAAGTGAACAGGAGATGTTTTTCCAATATTTGTTTATTTGACTTCACAGGATTGTCAAGATAAAAAAAACGCTTGTAGAGAATCCCTACAAGCGTTTTTATCTTGACAATCCTGTGAAGTCAAGTAAACAAATATTGGAAAAACATCTCCTGTTCACTTCACTGGATGTGGATCTTGCAAAAGTGTATTTGGACTTTTTTTAGGCGCCATACCACTATTGGGTAAAAATATTGGGCTTTGTTCGTTCCCTATCCCTCAGGGAACTTAGTGGTGAGGCTGCCAAGTATACAATTGTGAAATAGGCTATATTGAAAATATAGGCTATAGCGCGAGTTGGAATATTGGGGATACATATATATATATATATATATGTAATATATACACTTAACATCTGCACTCACCTTTCCTAGTTTTGGGGTGCCCTATGGCTTGTGACCACATTGTTTAAACAGACATTGTAGGGGCTCTGCACACACTAAATTAACTGATAATAAATAGTGGAGATTTGGTTCATGAATTGATCAATGCATTTAAGCCTGCAGCCCCCTTCAAGGGACCCCACTTTTGTTAAGTGTATATATTGTTTATTAGATACATTTTTTTAATTAGTCTTATTGTGGTCACATTCTCTCATGCACCCTGTTTTTAACTAAGATTTCATAGCTTATGTTAACCATTTCCCTAGATGATTAGTGACAGGTGTGATGGTAGCTGCTCACCTATAAAAGCACAGTGTGCTGTGAGCTTAAGACCAGATAGCATGCCTGGAATCAAACATTGATGTGATAGCTATGTGTATTGTAGCCATTTTCAGCGATAGTGTTTGGACCTGCTGAAAAGTGGGGTCCCTTGAAGGGGGCTGCAGGCTTAAATGCATTGATCAATTCATGAACCAAATCTCCACTATTTACTATCAGTTAATTTAGTGTGTGCAGAGCCCCTATAATGTCTATATATATATATATATATATATATATATATATATATATATATATATATATATACACATATACATACAGCAGGGTCCCCAACGTGATCAGGAACAAACACGGCACTGCAGCTTCTCAATATGCAAACATAGCTTTATTCGCCTCAATATATATACAAACACTTTTTGTCTCTGCTTAAATTTGCAATTCAGATGTACTTAGTAATTTTAGTCCTTATCTGCTGTATCTGGACATTATGGGGGAAATTTACCAATATGAAAAACCTAGTTTTTCGTATTGGTATTTTCCCTACGACTGCATACGACTGTTTAAGTCGTATGCAAAGTCGTGTTCCGGAGGATCAGTTACAAAGCAGTCATATACGACTGCTTTGTAACCCTCCGATGTCGTAGGAATTCGTATTAGCAGCCGTATATACGGCTGCTAATACGAATTATTTGTAGGCAGTCTGCACGGATCAGTCAGATCCGTGCAGGCTGCAAGGTGTAAAAAAAAATTAAATAAATAAATAAATAAATAAAAAAACGGCGTGGGGTCCCCCCCACAGCCGAAACCAGCACCAGGCTGACAGAGCCTGGAGCCGGTAATTAAAAATCAGGGAACCCGACAAATAGGGGTTCCCTGATTTTTAACAACCAGCCCCAGGCTCCTGCTCTGGGGCTGGTTCCCAAAATACAGGGGACAAAATGACTAGGGGTCCCCCGTATTTTAAGAACCAGCCCCAGGCAAAACCAGCCAGCAGGCTAATGCCACAGCCGGGGGGAGACTTTTTATGCAAGTCCCCCCGGCCAAAGCATTAACCCTACCGACCAGTCAGCCTGGCCAGGGGCCCTGGGGGAGTGGGGACCCCCCCAATAAAGGGGTCCCCCCCCTCCAGGACTTACCTGACCAGGCTGAAGCCTGGTGCTGTCCTCGATGCCCCTGGGCGGTGGGCATCGAGCTGATAAATGGTGTAAAAAAATAGAACAAACTATTGTTTTTTACTGTGGCACTACAAGTGCCAGCAAGCCTCCCCAGTAAGCTGGGACTTGGAGAACCACAAGTCCCAGCCTGCTGGGCATTAACATGCCCGCTGGGTCTTGTAGTGCCACAGTAAAAAAAATAGTTAAATAAAACACACTGACACCCATTTTAAATAAAAGTTTAATACACACATTACACACATACTGATACTTACCTATCTTTATCCCGTTGGTAGGTCGCTGGCTCCGGTGTCGGCGGCTCCGTGTCGGCGGCTCCGTTGTCGGCGGCTCCGTGTCGGCGGCTCCGGGGTCATCGGCGTCCTGTCCGAAGATAATCCATGTTGGACCTGTGGAAGGAAATCCTACTCACCCAGGTCCTGCATGGATGGTCTTCGTTCTTCATCTGTCGACATCCCGGTCTTCTGACAGCTGCTGGCGACTTCCAGCAGCTGTCGGCATCTTCCGCGACGCTCCCCGGCTTTCAGAGCCGGAGAGAACCTTCCTGGTCGGCGTCTGGGCTCAGAATGAATTCTGGCCAATCAGGAGCCGCCTAGCCGCCTAGCGGCCAATCAGGAAAGACCTTTCCTGATTGGCCGCTAGGCGGCTAGGCGGCTCCTGATTGGCCAGAATTCATTCTGAGCCCAGACGCCGACCAGGAAGGTTCTCTCCGGCTCTGAAAGCCGGGGAGCGCCGCGGAAGATGCCGACAGCTGCTAGAAGTCGCCAGCAGCTGTCAGAAGACCGGGATGTCGACAGATGAAGAACGAAGACCATCCATGCAGGACCTGGGTGAGTAGGATTTCCTTCCACAGGTCCAACATGGATTATCTAAGGACAGGACGCCGACGACCCCGGAGCCGCCGACACGGAGCCGCCGACAACGGAGCCGCCGACACCGGAGCCAGCGACCTACCAACGGGATCAAGATAGGTAAGTATCAGTATGTGTGTAATGTGTGTATTAAACTTTTATTTAAAATGGGTGTCAGTGTGTTTTATTTAACTATTTTTTTTACTGTGGCACTACAAGACCCAGCGGGCATGTTAATGCCCAGCAGGCTGGGACTTGTGGTTCTCCAAGTCCCAGCTTACTGGGGAGGCTTGCTGGCACTTGTAGTGCCACAGTAAAAAACAATAGTTTGTTCTATTTTTTTACACCATTTATCAGCTCGATGCCCACCGCCCAGGGGCATCGAGGACAGCACCAGGCTTCAGCCTGGTCAGGTAAGTCCTGGAGGGGGGGACCCCTTTATTGGGGGGGTCCCCACTCCCCCAGGGCCCCTGGCCAGGCTGACTGGTCGGTAGGGTTAATGCTTTGGCCGGGGGGACTTGCATAAAAAGTCTCCCCCCGGCTGTGGCATTAGCCTGCTGGCTGGTTTTGCCTGGGGCTGGTTCTTAAAATACGGGGGACCCCTAGTCATTTTGTCCCCCGTATTTTGGGAACCAGCCCCAGAGCAGGAGCCTGGGGCTGGTTGTTAAAAATCAGGGAACCCCTATTTGTCGGGTTCCCTGATTTTTAATTACCGGCTCCAGGCTCTGTCAGCCTGGTGCTGGTTTCTGCTGTGGGGGGGACCCCACGCCGGTTTTTTTTTTATTTATTTATTTTTTCTATTTTTTTACACTGAAGCCTGCACGGATCTGACTGATCCGTGCAGGCTTAAAGCAAATACGACAGGAAAATGGTGTTCTATTTTCCTGTCGTATTTGTGTGGGTGTTTTACACCACTAAGCAGCCGTATTATCAGTACGGCTGCTTAGTACATCAGGAACCACCATTCTTTTGAATGGTGATTTCTGTCGTATTCTATCGATGGTGTAGACATTCGTATTTGTAAATACAAATACGAATGTTCCATCTTTAGGACTACGAATTTTTGTATTTTTGGGATTGTAAATCCCGAAAATACAAATTCGTAAAAAAAAGGTGTATTTCTCCCTACGAATACACCTTTTTTCTACGAATCCATTTTGGTAAATGTCCCCCTATATGTACTGTGCATTCTTTGGGTGAAATGTAATATATTGAGAAAATCAGAAAGTAAGAGATTTGGTAAGAAATTTCCAGTTGTTTTAAAGCGGCAATCATTTACATGCACACCAGTTTGATTTTGCAGTGTAAATGATTGCCACTTTAAAAAACTGGACTTACAAAATCTCTCACTTTCTGATTCTCTCATCCTATTACATTTCAGCCATAGTGTAGTATTTTCAGTTCACACAGTAAAATCAGAGCTAAGTACATATGGAGAACATGAAGAGGAGAGAGCCACAGCTACAAAATGCAACAAACAATGAATACCTCAAAAACTCATTTTGCTACACTGAATAAAATCTACATTATTTAAATAAAAATAAAAGACTCCACACCTTTATTCTTAACTTTATTGATGCAAAAATAAATATCTTATTTTCTTTGTATACAACATAATGTTTGATAGAACATACTACAAAAATGTACTTGGGCCCTTATTCTGATCGGTGCGGCCGGATCCGATTATGCGGCCAGGACCGTGCGTGCGAAACCCCGCCTTCCATAAGGATCGCCAACTCCGTCCGTACGCGGTAAGAAGCTGGCCGAACGGACCGCACGTGTATTTTTCACGGAATACGCCTCCTCCATCTCAGGGAACCTCCCCCATCATTCCATGGTCGCAGACCATCGAATGCAGGACCGAGTGCTCCACCAGCTCCCGCAACCTCAGACCACACGGACATTTTTCCGTGCAAAAGCAGGGATCTGGGCGGCCAGCTGACATCCGGCGATGTCATATGTCCGCCCCCCTACACATGCGTCACGGCCGCATTACCTTACGTACGCCCAGCGTTTGCATGGGAACGCCCATGAAACGCGGGGCGTATGCATATGGTAATGAGCCCAAATAGCCCTTCACGCCCCTCTCCACCCCCTGTTCGGAGTGTTCACATTTCATGCGGGATTTGGCCGTACGCCCCGCTCGCACATGCGCAGAGACGCCTCTGCACATGCGCAGACACAAAACATCGGCGGCACGAACGCACGCGGATATTACCGCACCGATCAGAGGTATTCCACAGGGCACTACTGCTAAATTACACTAACCTCTTATAGAGTAAAATTTCCTGGAAATCACATTTACATGTCAGCTTCTCACAAGAATATCCCCGCACTCGCAGCTTGTGGAGTGTCTCTGGATTATACTACAGTACTTAAATGGACATTTAAGAGTATAAAAAAGAGTGAAAGAAAGAGTGACTTAAAGGATAAAACTTGCTGGTATTAGGTAAAATAAAATAGAAAATGTTAAAAAGTAATTTCAGCTAAACTAATTTACTTTGTTAAAGGGAAAATAATAATGGGTGAGGTGACATTGGTTAAAATAAATGTGGGAAATGAAAGCATATGAACATGCCTATAATATATAACAAAAGGGGAAAGTTAAAGATGCAAGACCACTATGGCCAGTATTCAATGATCCGGATTCACCGTTTTTTTGGCGAATCGGTCTGTTTTCACTCCTTGCGGTGAATTTTTTTCACTGAAAATCTGATCACCCTATTCAATGTTCACTGTTCGCCGAAAGCGAACAGTGCATGCCGGACAGTTCTCCGTTTTATGCTCGCTGCAATTCACTGGTGTATTTCAATGGGGTTTTCACTAGGATTCGCCGAGAGTGTCCTGAGTGTGAGAGAGAGCCCCTGACGCGTTGAATAGGGCGAACGGGCGGCTGCCCGGCTAATCGTCCTGCAGGGAGAATTGCGGCGAAAGTGCAGCGAATCCTACACAGGATTCGCTGCCGCCCGCGAGAATCCCCATTGAATACCTCCCTATGTGTATAGTATGTTACAGAAATGCAAAAAATGTGAACATGGGTTAGATGACTGTATAGTGATAAGGGATACATATGGATGACCAGTGGACAGGATGCTTGCATTCAGAATAACAACATTGGCATCCTGTTGTTGTAACTCTTACCCTTCTCCGCTAGTACTTAACCGCTAGTACTTAACCCTGTTAGGTGAATAAGATGCAAAAATTTACTAAACGTGGTATACTGCACCTCTTACTTCAGGTCAGTCGTGCTGGTTGTTTTGCACTAGGAGCATAGCAACACGTCTCTATGTATCACATGATGTTTTCAACTTTTTGTGATTCCAAGGATTATATTAGACTTTCAGAGTAGCACTGACTGCTGTTACTAGCTTTTCAAAAACGACAGTAGTATTCATAAGTCTTTTTCACTTCATGATTTCAAGGTACAGTATTTTTTTGGCAGTACAGCAAAAGTAGAAAAGAATGACCACTGTTCTTGGAAGACCACTGTTCTTGGCAGACCACTGTTCTTGGCAGACCACTGTTCTTGGCAGAGTCATTTTATATCCCTTTCTTATGTATTCCTTCCCATTACTTTGTTTAGTCTCTGTCCATGTAAAGCTCACCCTGTGCATACATGCTGGACACTAGGACCCATGGAGGTATTTCATGCAACATGATTTATTACTGCATACAGGTGGAGCTGCTCTTGTTAGATGGGGACCTGGTGCGACTATCGCCATGCACCAGGTTTGCCAGGAATGGGACGCACATGCAGGGGGCGCTTGCCTCATTCTCTTTACCACTCTCAAAAGTCTGCAACAAAGCCCCCACTCCCTGAAGCCTGCAACAAAGCCCCAACTGTCCCTGAAGCCTGCATCATCACAGCCTGCCTGCTCAACAGAGTCACTGTACACCCAGCATAGCAGTGGGACGCCATCCACCGTCCACCAAACTGCAATATGGTGAGCTGGTGGACTGGCTGAAAACAGTTCCATCTGTATGTGCTACAAACATTTTGTAAATCCTTCTTTAGTACATTAATGTGATAATTATGGAGACACAAGTCTTCATGCTTATCTCCAGAGAGACCCACATCAATGTGTTTCAGCAACCCTGCTACTACCTACACTCACCAGTTGATGAGCTGTATAGAACCACAAACTTTGATTTTTCCCCAGTGTGTGTATGGAAATGAGTAGCGCTGTATCTGTTATTCTTAAACCAATACCACTGGTTTGGTAACTGGGCTATTTATAATTAGAGTAATTTCATGCCCCTATATAACTCTGCAAATAACATCTGCTCACACATCACTACCAACACAGGTCAGCAAGAAATCATATTCATATTGAGACCTACAAAAACATGCCGGAATTCCAATTTTAATGTGTCTGACATCAGAATCCTGACTGCCAGGACTCTAAAAGGGGGACAAGTGCATCCAAGCCCCTTGCAGGCTCGCTGCACTTGCCAAGCTGCATGCAGGTTTTTTTATCTGTTAAAAAGCCCAACAGTTAGGATCTTGACAAGGGCTATTCTCCCCTATGAGGTAAAATAGCCTCTGTATGTTGGGATCCTGACTGTTGGGCTTTTAACAGTCAGGATTCTGATGTTAGTCTCCTGACCATCAGAATCCCTACTGTCAGGAGGCCATCCTGGACAGTTCATACAGAAACTTTTCTTGGTGGATCTATTTAGCACTCTTCCAAAAAGGGAATTTACAGTAGATACTTTTTCATTGAAATTTACTTTGGACAACTAAAGAATGATACCTATAATAGATAGATTGATAAATTTATAGACCAATAGATTGATAGTTAGATAGATAGATAGATAGATAGATAGATAGATAGATAGATAGATAGATAGATAGATAGATAGATAGATAGATAGATAGATAGATAGATAGATAGATAGAATGATAGATATGGCTGTGAGCAGAATAAAATCTTACATAAATAATGAAAACAGTATATATTTTGTATATGTACCATTCAGTTAGAATAAAATACTTTTGCAATTGAAATAAAGAACAAAATGTGTTTATTTATGGTTGGTGGTACTTTTTAGAACAGGCTGTGCTAGATTTTCATCTACATCTGACATGAATAAATCAGAGCTGTCGGAACAATGTGTCTAAAAATGAACTGAACCATTGAATTAACATTGCATTGCCTTTTTCTTACTAATTTTGCCATTTTTAATAATAGATATGCAGTTTGGCAGCTTTGTTAACTACTTACAATGATTTGTAGTACTATGCTGTTATCACTACCAATGTTTTAACTATTTATTGTAGTTTTGTTGAGTTTTATATAAAAAATACATGTACAGTAATTTAACTCTTACATCTATAATGGTCTTTTGGACTATTTGCATATACAGTAAATAGATTGCTCGGGGGTCATGGAATTTCCAGTTCTGGGTACATCAATATACAGTAGCAAGAAAAAGTAGGTGAACCCTTTGGAATTACCTGGATTTCTGCTTAAATTGGTCATAAAATGTGTTCTGATCTTCATCTAAGTCACAACAATAGACAAACACAGTCTGCTTAAATTAATACCACACAAACAATTATATGTTCTCATGTTTTTATTGAACACACCATGTAAACATTCAGAGTGCAGGATGAGCAAAGTATGTGAACCCTTGGATTTAATAATTGGTTGACTCTCCTTTGGCAGCAATAACCTCAGCCAAATGTTTGCTATAGTTGCACATCAGACCTGCAAAATGATCAGGTGGACTTTTGGACCATTGCTCTTTACAAAACTGTTTCAGTTCAGCAATATTCTTGGGATGTCTTGTGTGAATCGCTCTCTTGAGGTCATGCCACACCATTTAAATTGGGTTGAGGTCAGGACTCTGACTGGGCCAATCCAGTATTTTCTTCTGTGGAAGCCATTCTGTTTTTGACCTACTTCTGTGGATCGTTATCCTGTTGTATCACCCATCTTCTGTTGAGCTTCAATTAATGGACAGATTGCCTTAAGATCTCATGCAAAATGTCTTGATAAACTTGGGAATTAATATTTCCATCAATAATTGCCATCTTTCCAGGCCCTGAGGCAGCAAAGCAGCCCATAACCATAATGCCCCCTCCCTCATACTTCACAGGTGGAATGAGGTTTTAATGTTGGTGTGCTGTGACTTTTTCTCTCCACACATAGGCCTTTATTCAGATCTGATCGTAGTACAAATTTGTTTGGAAAATGGGCAAAACCATGTGCACTGCAGGTGGGGCAGATTTAACATGTGCAGAGAGAGTTAGATTTGTGTGAGCTATTTTGTTTACTGGCTGCATTATTTTTATACTGCAATTAAGATTTCAGTTTCAACACACCCCACACAAATTTAACTCTCTCTGCACATTTTACATCTGCCCCACCTGCAGTGCAAACAAATTTTTACTGCGATACACATAATATTTTGCCTGGAGTGCTGTGGAAAATCCAGGTGCTCTTTTGCAAACTTAAAACGTGCAGCAATGTTTTTTGTGGACAGCGAGATTTCTGTAAGTCTTTAGCTGATTTTCTAGGATTCTTCACCTCATTGAGCATTTTGCACGGATTCGGCACGAAAAGCCGGCGGTCGGGATCCCGGCGTTCAAAATCCCGACGCCGGAATCCCGAACGCCGAAATCCCGACAAGGGGGGGACGTGGATCGCCCCCCTTGCGGGCTCGCTGCGCTCGCCACGCAGTGGGCCCGGTGCCTCGCTACTCTTGGCACACTAATTTATTCTTCCTCCAAGGGTGTCGTGGACACCCACGAAGGGGAGAAAGTATCGGGATTTCGGCGTTCGGGATTCCGGTGTCGGGATTTTGAACGCCGGAATCCCGACCGCCGGGATTTAAACTGCATCCCTTTTGCACTGTGCTCTTGCAATCATCTTTACAAGATGGCCATTCCTAGGGAGATTAGCAACAGTGCTGAACTTTCTCCATTTATAGACAAATTGTCTTACCATGGACTGATGGCATCGAGGCTTTTAGAGATACTTTTGTAACCCTTTCCAGCTTTATGCAAGACAACAATTCTTAATCATAGAGATCAGCTATTTTGTGCAATGCATGGTTCACATCAGGCCTTGCTTCTTGAGAATAGCAAACTCAAAACTGGTGTGTGTGTGTTTTACACATTTTATTTTGCTTTTAGAAAATGTATCTTTGCTCTGAAATTCCAATATCTAGCCATAGGAGGTACTTATCAAAGCTTGGAGAGATACAATGTGAGAGATAATGTACAAACTAATCAGCTTCTAATTTATATTGTGATTAAATATGCAATAAGCCAATCAGAATCAATTTTTTAGATGTCAAAGTGATTTTCATCGATGGTCAACTAACTACTACAGTTTTTATGAACCCTACTACTCCAAGCTAGCAGCTGTCACCCTCCTTCATTAAATAGAGGTTTAAAGTAAATGATGGGGAAAGGACGGGTAGGGAATTTGTCTGCACACTCTTAGTGGGTCGTCAATAGTTTTATTTCTAGACCCGTGTTACCCGCTATTTTTGGTTCACTTGCGGGTGTGCCACTCAGGGTAACTTGGAGTATACAGAAAACTGTGATAGCACAAAGAATAGTGCCAGGAGAAGACGTTACGCTGTTAGAGTGCACACTGTTTATTTTTGTTTTTCACTGTATTGTAATCTGAATATATGGTAAAATTTAACTTTTAATAAACTTGCTTTAAAAAGATTTCCTCTTTGTTTTTATTCCTTTATGTTCATAGGAAAAAAGAGGATTGGGTTTTCTAGGTGAAATATAGAATTAAAATTGTTTACATTTAGACATGGTGCTCATACAAGGAAATAAAATGAGAGGGTGTAGAAGGATAGAATGTTTAAAACAAAAGAATGTCAGAGCCCGTAGTCATCTGCACTTAATTTGATTTTCTCAATGCTATAATTTTATTACAGGTATTCCCTGGGTCTTATTGTGTCTATGCACCGTTTCCTATAATTGGCTTAAGCCCAGCTACCTGTTTAAATGTATCTGGTGTAGGAATATAGGCTGATATTTAGTATTGCCAATATTGTTGGCTTTTTTAATTCAGCGTATTCCTTTATTTCAGAGGTAGGTGTGTGTTCTGGTTATTTTTGTTGTTTTCTCAGGGTTTAGGGTTATGTCACCTCCTTAGACATTTAGAGGTTCTGTTTGCCCCAATTGGTCGTTATTGTATCGGGGTTTTAATATAAAGAGTTTTGGAAAGGGAATTCTTTTGGTGGAATTCTGTGTATAGTTTTTACTTATATTTATAGTCTTTAGGCTTTGATTTTAATATTTATAAATTTGCACAGTTTGTTTAGTGGGTCTATCACTATTTTCCCTCAATGTGTATTTCAACGCCGCACTGAGGGTCCCTGCCTGGACCGGCAGTTGGAGCCCTATTGCGGCTTTCAATCACAGATTCATTGGGTTTTTCTTTTCAGTGATTCTCCCACCAAAGTTTCACATGCATATATATGTTGTTACTTATTTGCACATATTATATTTAGATACTTATTTGGCGCTTATTTGCAGGTTTTTTATGTATTGTTCTTATAGATTGTATCATTTGTTACCACATTGTATCATTTAATTACAACAGTCATCTCCTGTCTGACTTGGTAGTTGAGATTTTGCTACAGTCTCCTGCTTTAGGAAAATGCTGGTATTGATACTGTGTTTCCAGATATTAATATACCCAGCGCTATAATATCCTTTTATATGCACATTTATTTATCATGTTTTTACTCTATGCAGAGTGAGTTGCAGTCCCCTGATTGAGTAAGGGTAAACACTGATTATCTGTGTATCCACACAGATTTATTCTATGTGCACTTGCTGGTTTATAAGTAAATTTCCAAAAACACCTTATCCCTGCTCTGTGTTAGTGGCAGGTTTTGCTTTATGCATATACACCTTGATTTGCTTTCATGTATTTACATGGATTGCTATCATTGTGGATAAACACTGCAGTTTGCTCTGTGTATGCACGATTTTAACAGTACTGGTGCATCACTGGTTATCTCCACTGTGGCTAGATATTTGCCACTGGTTGTCCCCACGCACACACCTTATTCCTCTAAGTACAATTAGTATACATTTTTATAACATTGTAATTAATATCATCTAGTGCAGCTAGAGGTCGGGCTCTAACAGCTCGACGCGCGTTTCACCTAACAAGGCTTTTTCAAGACCAACCGGGTGCCTCCTTAGGATTATATTTATTTATTTTCATCCTCCAATCACGCCGCGCTGTCGCGGTCACGTGTTGGTTTGTAAGCCAATCTCGCGGCTGTAGTTCTTTTGGTAATCAGACGGCATCTCCGTCTGTTTTGCCTATTTCCGGGTCACGTGACTAGCGTCATGCATCACATGCTCTCGACTGGCCAATCATTGTCTTGGGATCTCGATCCCGGAGTTAGCTCTGCCCGGGACTCTGTATATTGAAACATGAGTGTTATAATTATGTATTTCTTATTTGCTCGGACGTATTTCCACATCTTTATTTGTGTATGTATATATTGTAAGGAACGTACTTTGATGTTGACAGGATATTGGTGTCCCTGTTCCCCAGTCATTCTTAGCGTCCTGATGTTAATATTCTTTTATGCCATGTCCTGGGGGGTCCAGAATCTGTGTAATATAATGTCATTTTTTAGTTTAGAGTTATAAGTCCTGTTTTATAAGATTTATCATAGAGTGATAGAGACAAAAACAAAATAAAGAAAAAATCAACCTTCCAACCAGATCCAAAAATATGTCCCCAAATACAAGTATACCAGAGTATGGTATCAAAAGACCTTGATTCCCTCTTCCTAAAACGAAATAAACAATTAGATAACATCAATGAAGGAGAGAAAAAAGCCTTAAAAGAAATAGAAAAATGGGACGATACAGTGGTGAAGCCCTCAGACAAGGGGGGGAACATTGTTTTGTGGCCACTCAATTCATATCTACAAGAGATGGAAAGACAACTACAAGATGAACAGTGTTACAAAAAACTCACATTTAACCCGAGTCACAAATACACTCTGATGTATCAGGATATGATACAGGAAGCTTATGACAGAAAAACAATAAGCAAAAGTGACTTCCAGTATTTAAGAGTAGAAAAACCAAGAACACCAACTATGTACTTATTACCGAAAGTGCACAAAAACGAAAAAAAGCCCCCAGGTAGGCCAATACTATCTGGGATAGGAAGCTTAACAGAGAAAATAAGTATTTATGTTGACCAATTCCTCCGAAAACATGTCACAGCACTTCCCTCATACACCAGGGACACGATGGATATTCTGAAAAAACTGGAAAATATAACTGTCAATGATAACACCTGGCTGGTGACATGTGACATCGAAAGCTTATACACAAGCATCAATCATGATAAAGGAATTGCTGCAACAAGGTACTTCTTGAATATGGAAGCAAACCAAGAATTTAACAACTTTCTGCTGGAAGCACTAGAATTCATCCTCACTAAGAATTTCTTTACCTGTAACGAATCCCACTACCTCCAGGTGAGGGGCACGGCAATGGGGACAGCCTGTGCCCCTACATATGCCAACCTCTACCTGGGGTGGTGGGAGAGGGAAATTCTATTTCAAGAAAAAAATGAGGAATACACAGACAATATCTTGATGTATCAGAGATATATAGACGACATATTCATACTGTGGGAAGGAAGCAAAAACGATTTGGAAGACTTCATCTCAATATTGAATACCAACAACCTGAATTTGAGATTGACTCATGAAGCAAGCAAGATCTCCATCAACTTCCTGGACCTCACCATTAACATCGAAGAGGAAGGGATAATAACAACAGATATCCACAGAAAGAGCACAGCAACAAACAGTATCCTACATTCTAAAAGTGCTCACTTACCTGCAACAATCAGAGCCATCCCAAAAGGAGAACTGATTCGTACCAAACGCAATTGCTCAGATCCTGAAACATATGTAAAAAGAGAATCAGAACTGAGCAAAAGACTCCAAGATAGGGGATACAGTCAAAGACTAATTAAAAGAGCAAAAAAGGAAGTCGATGCAATATCAAGAGAATCCCTACTCCAACCTAGAACCCACAATGAAAAGGAAGAACCGGTGAGGTTTATAGGCAGCTTCAACAAAAACTGGAAAGAGATAACAGCCATCCTACAAGATCATTGGCAAATCTTGAAAACTGACGAAGACCTGAAAAAGATATTACCAGCACAGGTGCAAACAAGTTGGAGAAGAGCTAGAAACATTAAGGACCGTCTCGTAAAAAGCCACCTTACGAAACCATCAATTCCAGATAAAAGACCTGGCTCCACGAAATGTGGAAAGTGCAAAGCCTGCCAATATATGACCACAAGAACGTCATACACAGACAAATGGGGAAAAGAGTGGAAGATACAAGAGAACATCTCATGCACCACTATGGGAGTCATATACCATCTGCAATGCCCCTGTAATAAAACGTATATTGGCAAAACCATCAGACCCCTTAAGGTACGAATACGCGAACATGCAGGAACAATACGCAATGCACAGAAAGACAAGGATAACTTTAAGACACTAACTCCTGTGGCCAAACATTTCCTCAAATTCCATGATTGCAAACCTGAAACCTTGAAAGCATTCGGAATGAAACAAATACGTCTAGGAATAAGAGGAGGAGACCTTGACAAAGAATTGCTAAAACAAGAAACAAGGATGATCTTTATAATGGACAGCTTACATCCAACTGGTCTAAACGAGAACAACAGCTACACACCATATCTTTAGACATAACAAACATAAGAATAAAGAAATCCAGGAAGAATGAGTCAGCCAAGAATTTCAAAAACAACAGTATAAAACCACCAAGTAAGAAGAATAACCTATTGAAGATCAAATACTGGCAGATAAAGGATCTCTCTTACCAACACATAACAAAAATAGGAAGGTGAATCAAAAACAATAAAGGTTCAAATAATAAAAATTAATAACAGAAATAACAATAACAATAAAAACCAGAAAATAATCAAAAACACAATAATCACAAAGCATAAAAACTAAAACAACAAAATAAGGAAAAACTTACCTGGGCACACCATACGATATACTTTCGGAGAAACAAAGGAGGAGCCTAACAGTAACCTATAAGATATAGATGATAGATAAAAAAGAAACATGTTAAAATAAAAGGATTAATTATTCACAAATATGACAATCAAATTTATCACTTATAATATAAGACATACACTATCACCCATCACAGGTATAACATATTGGGGTGTATATGATACCTATACCCATATATATTGTACCCAATCAAAATATCCCACATTTCACCCAGATTAAGAAATTCACTATTATCACCCTCCCCTTCTTTCCCCTTCTCATCTCCCCCAGAAATCATCACCCTCCTTTCTTACAAGCAATCAAAATAGGACACAAAGTGGTCAATAATCATACCACCATTAGATCACCAATATGAATATTGAGTTTCACTATATATTTAAAATTCTTCACCATTATCACTATTTTTTTCACGTTTTTCTTTGACAGTTTGCTCACCTTATTCACTTTTTCATCACACCCCCTCTTTAAACCCAATTTAGATTTACACACTGAGACAGATCAGTATCACGTGGGAAACTGAATAAATCATAACGCTCCTACAATAAACAAAATGATAACTGTCGAGAAATAGACAACAACAATACAACAATAAATTATGATGAGCCCAAGAAAAAAGGAAGGGTCAAACTCTATAATAAATCTTATAAAACAGGACTTATAACTCTAAACTAAAAAATGACATTATATTACACAGATTCTGGACACCCCAGGACATGGCATAAAAGAATATTAACATCAGGACGCTAAGAATGACTGGGGAACAGGGACACCAATATCCTGTCAACATCAAAGTACGTTCCTTACAATATATACATACGCAAATAAAGATGTGGAAATACGTCCGAGCAAATAAGAAATACATAATTATAACACTCATGTTTCAATATACAGAGTCCCGGGCAGAGCTAACTCCGGGATCGAGATCCCAAGACAATGATTGGCCAGTCGAGAGCATGTGATGCATGACGCTAGTCACGTGACCCGGAAATAGGCAAAACAGACGGAGATGCCGTCTGATTACCAAAAGAACTACAGCCGCGAGATTGGCTTACAAACCAACACGTGACCACGACAGCGCGGCGTGATTGGAGGATGAAAATAAATAAATATAATCCTAAGGAGGCACCCGGTTGGTCTTGAAAAAGCCTTGTTAGGTGAAACGCGCGTCGAGCTGTTAGAGCCCGACCTCTAGCTGCACTAGATGATATTAATTACAATGTTATAAAAATGTATACTAATTGTACTTAGAGGAATAAGGTGTGTGCGTGGGGACAACCAGTGGCAAATATCTAGCCACAGTGGAGATAACCAGTGATGCACCAGTACTGGTAAAACGTGCATACACAGAGCAAACTGCAGTGTTTATCCACAATGATAGCAATCCATGTAAATACATGAAAGCAAATCAAGGTGTATATGCATAAAGCAAAACCTGCCACTAACACAGAGCAGGGATAAGGTGTTTTTGGAAATTTACTTATAAACCAGCAAGTGCACATAGAATAAATCTGTGTGGATACACAGATAATCAGTGTTTACCCTTACTCAATCAGGGGACTGCAACTCACTCTGCATAGAGTAAAAACATGATAAATAAATGCGCATATAAAAGGATATTATAGCGCTGGGTATATTAATATCTGGAAACACAGTATCAATACCAGCATTTTCCTAAAGCAGGAGACTGTAGCAAAATCTCAACTACCAAGTCAGACAGGAGATGACTGTTGTAATTAAATGATACAATGTGGTAACAAATGATACAATCTATAAGAACAATACATAAAAAAACTGCAAATAAGCGCCAAATAAGTATCTAAATATAATATGTGCAAATAAGTAACAACATATATATGCATGTGAAACTTTGGTGGGAGAATCACTGAAAAGAAAAACCCAATAAATCTGTGATTGAAAGCCGCAATAGGGCTCCAACTGCCGGTCCAGGCAGGGACCCTCAGTGCGACGTTGAAATACACATTGAGGGAAAATAGTGATAGACCCACTAAACAAACTGTGCAAATTTATAAATATTAAAATCAAAGCCTAAAGACTATAAATATAAGTAAAAACTATACACAGAATTCCACCAAAAGAATTCCCTTTCCAAAACTCTTTATATTAAAACCCCGATACAATAACGACCAATTGGGGCAAACAGAACCTCTAAAGGTCTAAGGAGGTGACATAACCCTAAACCCTGAGAAAACAACAAAAATAACCAGAACACACACCTACCTCTGAAATAAAGGAATACGCTGAATTAAAAAAGCCAACAATATTGGCAATACAGTACTAAATATCAGCCTATATTCCTACACCAGATACATTTAAACAGGTAGCTGGGCATAAGCCAATTATAGGCAACGGTGCATAGACACAATAAGACCCAGGGAATACCTGTAATAAAATTATAGCATTGAGAAAATCAAATTAAGTGCAGCAGACTACGGGCTCTGACATTCTTTTGTTTTAAACATTCTATCCTTCTACACCCTCTCATTTCATTTCCTTGTATGAGCACCATGTCTAAATGTAAACAATTTTAATTCTATATTTCACCTAGAAAACCCAATCCTCTTTTTTCCTATGAACATAAAGAATAAAAACAAAGAGGAAATCTTTTTAAAGCAAGTTTATTAAAAGTTAAATTTTACCATATATTCAGATTACAATACAGTGAAAAACAAAAATAAACAGTGTGCACTCTAACAGCGTAACATCTTCTCCTGGCACTATTCTTTGTGCTATCACAGTTTTCTTAATTAGAGGTTTACCATTTTCACAAATACAGTAATGTGCATTATTCGCTGTGACAGCATTCCCCCACATGAAAGTAAAGTAGAGGATGCAGACCAGTTTTTTTTTTTGCAGTGACAGAATCCCAGTTGTAATCAGCAGCACCTGGGATGTCATGATTTAAGGCTTCCCATGGCATTGTCTTCTGGCTCTCGGTGGTGGACTATCTTCCTGAGTGATAGGCTGGGGTGTGAGTTACACTAGGGACAATTTGAGTATTTTAGGAGTCTGCTATGCCTGTATGCTACTGCCTGTGATACCAACTGTATATGAATGTCACCTGCTATGCTGTACCTGCTGATGAGAATAAAGGGTTAACATAGGCTAAAATCAGCTTCAATACTATAAGGTTTAAACAACTAGGTGTAACCAACATAAGTACTACATCTATTAGTCTCTAATGGCAGTATCTGGTTGGTGGTGCTCCCAAAGAAGAGTCACTGAGATGATCGGAAGGGAACATATACAAGCAGAGGCATAACTACTTTTTTTGCGCCCCCCCGCCGGACATTTCGGGCGCCCCCCCCCCGAAATATTAACCCCCTCCTCACCCGTCCCCATTGCCGCCGGCGCTTCTGCCTCTAACCCGACACACAGATCTGTGTCGGGTGACGGGCGGTCCCCGGCTCCGGCTGCAGTGCTAATATAATAACAGACACTCGGAAAATGGCTGCCCCCATACAGCATTATGGGGCAGCCATTTTCCGAGTGTCTCTTATTATATTAGCACTGCAGCCGGAGCCGGGGACCGCCCGTCACCCGACACAGATCTGCGTGTCGGGTTAGAGGCAACGGCGCCGGTGGCAATGGGGTTAGGAGGGGGAGGGCAGGAGTCGGGAGCCGGGACCAGGTGGTAACTATAGTCCCGCAGACCCCCCAGGCGCCCACACCTGCCTAGCGCCTCCCTGCCACCGCGGGGGCTGCGGGACTATAGTTACGCCACTGTATAAAAGTTTTTTGGGAGCACACTTGGTAAATATAGTAGGTGTAGAATGAATTGGTCAAAATTTAACTTTTAATGATATGTTAAGCTAGAATTAAGGTGCCTCAAATTGCATTCATATACATAACAGTCTTATTAACTAAATTAACTTTTTAAGACAATAAAGCAGTCACACTGTTGTGAAGTCAGGGCAAATCCCTACAGTAGGTGAACTATAGATTTGAATAGTTACTACCTCAAATAGCAAAGTTTGTTAATAATAATAAGTGATGACTTCCGGTTCTGGGTATATGGGGTGAATGGCTCTGTCCCGTAGCTCCGTCCAGATCCTGGCTACTTATATATATATTACATGGCTTTTAAGTCTCCAGGGACCGAGGATCAGCACGCTGACACTAGCGGAAGGTAGAGATGGACAAGTACATCATCTTGCGGCAGCCTCCGCGCACACAACAGCAGACAGGGAAGCAGGTGAAACGCGGCCCTACCCCAGCAATGGCGGAGAACTCCAATGACTCTGCTCCCTCTGCTCCCTCCCCAGCCTCTAAAAAACATGTAGCCGACATTCAAGAGGAAGATTATGATACCACACAGCACAACCACATAAACCGTCTTACGTATGATGGGGATGCGGTCATTTGGTCTACTGCATTATGGTCGACAGTCATTAGGTCGAATCCATTAGGTCGACATGCTAAAAGGTCAACATGACTCTAGGTCGACATGGGAAAAGGTCGACATGATTCTAGTTCGAAAGGTCATTAGTTCGACAGGTCATTAGTTCGACAAGGTCATTAGTTCGACATTGTCTATGTCGACATTCACAAGGTCGACATGGAGTTTTTCACTGTTTTTTGAGCCAACATGTGCCGACAGGCGGTATTTCATGCCCTACCATCCACTAGGGAGTGGTGGGAGAATAAAATAGTGTGCCGAGCGTAGCGAGGCACCGTGCCCGACGCATCGCGAGCGCAGCGAGCGATGCGAGGGGATGCAGTGCACTTTAAACTGTGTCCATGTCGACTGTGTTGACATTCAGGTAAAAAACGGTGAAAAACCCCATGTCGACCTTGTGAATGTCGACATAGACAATGTCGAACTAATGACCTTGTCGAACTAATGACCTGTCGAACTAATGACCTTTCGACCTAGAATCATGTCGACCTTTTCCCATGTCGACCTAGAGTCATGTCGACCTTTTAGCATGTCGACCTAATGGATTCGACCTAATGACTTTCGACCATAATGCAATAGACCAAATGATCCCAACCCGTATGATGATATGGTGGATGCCATAACTGCAACGATGGCACCACTACTAGCCGAAGTGGTGAGTGACATTTCATTACAAACCAAAAAATTAAGCCTTCGCATAGACACTGCTGAAAATAAGATTGGCGTTATAGTCCACAACCTAGCCAATGCACAGTGTAAAATTAAAAGGCTGGAGAAAGAGAATTACTCTCTCACTAATAGGCTGGAGGAAATTTAAAATCACTCCAGAAGAAATAACATCAGGATAACTGGCCTCCCTGAAGCTATTAAGGGCCCTGCACTTGAAAGATTTGTTGCACAGACTCTCCCACAAATACTGGGTATACAAAGTGAATGAAGCAACATGACGGTAGATAGGGTGCACAGAATAGGCCCGACTCAACGGCCTAATGACTCCCATCCCAGGGTCACCATATTTAAATGTCTGAGTTACACACACACAAATTGGCAATATGGAAAGCTTCTAGGAAAATGTCCACTATCAACTGCGAAGGAAATAATCTCAGGCTGTTTCAAGATTTTTAGCTGTGGTTACTAAAGCTCACAGAGCCTTTTCACATATATGCAGCACTCTAAAAGAAAGAAAGCTGAAATTCACCTTAATTTACCCCGCAAAGCTCCGCATCTTTCGTAACGACACCCATTATGATTTTACAGCTCCGGCGGAAGCTCTAGACTATCATCCGGAGCCTAGATTCCCCCAGGTGCGGCTAAAGAATAACTTGAAAGAACCGTGGAACAGCACACAAATGAAATCACAATTAACAATCCTCTATACCTCCATGTAACGGAACTAAAACCATTCTAGAAACATTGCTGGATTAAGTGTATATCGGTAGTAGTAAATTCCCAAAAGAGATGATCCTATGTATTAGTCAATTTGCATCTGCAATATCCTGAGCATGGTGATTTTTTACCATCATGCAAGGGGTCTAGAGCATGGGTCTTCAACCTGTGGCCCTCCAGATGTTGTGGAACTACATGTCCCAGCATGCCCTGACAGTTTTGGCATGCTCTTATAGGAAATAATGTGGCAATGCATGTTTGAACATGTAGTTTCACAACATCTGGAGGGCCACAGGTTGAAGGCCCATGCTCTAGACTTCTTGCGTGATGGTGAAAATCACCATGCTCAAAATATTGCAGATGCAAAGTGACTTTAGATGTTCTCCATATTTGCCATTATGGGGAAAACCAGAATTTCCACCTCCTTGACCAATCCTGTGGTCAGGCTGTGGAAGAAAAAAAGTCTGGCTCTTGTGAACAGGGTCTTTGATCCAGGAGGGATGATTGTCACCTTTGATACACTCAGACGGGAATACTCTCTCCCTCATACTCACTTTTATCTATATCTGCAAGTGTGCCACTACATTCAAGGGTTACCCGCCGACCCACTTCTGGGCAAAAGTCCTCACTTTATACACATTTTGTTAAAACTTAAAAACATTAAAAAGTACACTTTAAACCAACTATACCCTAAATTACTAGAAGCTAGATTGAGCCCCCAATCACACTCTCAACAGCTCATCTCGAAGTGTGATGGAGACATCACTGGTATGGCGCTGTCCCTGGATAAAATGCTGAAAACGTATTGTTCATACTCAAAATATCTACAGTCGGCCTATTTACAAGAAACATACCTAAAGTCACTCTATAGAATTTATATCTCTCCTGCTCAACGCAAATACATGGTACCAGATGAAAAGGTCACTGTTATAAATGTTCGATGGTTAATGCTAAGTATTTACACTGTTTTTGGGGTTGTACTAAAGTCCAAAGGTTTTGGAACAAAATTGTAAACTACCTGAATGTCATTTTAACCATCTCTGTAACACTAATACCGGAAGCCTGTCTATTACTTGTATTTGGCAAATGGGATTTGGGTCCTAATGGTTCCAAACACATTCCCATCCTGGTCATTACTCTCACCATGGATAAGAAATGAATACTAAGGCACTTGTTTCAAGAAATCGGCCCCCTCTCTACAAGAATTGAAACTTCTACAACTTCTACAACTTCTTTATTTATGACATAAGGACTCTTATGATAACAGACTCAGAAATCCTTCCATAACAAATGGGACTGTGATATACTGTGACTAGATGATATCTCAAAGCGCTTTATTTTGGAGTTCTTTGACAGTCGACTTTGGTGTAGAAATAGTCCTCTTATTGAATTGGCTAGAAATATAACATACAAAGATGAGGATACATGAAGATATTTGTGAAACAACAATGCATACAGTATAGAATACCCATATCGTAGAATATCACTGTTTAGTACCCCCTTCCTCCTAATCTATCAACCTTATAATCCTTCTGACCTTCCCCACAATATAGAGATTTTGTAGTTTCGCTTTGGTATTGTGTTGGAGTTTTAAAACATTATTACATTATGAGTGAATGTAGGTAAAATAATTTTACTAAAGTAGTTCCAAGCTCTATTTCTCCAATATTAAGATCTCCCTACCATGTTGAAAATACTATACTTTACTGTATGCATTGCTACCCAAAATTAATTAGAAGTTACTGAATCCCCCCGTTTTTTTTTTTCCATTCCCCCTCCCGTCATGTCTGCGTCTATGTGTAAATCAGTTTTTTATGTACTTTAGATCATTTGGGTACATTTTCACTTTAAACAGTATTTCCTTTGTAAAATACTGTACCTTGATATAACTGATTTATGCAAGAAAAGACAGCAAAGATATTCAGGATATAGGACCAATATTCAGGACAGAAGCTCTATGTATGACAAAGGAAATGTGATAGCTCCTTTCCTTCAGATTCACATTACTGTTTAATATTGCCTTATTGTATTATTGCCTTAATGACTTACTGTCTTGCAATGTCTTAAAAATCCAATAAAAAGTTTTTTCAAAAAATAATAATGTGGCAATAATGCGCAGTAGCAAAAAAATGTGTTAAGTGCCGAAGTAGTCGTAGAATTGGTGTCATAGAAACGTCATGCAGGGATAGATGATGCTCCTTGTCCAGCCAATGAGCATCATCTATCCCCTCATGACATTTTTAGAATGGAGAACCTATTACTGGAGACAGCATTATCCTGTGGACCGACACATAATTGTCACACCATTAAGTGTCCTTTTACTAATGATTATTGGGGTGAAAGTGTCAGACATCACCAATTCTATGACACCTACTATGTTAACCAAGTGTTCCCCAAAAAACCTTGTATATGTTCCCTATTGGCAGGTGACACTTTCCATCACCCTAACCACACCGTTATCATGCCATCTGACACTGTTATCATTGCGAATCTACATTTGTAGTTTAACAAATTATTTGCCCTTGCAGGCTTGTATACATAGGAAAAATGGAGTGTAAATTCAAAGATAAGATGATAGATCTGCATTTCGTCATGCCATAGAGAAAGGTTTAAGGGAATCAACAGTAGCATGTCATTTTGCGGCATTTAAACATCCCTTAAATAGTCTACACTATCATATGATAGACACAGTTTTACCTTCAATTCAGGAAAGTCATCGCGGATGAAAACTTATCAAGTGCAAAAGCAGGTGGATTGCATGCTTAATCGTAATTTCCCCTAAAGCTCTTAATGAGGGCATCTCTTATGGATGATTCATTAAAGATATAATTTGTCTCCTTTCCTACTCTTTTTCTTATTCTTATGTAATTGTACTGTATTGTTGTTTGTAATATTCACCGTGCACTGTTACCTAGACAGATTCGGTATGAAATCCCGAAGTTTAAAATCCCGATAGGGTCAAAATCCCGAATTGGTCATAATACCGACAAGGACAAAATCCCGACATTTAAAATCCCGACAGGGTCAAAATACCAACATATAGAATGTACAGGTGAAACAGTTAACATGACTTTCCGTCGACAGGTTGCGAGGTCGACATGGGTTTTTTCACTGTTTTTTTACCTGAATGTCGACACAGTCGACATGGATACAGTTGGAAGTGAACCGCAGCCCCTCGCATAGCTCGCTTTACTCGCAATGCTTCGGGCACAGTGCCTCGCTGCGCTCAGCACACTATTTTATTTTCCCACCATGCCCTAGTGGATGATAGGGCATGAAATACCGCCTGTCGGCACATGTCGGGTCAAAAAACAGTGAAAAAAACCATGTCGACCTTGCGACCTTGTCGACTTAAAGTCATGTTGACTGTTTCACCTGTACATTCTATATGTTGGTATTTTGACCCGGTCGGGATTTTAAATGTCGGGATTTTGTCCTTGTCGGGATTTTAAATGTCGGGACTTTGTCCTTGTCGGGATTTTGTCCTTGCCGGTATTATGACCCATTCGGGATTTTGACCCTGTCAGGATTTTCACCGTCGGGATTTTGACTGCATCCCACCTAGACAACACTTCTGCTGGGCTGTATGGAGCCACACAGTGCACGGAGTGACATCATTGTCAACAAACTGAATTCTGTCAGTGGTAACAGATTCATCTCTAAAGTAACAAATTTTCCTTGTATTTTATAAGGTACAAATGCTTCAATCGGTCAAGAAGGCATATAACATAATACAAGCTGTTTATATATGTACTGTACAGTAGTATATCAGAGGTACATTATTTTGATTGGAACAGAGGTTAGCTCCTTTGATAGTATTTGTGAATGCTTATTAATGTCACTATACTGTACTTTAAAACAAGAATGAAAAGGAAATTCATGTTTAAGAGATAAATACTTGTCCCTTCATGTGTCAAAAAATAATATACAAATCACAGTAAAATAAGACATTTCTGTAACATTTTATTTTAGAAATAAGATTTATAATATGTATACTTTAAAAAAATACATATATACCGGTATGTGTATATATATATATATATATATATATATATATATATATATATATATATATACAGTATATATATATACTCGCAGTAGAGCTGGCACTCTTCCAACTGAAGATAACTTGGCCCCGGTGCCTACAGATCACAGCAGCGCTGCGATCATAAATATAGTGCAGATACAGTGGCACTCGGGTTCGCAACAATAATGACCACTTGTGTCTATCGTCATTATTGTTGCGAACCCGAGTGCCACTGTATCTGCACTATATATATATATATATATATATATATATATATATATATATATAGAAAAAGTGGAATGACCGCACTCTCACCCAAATGGAGACAGCAGTGGGGTGCCCGGCAAGGGAACATGCAACAGCATGCCCCAATTAAATAAATGGAGTTTTCCACACCAGTAGGTATGGAAGCAGAGCACTCTCCTTAAATCACAATTCAGCCATGTGATAAAACGAAAAAGTATTTAATTTCCAGCTGGGTCAACACAGCCTGGACAAGGGCAGGGTCAGCCAGCTGACTGACCCTGCCCTTGTCCAGGCTGTTCCTGCGCCGCTGACTACATGATGTTTCATTGAAAAACGCTCCTTGATAAAGGTCCATGTTGGGACCGAAACGTCGGGGCTTGTATACTCTGATTGCTATATGCTGTGTTGACCCAGCTGGAAATTAAATACTTTTTCGTTTTATCACATGGCTGAATTGTGATTTAAGGAGAGTGCTCTGCTTCCATACCTACTGGTGTGGAAAACTCCATATATATATATATATATATATATATATATATATATATATATATATACCATATATACTCGAGTATAAGCCTACTTTTTCAGAACATTTTTTTTTTAAGTATAAATTACAGAAACCATGTATTAGTAACAGAATATTATAATGTACTTACATTTCCAGCTTTGGAACATCATTGACATATAATACATATTTAATATAAAATTGTCAATTTATAATGACCAAAAGCATCAAGTTAATTATTTTTACATAGATCCTGTTCATCATTTTGATTCTTAGATTTCTCCCAGGATAAGTCCTATGTTATCATACACATCATATTCACTATCAGAATACATGATTAATATGCTTCAGGCCAATGGAATGTTAAATGCCAATGTCTATTCATTCATGAGAGTTAAAAATCACCAAGGAGGTAAATATAAATACAGGTTAAGTATCCATTATCCAAAATGCTTGGGACCAGAAGAATATTGGATAACGGATTATTCCGTATTTCAGAATATTTTTTATATTTTAATGATGTATCTTGAGGTATATTACATCATTTATGTTGTACACATACATCAAACACATGAAATGCACACAAATATATTTTATTTGTGCATAAAACAAGGTTTCAAATATATTAAACAAAGTTTATGTACAATCTCAGGTACTGAATTTAAATGGCAATCAATCATTTCCTTGCACATATTTAGTGCCAATTACATATCATATCCTCAGTAGTACTGGTACAGATGTCCCCAGTAGTAATTTTAGAAAAAAAATGTTTAACTTTCTGGAATGTATGGTTTTCGGCATAACTTGGATAAAGTATACTCAACCTGTAGCATCATGTACAAATTGTAAAATGTTTCAATCTTTTTTGTTTATATTTAAAAATGAATAACTTTAAATTAACTTGATAACTTTACAATTGTCTAGAAAGATTTTCTTTATTCAATTTAAATATGCCAGGTAACTCTTATTAAACAGAACATGGGTGACCTCTGAAGTTTTCAGAGCTGGTTCCTGGACCTTTCTAGTGGAAGGAAGTCTGATCAATTTGGATCCATTTGATTCCTTCAGCTACTGTATGCTCATGTATATGAGTGATCTTAAAGGTTAAAGCTGTTCCTATATTTATATCTTATCCAAACATACCCATAAATCTCTTGGTATGAGTTATACCTCATTTCTGCCGTTAACTGGTTATGTTGTGGCACCTACAGTATTTTAGGATACTAAGAAACTAAGATTCAGGAATTACAATATCTGTGATTGTCTAAAATGTTACTTTTATTGTATTTTCACAACATGTAGAAGATTTGGTCATGACAGTTCCTAATTAGCTCATTATTTAAGAGAGAATGATGGGAGTTTTTATTTGTACACTATACTGTGTGTGCAAATGTTTTATTTATTTTTGTCTAAAATTGTCTAAATTTTGATATACAGTATGCTATTAATTATTTATGCTCCATAACAGCTATCAGAATACTAAAAATAGATTGGTTACTGAATACTGTAAATATAAAATTTGGAAATAAAGGCTTTACTAATTTAGTATTTTTACCCAGGGAATTCTGATACATAATAATGAGATTTTGGTAGTGCTCTTTATTTTAACGTAAAATAAATTTCAGTGTTTAAATATTTTCTGGAAACAAATGATCCTGAAAGTTGCTGTAACTGGTATGATCAAGTATATTCTAGTATGATATGTGTGAATTATTTATACATAATTATTGTCTGTACCAGTAACTAGAATGACTCCAAATGTTGATTCACTCTTCTCTGTGTTGTTGTTGTTGTTTTACTGTATTTTATGATCTTCTTAGGAAGGAGTTGATAATTCAGTCTGGAAACTCTACTACTGTTCATACAAAAGTGTGCATTCAAAAACTATAAATCCACCATAATCCGTTCCACATACAAAATCCAAAATCCAATACCACATAAGAGCTCCATGGTTTGCTTAATTTATATTGTCATACTGAGTTTTTTTTTGGGTGGATTAATTAGCCCATGTTAAGCAAACCTACCCCTACATTGAGACAGAGGCAGTGACACAGAACCTTAAAAACTCTTGGGGACATGCTAAATTGATTTAATATCCATATAATGCACCCCCTTTTCGTATCGCATGGTAGAAGAATTGTATGGGTGGTAATTTTATAATTAGTGCAAATTATGACAGTGACTTTATTGATGCCTTATATATATATATATATATATTTTTTATAAGATTTGACTGGCATCAAGGAAATAATAGTAATTTTATATTATTCTAAACATTTATATAAAAATAGTGATACAGAAACATATTTAAAAATGTTCATGGAACAACTGCTAATAATTAGCTCCATTAGAATATAATACAGACAACAAGAACAACGTAATGGCTGGATAGGCATGGAGAGGGTTAAACATGAGAGCGAGGTGGAACCTAGATGACATGTGACATGGAGAGCCAATAGGGCAAGGTTCTGGCAGAGTTAGCTTAGTAGATAATCCCTGAGAGAGGAGGAGTTTCCCTCTTCTTCTCAGAGAAATTCCCCACCCTCCCTCCCCGTGATTTTGCTAGATAGGCAGGGTAGTGGGAGTCTTTAATAGCGTTAGCTGATAGGCGGGAAAGAACGGCAAGTTTAGAGTTTAATGAGTTATTGAGTTATGTCTATTGCGTATTTGGTGTTGTTCGGTGCGCTTGCCCCTCATTGGCTTAGGCCTCCGCTACATTACCCGACCGAGGATAGCGATCCCACCCGGCTGGGTGGGCAGTTGATGCAGGGGTAGAGCGGATACCGCTTTCTGTTGTTAGGCCAAAGTACGCATACTAGTTTGGGGTGGAGATTAGCCGTAGCCGTTCTTTCTGGGCCACCATTTAAATAATTTAAATAATTTAAATAAATTAGAAAAAACTTAAACAAAATTCAACAACCAAAATTAGCTTAAGAATCATTTTCAAATAAATCAGCTAACAAGATTCTGCCAAACCTAAGTCTCCGTGTCTTTATTTCTGAAATAGAGTATAAGAATAAGTTGTGCAGGTAACATGCTTTGGGTCACACATCCGCTCTTACAATGTTTAATGCTAAACAACTTTATTTTTACACTGCAATTTATATTTCAGTTAGGACACACACCTCACCCAAACATGTAACATCTACCCAGTCTGTAGTGCAGCATGGTTTTGTAACTTACATTTACTGTAGGTGGCCACCAATTTCTTGTTTTAGTTTGATATAACATTTAATAAATTTATACAATATTAAAATAACAAGTTGTGTGATTGTATGACAAAAAATTCTGCCTGTTTTAAATAATTAAATATATAATCTATGTACAAATATATTCCTAAATTTTGTGGCTTGAACAAAAATGATTTTCAGCAAATGTAACACACAATAGCAGGTATTCTATTAGGTGTGATACATTTTCAGCTGATAAAAATGGTCTGATAACATGTCTTCTGACCATTAGTCATTATTTAGCTTTCCAATTAAAGTTCATTTTAAGCAGCAGGAAAAAGTACCACAAACATGCAACACAATTGGATCCAGGATTATTTCCTGATCCTATGTGTTATTTTGACTCTGGCATCTGCTTTTTGTAAATTTTACTTTGAGTACCTGAGGCAGCTGTATCATAATCACAAAAAATTGCAATGTATCGAGGCAAATTGGATAGCCCAAGGTGAATCCGTTAGCTGCGGTAATTTACCACAGCTAATTGGATACCAGTTGTTTGCTGGATCTATACAGCTCATTTTGTAAGTCATATTCTAAGGTTGATTTCATATACTGATTAACTGCAGAAAACATTGTCTTTATTTGTTCATTAAGCTTGTCATACAAATTTGTAACAGACACCTAATTTCTACTACTACTACTTCTACTACTGATGATTATATCCTTTCCATCTTATGAGATATACCAATTGAGGGGTTATTATTATCCTATAGAATGGGTCTACCAGTTGGTGATTCTATTTGAATTTCAAAGATCTGTCTTCTATTTTGTTTATTTTGTGGCAATATTTCTGAAAAACGACTATCTTAAAGTAACATGGAGGTTTTACTATAACTTAATTATAGCAATATTTCATTGAATAGACATTACTGTATTGTTTTAAACATATGTTCTAAATATGTTGTTACTGTAGATTCTGCTTCTATTTTTGTCTTATTAAAATATTTTTATATTTTTCTGTAAATGGATTGGGATCCTCTAAAGTTTTATGTTTTACTGATTTCAATAATAGATGTGTGCCAACCCCTGTGTTTTTGTATTGGATCTGTTTTAGCATCTTGTTTTAGCTCTGCATAATACCAACCTCAGGTGTTTTGACAAGAATGCACATAGGGTTTTTTTTTTTTTTTAGGATAAAACTGCTATTACATAATTCGGGCCTGTTTGTTTACAGCATTACTAACTTTAGTAAAATAAATTTCCTCACAATTCTGACCATCTCACAGCTCACAATATTGTTTTCATGCAGTTCAGGCTTAAAAGTTTGCATAAAGTTCTCTGGCCGAGTAAGCTAACTGATAGTTAGGAGAGGTCTAGAGGCAAAAAGACAATAAAAGAAAAAAAAAATACAAATGTATTGTTTGATTGTTATAGGTAACTTTATAGTCCATATTCTCTGTGAGATGAGGCCTGGCAGCAAGATACAATACAATATAATAAAATAAGTATCAAAATATTAATGATTGATTGCAAACTAAACTAAATTAATGATTGATTGCACTAACCTTTCCCTTTGTAAGATTTTTTTTATTTACCACTGTAAATGTTATTGTTTTAGATGCCTTTATACAAACGCTTCAGGCCTATGCTTTAGTAGCTGACATCTACTAGTATTGTAATGTCTGGTTGCACAAGTAGCAGCTGAAGTGCAGCATTTGTTTGCTGATCCTGGTCTTCATTCAACTCATTGTTATCCATATAAAAAAACACACAGAGGTAGAACTAACCGAAAACCAATATGCAGGAAATATCTGATTTTAGTACTTTTTCCCCAAAAATGACTGCTCACACTGTGGGGTTTCACAGAACCTATATGTACAGTATGTGAACAAACTGTGGGGTAAAGAAAAACAGAAGTAGGGCAAACAATAGCACAATATTGACTTCCGGTTCAAGCTGCATGGAGTGAGGAAGCAGGCTCTAGCGCTTCGCCGAACCTGGACCTCACAGACACCTTTTCAAGGCTGATCCCAGCCTCCCAGTCTGGCTGCCCGGACACACGCACATCTACTGCCCGTAATGGACCGCTTTATCACCCCAGTGGTGGCTGCTGGGACCCCCGCAGCGCGCCAAGACAAGCGCCACACCGCGGCCAATATTGTGGCCGATACAGACGGGGAATGGAACACCCCAGTGCATAAGAAGGCTGCTGCAGACCCGGAGAGTCCCCTACTAAAAATAACCCAGGCACCAGACACCCCAGTCACCTATGGGGAAGTAGCAGATGCTATAAAAAGCACTATGGCCCCTTTACTGTCTCAGGCTGTAGCAGATATCACCTTCCAGATGAAAGCCCTTTCCCAGAGAAAACAATGTGGAAACAGTCTCACAAGCCATGGAGGAAGTGAAGCACAGCATTAAGGGTCTCACTATTGATAACTCTCAGATATGGAACAAACTCGATGATTTCGAGAACAGGTCCAGAAGAAATAATATAAGGATGGTGGGCCTCCCTGAATCACTGAAGGGTACACCTCTGCGCCATTTTGTGAGAAACACATTACCATCCATTTTGGGAATTGAACAGGAATATTGTGATCTAGTAATAAAAAGAGTGCACAGAGTGGGACCCCCTCCCACACCCAACAAGCCCAGACCACGCGTCACCCTGTTCAGATGTCTAAACTACTTGCATAAGCAGGCCATATGGTCTGCTTCATGACGCACAAAAGAATTACTATGGAAGGGCCATAAATTGCTGATTTTTCAGGACTACTCAGTGGAGCTGACCAGGGCCTTAAGGCTTTTGCACCCATTTGCTCTAAACTCATAGCTGAGGGATGTAAGTTTGGATTGTTATACCCGGCACGTCTCCTAATTTATGATGGCACCTCCCACAAAGATTTCCTATCCCCCAGGGATGCCCTGGCATATCTACATGAAAACTTGCATGAAAATGCACAAGACATCAGCGACCCTTCCCCAATTTCTAACCCCCCATGATGTGGCCTGTCACTTCCTCAATAACAATCTAACATCATAACTAGAACTGTACCTCCCCCTCCTGGTAATATACTTGTACTTTTCTTCTTTAAGGACAAATAACAACAAGATTGGTCCCAGATACATTGTCATAGCTACCTCAGTGGCTTCTTTAACAGGCACACATACACTTGTGGGACACAGAATACCGTTACCAGTTATGTATACCCCCCAACAATTTTACCCAAGACCTGTGATTCATTGACATTACTTCTTGGGCCTCATAACAAAAGGACTCTGAAATACAAAGGAATGCCTAGATGCTGGAAACAACCATACTGTAAAGATATTTCCCCTAGTACATATCTGTGTAGGTCTGGTTTGTTGGTTGCTACCTGCACACCTCAGTCTGATTCACGTCGGATGAGTATTTGATTACCTGTTCTGATTTATCTAGAATTTATACTTACTTACCCTAGGAAGTAGAACGTCTTTCTCATACAACGTATTGTATACTTTCAGTAGGTTTATACATTTTAAGAAAGACGTCTTCTGTAGTATATGTGTTTGTCTATTGTCATCCCTGTGTTCGTTTAATAATAATAGCTCACACTATGGGGTATCACAGCATTAACATTTTTATGAATAGACGCAGTGAGGTACAATACACAGTGCAGAGTCACACCACTTATATTTACAGATGCAGCCATTGACTGGAGTGGATAGACAATTTACACAGCAAAACACAGCACTGCACAGCAGCAGCCACTGACTGGAGTGGATGGACAATTTACACAGCACAATACAGCAGCAGCCACCTACTGGAGTGCACAATGGAGACGACACTGGCAAGCAGCCAACATAGCTGTGTGTACAGGGAGAAATAGCATCCAAATCACTGCACTAACCTAAACACCCACTTAAATCACCTCTAGACAATCATCCACTGGGAAGTGGAGCCGTGAAACACAAGTACCGACAATCAAATATCATGGCTGAGTCTTAAGATGCTACTATTGGTTGCACCAACCCCATAATAGATTCAGATTCTCAAAGTATAGCCATTTTACTAACTTTTTAAAGAAATTAATAAAATAATTTCAGATAATTTTGAAATACATTTTCTTGAACAATTCAATATTAAAAAGCTAACACTTTTGGAAAAGTTAAGTGGTTAATGTTTTTATAAATAATTATAATTCTTCCTGATGCAATGGTATAGGCTATCAGATATTCATATTCAGACTCGGATCTTGGTCCATCCATGTGCCATTAGTTCACTCTTGTGGAATAGTTCTATATTTTATTTTAACAAACAGAAAACCTAGATTGGTGGTGCGCTATCAACAGCTGCTGGCACTGGGTTGTTAAGCCCAAAGGTTTTATAGTAAAAAAAGAAAGAAATGTGCCATCGCTGGCTGAACAATTAGAAAGACCAGACGGTTTCACAAAAATTTAACAATTTATTTTATACATATAAAAACAATCAAGAAAATGATAAAAAACACATTAAATGTGGTTAGGGATACGGGCAATTCTCCCTATTGGGCGTCTTCTACTTTAGGCTGGATACCAGATGGGAGATGGTCTTTTTTTCAGGTGGCTCAACGCGTTTCCTCGGATGTTTACTGTCCGGCTTCCTCATTTGCTCCTGAGGAAGCCGGACAGTAAACATCCGAGGAAACGCGTTGAGCCACCTGAAAAAAAGACCATCTCCCATCTGGTACAGTGATGTCCCTTCTCCCACAGACGTGTACATTCTCCTAATTTCATTTGGATTACAAATCGTGTTATGGGATTCAAGCCAATTCCTAAGTATCCAGCCTAAAGTAGAAGACGCCCAATAGGGAGAATTGCCCGTATCCCTAACCAGGGAACCACTACATGGGACTTGATCATCACTCCCCCTCTGGTGCCTACAGCCCTTACACCAGACAACAGCAGATGGTAATATAACTTTAACATCATTACACAAGAATTCCACACTTGTGGAACTCCGCAAATTAATTAGCAAAAGCATCCTGTGCTCATTTCATTTAATGTGTTTTTTATCATTTTCTTGATTGTTTTTATATGTATAAAATAAATTGTTAAATTTTTGTGAAACCGTCTGGTCTTTCTAATTGTTCAACCAGCGCAGGCACATTTCTTTCTTTTTTTACTATATTTTATTTTACTTACACTAAGTTTTCCTTTAACACTTTAATATTCGCTGCTGTGCTGATGGCTATAAAATTCAATATTTTATTAATAGTCAAACTCAGATCAGAGTCCACTCCATTCTGTTAAGATATTCATAGATGATCTGTTGATCCCTACATAGTGCAGGGTGGTGCCATCTAGCACATGCTGGCTTCTTATCCTTGGAATCAGACACTTTTCCTTCTAAGCCAGACATCAGACTCTCATTGGCAAGTTTCACAGTAGTGAGTTTATAAGGAGAAGCCTAATTCCTAATCCAAAGACCTGCTTGGTGGTTGATACATACAGTGCTGGAATAACAAGTCAGCACATACAGTATACTACATACATCATAACATGTATGTTTATATACTGGTGCAGACCTGTCGACAGGGGGGGTCAAAGGAGATAGCCAACCCAGGCCCTGCCAATCTGAAGGGCCTAAAGCTCCCCCACTCAGTATCTTAACTATCCTCCATTCCCCCAACCACTCCTCAGCTGCCCGGTACACCCGGCGAGATGTGAAAGGAATTAAATGGGCTTTGGCTGGAAGGCAGAGCTACATGGGAGTGGAGCTTTGTGGGCCTCAGTGGGGGGTTGGCTACACAGGACTCAGGGGCAGAGCCACAGGTGACTCAGGCAGCTGCTGCTTTATGCACAGGAGGGAGAGAAGAGGCTGCTGCATTTCCTGGTCCACCGAACTCGACTGCACTGTTGTTATATTGAAGGTAAGAAAGAGTGGATGTTTGTGTGTATATATGTGAGTATGTGTGTATGTATATATATATATATATATATATATATATATATATATATATATATATATATATATTTGTGTGTGTGTTTAGTGTGTAGGTTTAGACTGAGGAGGGGGTAAGGAATAAGCCACAAGCTATGGGGTTAGGCACTAGTGGGCAGGGTTTGTGAGGGGGGTTTAGGAAGTACGTCAGTGTGATAGACTGCAGGCCACATGTAAGGGACAGTTTCAGTGTGATAAAGCACAGGCCATGAGGTAAGCGGGCATGTCAGTGTGATAGAGCTCAGTCCACAGGGTGAGGGAGGGCATCAGTGGGATAGAATGCAGGCTGCAGAGTGAGGGAGGGCATCAATGCGATAGAACACAGGCCACACGTTGAGGGAGAGTATCAGTGTGATAGAGGGCAGGCCACTGGGTGAGAGAGTGTGTCTCTGTGATAGAGCACTGGCCGCACAGTGGTGGAGTATCTCAGTGTGATAGAGTGATGGCCGCATGTTGAGGGAGAGCATCAGTGTAATAGAGTGCAGGCCATGGGGTAAGGAAGAGCATTAGTGTGATACAGTGCAGACCATGGGCTAAAGGAGCACATCAATGTGAGAACGCAGGCCACACAGTGAGCAATTGCATCAGTGTGATAGAATCAAGGCCGTGGGGTGAGAGAGAGCATATCAGTGTGATAGAGCGCAGGCCACATGGTGAGGGATTGCATAAGTGTGATAGAGTGCAGGCCAAGAGTGAGGGAGAAAGTCAGTGTGACAGAGTGCAGACCATGGGCTAAAGCAGGCATGTCCAACGTTGGCCCTCCAGATGTTTTGAAACTACACATCCCAGCATGCTTTGCAATAGTTTTAGCATTCCCTAATAGCAAAACTGTGGCAAAGCATGCTGGGATGTGTAGTTTCACAACATCTGGAGGGCCAACGTTGGACATGCCTGGGCTGAAGGAACACATCAGTGTGAGAATGCAGGCCATACAGTGAACAATTGCATCAGTGTGATAGAATCAAGGCCCTGGGGTGAGAGAGCATCAGTGTAGTAGAGAACAGGCCACATGGTGAGGGATTGCATCAGTGTGACAGAGTGCAGGCCAAGAGTGATGGAGAAAGTCATTGTGATAGCGCTCAAAGGGAGGGAGCACATCAGTTTGATGGAGCGCAGGTTACAGAAATAGAGCTGCTCCAGGAAATTTCCTGGGCTGGTTTTCCATCCCCATCTGCCCCTGACTCCAACCCTCCCACCCTGTTCGGCACCACTCCAGTAATGGCCACAGGGCGCTTCCAGTTTATGTTCCAGCATGGGGGATAGGGGCCTGCAGAGTTACCAGTGTATGGGGCCCCAAGATTTCTGCCAAACACGGAGAGGTGCCCTCCTGCACTATGTGGTCAGCACTGCAGCCAAGGGCTGTAGCTACCATTGCTGTTTATACTTGAATAACTCACTTATGTTTGCCTTTGAAGGTTTTAATACTTGTATTATGACAAATGTAGTAAAAACAAGTAATTTTCATACTTTTATTTGTGCTAGTCACTAATTTTTATGTTACAAATGTGCAGAATATTTTTTTTTTATCGATCAACTCAATCCAAGGTATCCTGAGACTACCCACATTAAAAAAAATTAGATAAGATTGGCTCCGCTAACACACACACACACCTACTGTACTTTTTAACAATTTTAAAGAATGCCTTTGACATACAGTAAATAGTTATATTCTATTTATCATTTAAAAACCAATGGATAGAATAAGAAATCAGATGCTGTTACTTTTTGATGCTGTGTTTTGCACAAAGTGAAAAGATTTTCTGGTATTGAAAGAGTGAATATTTTCTGATCTTGAAATTTTGACACATATTTATTACAAACATGAGATATGAAATTAGTGATGGGGATCATTTAAATTACACATATTTGAGATACTTGAGTATACATGCCTTTGATATGATTAAATATGTAACTATTATAAGATTCTTCTATTTATTGCA
Source organism: Crinia signifera (assembly GCF_055691185.1). Classification (NCBI taxonomy): domain Eukaryota; kingdom Metazoa; phylum Chordata; class Amphibia; order Anura; family Myobatrachidae; genus Crinia; species Crinia signifera. Next base: position 93,784,982 of record NC_139218.1, on the reverse strand, counting down.
AATGATAAGATGAAATGGGCATACAAGTATTTATCTCCTAATTAAACAAATTGCAGACTGTGAAAATATCTAGTAAAGCACAACCGTAACGCCACTAAAAATAAATGCAAACTCAAAGTGGAATATTAACCCATTCAACAAAATAAATAAAAGACAAAGTTAAATACAATATGTTAGATATAAGGGGTGAGATTTAATGGGATGAAAGATTCAGAAAGGGAGAGATTTGGTAAGGTTTTTTAAAGTGGCAATCATTTTCACTGCTAAATCAAACTGGTTTTGAAGTGTGAAGGATTGCTGCTTTAAAAAAACTGGAGATTTCTCACCAAATCTCTCACTTTCTGAATCTCTCATCCTATTAAATCTCACCCAAGGTCTACAATGATGCAGCACCAGAAATGCAAATGAAAGGGATATTTTAAAATGCAGAATAGAAGCTTTTGGAAAAAAATAATATTAAAGTTGATGAAGACAATAAAATAAAATGCTAATTACAAGTTTTTCCATATACCAGAATAAAAACTTGCACAGAAATCAAGTTGATTGTTTAAAGCATGGGTCTTCAAACTGTGGCCCTCCAGATGTTGTGAAACTACAAATCCCATCATGCCTTGCCACAGTTTTGCTATAAGGGAGTGTTAAAACTGTGGCAAGGCATGCTGGGATTTGTAGTTTCACAACATCTGGAGGGCCACAGTTTGAAGACCCATGGTTTAAAGCAAAACTTAAAGAGAACTTTTGAAACTGATAAAACATACATTTACAAATGTGTATCAACATGGAATATCTACATATAAAGCAAATAGAAATACATAAAATATATTTTTGTTTTACAGCACACCTTGAAAGCTCTTAATATAAATATAATTGAATGTTACTAAAAGCAGGTACATAATAAGTTCTGGATGCTGACACTTTTCAAAAAAATTTTGACATATGGCCTGATATAGAGTATTATGTTAGTTTGCCAAAATGAAAAATACAATAAATGAAAGCATTTAAGTGTACATGTAATACAAAATAATGATGTGCCATACTGAGTAAATTTGCATGAAAATATTGCCAAATATACACTTACTCACATCTGCAATATATACATATAAAAGCCTTAATTGGCCTAACACTGCATTGTCCTTACAATTACTGTACATCAAAAGACAATAAGTGAACTATGTTCTAGACTAGTGGTTCTCAACCTCGATCCGCAAGTGCACATTTTCCAGGTCACCTGACAGGTGCACAGGTACAGATGGCGCCGGGCTTGTCTTTGCTGGGGATGGCGGAGGACTCGCCACCCGCCATCCCCCGCCCCGCGCCATCTGTATGTCGGAAGGGGACGCGCGTGCACGAGGTGCACGCGCGTCCCGTTCCGACGGTGCTTTTCCCCGGGTCCCCCGCCGGCTTCCCGGGGTCCCCGCCGGTCCACACCGCCCCCCCGCAGCCCCCCGCAGCCCTGCCCGTCTCCCTGAAGCTTTAGACGGGCAGGACTGCACCCGCCGCGCCGCCTCGCCGCCCGGCTATTGAGACGCTCGTGCGTGGGAAACGCACGAGCGTCTCATTCAGTCAGAGCGCCAGATTGCTGGCGGATCGCCAGGGACACGGTCCTGGCGCTCCGCCAGCAATAATAAGCCCGGCTCCATCTGTACACTCATTATTCACTGAAACATTTTAAAAGATCACAAGTGGAGCTAATTATTTCACCTGAGATTCTGTGTCGGGATATGGAAAACATGCACCATTGAGGGTTATTGAGGACTGAGGTTGAGAACCACAGTGCTAGAAAAAGGATGTCACTTCTGTCCTCAGCATAACAGAAATGTTAGTGGCTGGCAACTAATATAATGGAAAAATCTGCATACATTTGCAGACAAGGAGAAAAATAAGGTCTTCAGAACCCTTGCACTTTATTTCTATAAAAATAATGTAATAGAGTACAGTAGTATAGTATTATTTTCGGGTAATCCTACTAACTCAATACTAAGCTACAGTATTTATAAATAAGAGAATCTCCATTATGTATGATAATCATAAAATGTCCATTTTCCAAAATGTCCAAAATGTATATAATATCACAGTGCCCTAGATATATAAAGTAGTAAATTCCAGGGCTGCCTTGAGGGCTGAACAAGAGGTGAACCTCATTGAAGGTGCAGTGTTGTCACCGCCTGGGGTTTCCATAAGAAGTATCCAGATGGAGAATGTTGCTTATAGGTCTGCTCTGCATCCCCATTCTCCGAAAGCCTTCTTCTTCCACAGCCAGCAGTCCATAGCAGCCCCTCTCAACCCAAATAATCCCACTTAGTCCCACCGCACAGCCTTTCTCTGCCCCCATACTCTATTTCCATCAAACAACCAAAAGCAGTCCTTCTCTACTGGCCTTTGCCATACCCAGCTGGCAGCTCACAACATCCCTTCTCCATCTGCCTTCTGAAATGAAACCCCAGCTGGCATCCCAGCAATATTTATCTGCCTGCCTTCACCAGACCCAGCCAGCATTCCACAGCAGCTCTTTACAACTAAATTATGCATCCAAGATCACCTTTACATACCTTATCTACCTATCTCAGGAGAAAGTCATCTTGGCCCTTATTCTGATTGGTGCGGATTTCTCCGCATGCGTTCGTCCCGCCGATGGTGATCGTCTGCGCATGTGCAGAGGTCACTCTGCGCATGTGCAGGCGATTTTGCCGCACGTATTCTTGACACGCCGCACAGGGGGCGTAGAGGGGCGTGAGGGGCTACTTAGCCTCATTACCCTATGCATACGCCCCGCGTTTCATGGGCGTTCCCATGCAAACGCGGGGCGTATGCATGGTAATGAGGCCGTGATGCGTGTGTAGGGGGCGGGCATCTGACATCGCCGGATGTCAGCTGCCCGCCCCCATACATGATTTCACACGGACAAGTGTCCGTGTGGTCTTGTGTGGCGGGACCTGGTGGAGCGTGCGGCCCTGCATTCGATGTTCGGCGACCATCGAATGCAGGGGCTGCTCCCAAGACGGAGGAGGCGTATCCCCGTCCAATTTCATGCGGATCGCCACATATCCGCGTACGGACGGAGGTGGCGATCAGTATGGAAGGCGGGGATTCGCCTGCACGGTCGTGGCCGCATATTCTGATTGGGCCGCACCGATCAGAATAAGGCCCCTTATCAGGATCCATCCTCTTGATACTCCACAAAAGCTTGGCTTGAGTGCCCCATTAGCTGACTCAAGAACCATAAGGAGGCTTGGATGACTTATAGGCTGATTCAGCCATGATTTCAGGGCTACAAATTCACAGCCCTTGCAATTAGCAGAGGGCCGCGCATGCACATGGTCCACATTGTGCATGCATGACTGAGCCCTCCATGCAGCCACAACCAGTGATGGACTGTGATCGCCAGCCGTATGGTGGCTGATTGACAGCCAACTGGTGTTTGTGGGTGGCACACCAGCATTTTATAGGAGTGCAGCACAAAAATACAGATGGGCCCGACCGTTTGGTGGGAGGGCCACTGTGGGGAAGGCTTGTTGGTAGTTGTTGTTCCACAACAGAACCCAATACTTTATTCTAATTTTTACACTTTTAACACCATCAGCCCGCCACCCACATCCCAGGGTTGGCGGAGACAGCCCTGGGCGTAATGCCATGCCAGGATTCCCCTGGAGGGGGGACCCCTTTATTGGGGGGTACCCACTCCTCTAGGGATCTGGCCTGGGCTGAACATTGATGATCTCATGCTTTGGCTGGGTGACATTATGTAAAAAGTGTCCGGTGGCTGTCGCATGACCCATGTATTTTGGGAACCAGGACTGGGACAAGAGCCTGATGCTGGTAATAGAAATGCAGGGGGACCCATTTGATCCCCCCCCTGTAATTCTGCAACTCAATGAGCCCAGTGCTGGTTATACTTGGGAGGGGGACCCCACGCCATCTTTTTAAATTATGTATTAGATGAATATTTTCTAGTCATATTTCATGCTAAATTACCTCCTGAAGTCAGCAGAACAAATTATAGTAAGTTTGCCCATCAGATAGAACTCTTTGGCCATATATGGAGTTCTATTGATGGTGAATTCAATTGTTCACCAGAATTTGGCTAAACTTGCCATATGTAAGCACGTTGCCTATCTATATTGTACCATTTCCAAGTGCTAACCTCAGGAATGGGAACCCATGGAGCAATTTTCACCATTGGGACAATTGACCATCTCTCCCCTGTTGTGCTTTGGATTTTAATTTCATGCTTTTCTAACAAAAACCTATTAAGGAGAGAATTATTGCAATTATTTCCCTGCATGAGGAATTCCCAAAATACTATATTTGGATCTTTTATATTTATCCCCTGCACATGATGATAATTATAATTATTTATATTTGTTTGGTAACCCTGGAAGCACTGAACACTGTGCATACAAGATATTTCTTCAAATGTACATATGGCAAATCAGCCCGAGTTTGGCTGATAATAAATTAGCTGATGCTAATTTAACAGCCGTATTTTACATTGAATACGTGCATTTATACCCATTTGATCTTAGTACATTTAACCCGTAGTATTATGGAGCTCAGTACAGAGCTGTGACTTCAAGAGAAGTAACACAAGAGTAGCTATCCAGTTACGAATAGCTTCAGCCATGGTTGGCCATATTTTTGGCCTGAGAACTCTGCAGAGAAAGCTGTAGAGTTTTAAGGATTTGTATTTGCAAGTGTCAAAGCCATTCTTATTAGGCTGCCGAGTTTCCTGGCAGTCAAAAAGGGACAAAGCTGAAGCATAGCACTGATCAGATCCATGCAATGCTCCTCTGTGTAAAAATAGAAGGAATGGTGTGGGGTCCCTTCTCCCAACAGTGTAATGCCACAGCCAGGGGAAACTTCACACAAGTTCCCTCAGCCAAAGCATTACAATCCTGAAATGCAGGCATTCCTGTCTGTTCGGGGTGGTTGGCTCACCTGATGTCATCTCCCGCCCCTAATTTGCAGAAGATCGTGCAGCCAAAACGTAAGTCCTGTGCTAATGAGGAAAAAATCATTAGATGGTAAAGGATTTTTCATCTGTGCAGGTGCTTTGTGCTGACAGGTGATTTAGTTCTGTCTAAGGCCACTTAAGAATTTTTCCCAGGTAAATGTTTACATCCTAATCTGCCCTGCTTTAGAAAATAGAAAAAGAAAGAGTACAGTATTTATATTTAAAAAAAAAACGGTACTCTTTACTTAGAAGGGCGCCCATCTTGGGCATCTCGGGCATTGAATGCACTAAAAAATCAGGTGCGATGCGACAGACGAGATGCCCGAGATTTCCCATAGGGAACAATGTTAAATGTCTCAATTGACCCGATTTTCCTGTTCAATGCCTCAATTGACCCAATTTTTCCATAGGAAACAATGTTAAATGGGCCACAGAGGCCAAATAGGCACCCTGAAGTGAATAATGGCCACCCGAATTGTTAACGCCACCCCACGATCAACGTCAACCCGAAGCGTGGCGAGCGCAGCGAGCCCGCGAGGGGCGGCAGTACGCGTCCTACGACCTTTTCATACCCCCACTATCCACGTCGGCGTGGAGTTGAGAATAGAAAGTGTGGCGAGCGCAGCGAGCCACCGAGCCCGAAGTGTGGCGAGCGGAGCGAGCCCCGCGAGGGGACGCGGATACCTTCACAGGTATCCGCGTCCCCTCGCGGGCTTCACAGCTGTCCGCGTACGCTCGCCACGCTTCGGGCTCGGTGGCTCGCTGCGCTCGCCACACTTTCTATTCTCAACTCCACGCCGACGTGGATAGTGGGGGTATGAAAAGGTCGTAGGACGCGTACCGCCGCCCCACGCGGGCTCGCTGCGCTCGCCACGCATCGGGTTGACGTTGATCGTGGGGTGGCGTTAACAATTCGGGTGGCCATTATACACTTCAGGGTGCCTATTTGGCCTCTGTGGCCCATTTAACATTGTTTCCTATGGAAAAATCGGGTCAATTGAGGCATTGAACAGGAAAATTGGGTCAATTGAGACATTTAACATTGTTCCCTATGGGAAATCTCGGGCATCTCGTCGGTTGATCGCACCCGATTTTTTAGTGCATTCAATGCCCGAGATTTTTTACTAACGATGCCCACGATCAAAATCGTGGGCGCCCTTCTAAGTAAAGAGTACCAAAAAAACAATACTCTAGACACAATGTGCATACATATTTGATGTTTTATTAAGTGTCACCAGAATCTTTGAAGTAAAATGTGAGCTCCATTTTTACATATGGATATATTCTATGATTATCTAAGCATTTTTTAGCTTTGTTTTTCAATATGGCTAGAGACAAATAATGAAAGTAAATAAGTCAAGTACTATTCACCCACATGAAAAGGATGTCTTACAATGGAACTAGACTTTAAAAACCAATTTGTTTTAAATTAATTCCTATCCTTTGTTCAGTTGATATAACAAAGTGTAAATTAATTTAATTAATTAACAAGTAAAAAATGCTTTGTGTTTTATTTACATCTTTTTATTATAAAACTTAACTTTTTGTGCTGCTAAGCATTTATTGAAAAATATAAATATTTCATGAAGGCAACTATGACTGATTTAGTTTGAAAGCATTTACTGAAATGGTACTAATAAGTAAAAATAATAATCAGTGTAAAATTGGTATTGATTCTAATGTTTTGACGGAATGTGAAATTTGATGATGCCATTAATTTGATAGAAATGGTAAAAAAATACACTTTCCATCAAAATAGGTAGCTATGTCCTTAGTACGTAGTACATAGTTCTCTTAGAGGAAACACCGCTCCTTCTTTAGGACTGTCAATCAGGCTGAGTTTTATCAAATATTCCTTGAACATGCATCTCTTCACTAAAGCTGATCATCCCTCCTCGCAGTCATAGGTAATATCCAATTCCTCCCTAGTGTATTCCCACTTCAGCTTCTGGTTATATTACCAAATACTAAAGACTTAAAGCTCTTCCACACTCTTGGTTTTCACTTTGCACAATCCCTGTATCTTATGTGCTCCTATTCACATTTATGTCCACTATTTCAGGGCACTGAGCCATTGAATGCAATAGTTGTTATTTCTTTCTTACTAAGTTGTCCAATTACTGTATCTCCATTTCATACAGTATCTTTGCCCCTGTACACAGTGGCATCACTGTCATGACCCAGCAGTGGTTTGCATACCAGGTTTTCTGGTGTAATGGTGCGTACACACGTGGGCGATTATAGCAAATATCGCTGGAAATATGGTCAATGAGTGACCATATTGCCAGTGATTGGAGTGTGCACCAGCGATAAATCGCCGGGTGCGCTATCCCGTTTTCAGCCCCTGAATGGTCGATGGTCGGAGGAGCATGCTCCTCCGACCAGCGACTTCCACTGCCTCTTCTCACGGCAGTGTGACATTTTCATCAGCGACCATCTCTGGTCGTAGATGAAAATGGGACACTGAGCAATATGATTGCTGAGCAATATATTGCTACCAATATATTGCCAGTGATCATATTGCCCCGTGTGTGCGCACCTTATGATTTTTGCACTGTGGAGCTGCAACCTGACTCCTGTGTCCTCCAGGTGCAGTGCAGCTCCTGTTTAATTAGACCATTTGCTCTGGGCCTTGTGTCTCAGGTTGCTCATCTGTAGTAAGTCCCCACATTTAGGGAGCTTGTCAGCCTTAGCTAGTCTGATTGGGAGTGTTCCCTTCATCTCTAATGCTGCCTTTCACCCAGACACCAGTGATTCTCCTAGTGCAGCCTGTCCTAGTCTGTTTCCCTGTCTTGGTGCATTCTGTCTGAATCTGTTCTCTGGTCATCAGCCATATTCCTCAGCCCTCATGACCCTGCCTTGGTCTGGTCAAAAATTTTGCATATTGTAATATTACAATTTGCTTTGATGTGTTCTCATATATACTGGATAATGTCTGCCTTAGTGTGAAATAGAAGAAGGTCATCATGTATTGGTTTTGGTCTGTTTCCAGACCATCTTCAAGGCCGACTCTACCATCTCCTAAAGTGCACTTGATGGACCAAATTACTTCTTTGTGTAGGAAGTCTAATCTGTTTAAAATTTGCTGGGTATAGAGAGATGAAGCTGTGAAGACAGAGATCGGAGGTAGGAGCAGATAGGGACTTGGGGCTGGGCGGAGAATTTGTGGACTAAAAACGGGCACAGCTCAAAGTAAAAATAAAAACAGTCACAGCTCAAAGTGAAGTACATTGCATAAGCTGTCATTTTCACGTGAATGTAACTAATTCTGTATGTTATATCACATAAAGGGTTTTATCTACCATTAGGCAGCTTTAGGCAGCTTTAGGCAGCTGCCTAGGGGCTCCGGAATATGGAGGGTGGCCAAAATTAAGAAAGACTCAGTGAGAGTGAGGAATCCTTGGTAATATTAATGCAAATGGAAGTAATGCAAACTGATCTTCTAACGCAGCACCTCCACACTTCCACTTGTGGTTCTGGGAAGTCATTCATGGTGGTGAATGGTGGTAAGCTGAAGTTTTGCTTAGGGTTCAAAAAATCCCAAACACATAGGTAGTAAATAATGCATATACTGTAATGTTGTTACTGACTAATCCCATCTTGCAGACTCATACATTCCCCATGATTCCAAAGGCCATTATATAAGGATTGTGAAAGAGATTGTGAAACATTTACAGTATGTACAGTGTAACCATTGGAGCTTCATTAAATGACATATTTTGTAATGTAAGTTTCTCAACCTACTTGAGAACTCTTCTTTAATTGTGTGATGTAATTATGAAGAATTATAGTAGTCAGTTTGTCACACAGCTGTGTCTTTTGAGATTATTCTGATAGGCTGAAAGGGGTCTCAGTGTAATGCAAATGGTACATACCGCAGTGTCTACCTGAGAAAAAGACAGCAATGAAGGAGATAAAGTGGCCACCCTCCATATTCTGGATCCCCTAGGCAGCTGCCTAAAGCTGCCTAATGGTAGATAAAACCCTTTGTGTTATAACATTAGTTAAATGTTCAAATCAGTTAAATATGTTCAAAGATGGTGAGTAAATAAGGCAGAAACTATAGTATCTGGCACAGACATAAAATTATGTCAAACCACAGTGAAAGATACAATTTGCTAAACTATTTACATCATAGGTTATATTTTAGAGCTTTTCTACATTTATTCATTAGCATGATGGACTTTAAAGTGTTTCTATTCTTTCCACTATGCATATATCCAGCTGGCCTTATAATGCACCAGAGCCACAGACCGACATCCGTAGCACAGTTAATTACTCTTTATTTGGTATGGTACTACCTCATATACTTAATGCATTTCTTGAAAATTGTTACTGTGTGTATATATATATATATATATATATATATATATATATATATATATTATATCATATTAATATTGCAAATTCTCACCATGGTAACATTACAGGCAACAAAATTACATTTGCAATATCCCTACTGTTATAATGGAAAACAAAGTAAAACAGAATTTTTTTATTTCCATTTTCAGAAAAAAATATAAGCTATTTTCAAAGTGTATTGAGATTTAGCCAATGTGCAAAGTACAGTATAAGCTATACTTTACAACAATTCTGAATTTCAATTTCCAGAACTACATGCCTCAACTTGTTCAGGCAACATTCTAAAATGGCAACTTAATATAATAATATTAAAAGAGAATGTCTACACTTTGTTCCATTCACTGAGACAAAGATAACTTATGACTAAATAATTATTGCATACATATTCTGCAAAAAATTGCATTCCTACTTGACATGATACAACTATAATGTATAATATAAAAGGTGAAAATTCCAAGCAAAGGAAGATCATTTAGGCTCAGTAGTAACTGGTTCACTGTATTTTTTAGTAGCTGAATTTAAAATTTCTGATCTAGTGATATAATACAGAATATCTGTCCTACAGTTTTCAATTACTTATGCTACAGTGATCCAAACCTGCCTGATAAAATGGCATATTTTGCTAGTTATTGCTTTTATTCATATATATAATGTACACGAAAAGCATCTTCAGATGTAGTCTATAAATTAATTTGGCACCTCTGAATAACTCAAACTCTGACAATTGCATAAATGAATGAATCATTTTATTCAGCTCTACATTGTAAGTTAAATCTTGTTCATGTAAACTAGATAGGTAATTTAAGATTAGTTGCAATGGGCTAGCACATATTAGTGCTTGTTGTTTCATGCTCTTAAATTAGGTTTTAGGGAGCACTTGATATGTATATATTTCTTTTTTACAATATTTTTTTATTATTATTTATCTACAGTATATTATACATTTCTGTAAATTCATAGAACATTTTAATTGTCTTTAATGTAATTTAGTCACATTAACCTTTGACAAACATTATTTTTATACTTTAACTTTTTACATTTCTAACAACTGTTGATTGCTAATTATTATTGATCTTCTTCCATTTTATGTTATGTCAATTACCTAAATGTAATCATTTTGAAGCATGAACATAAAAATCATCCAATTACTGAAATAAAACTACTATAGTAATAAAAGAAGAAAAAGTGATATTCAATTATGCATTAGCTTTTTATAAAATCAGAAAAGCATAATGCATCTACTGTATTTAGGGATGATATAGAATATGTCAGAATTTCTTTTTAGTAATATAATAAATTAAAATGAATATAAATTTCCATTGCCTTTTTTAAGTATATCTTCCTTCTAACTAGGATATTCTGACATTGTTAAAAAAGATAACTACTGGATAATGAACATACTGTGCAGTACAGGTTGAGTATGCCTTATCTAAATTGCTCTTAACCAGAAGCATTTTGTATAATGGACTATTCCACATTTTAAAATATATTTATATTTCAAAGAGGTATCTTGAGGACAGGACCCATGTGTGAACACAAAAAGCATTTATGTTGTATAAACACATCAAACACATGAAATACACACACATATATTTTATTTGTGCACAAAACAAGGTTTCAAATCATGAATAAAAGTTTGTGCTTTAGGCACTTAATTTGAATGCTAAGCAATCTTTTTTTGCACATATTTAGTGCCAGTTATGTACATATCATGTCCCCAGTAGTGCCAGTTACATAACATTTCACCAGTAGTAGCAGTACATTCAGAAAACTATGTTTAATTTGTTTAATTTGTTTAGCAAATATCTATCAGTGCTAGAATTGTTAAAGAGGCCATTATAGCTCGTATCTGATGGCACTCCACGGCGACTCTCATCCACAATGACGTCTGACATGCTTCTATTAGCAGTAATGTTTCAATGACTTTAATTCATTGTCTTCAGGCTTAATAAAGAATACAAACTAGACATACTATATATATATATATATATATATATATATATATATATATATATATATATATGGAAAGAATGTAAAATCATGCGCTAAAACCATCCAGTTTTTCACCAGTCAATGTCCACTAATGATTTTAAATCAAAAGTCCAAAAACCAAACGCCAGTGATGTGGGTGCAGCAACCTTTCTCTCAATATGAACCTCTGGAATCCACAGAGGGGAAGAATCTAGGAGAAAATAGAGAAGGTGCGCTTCATGGTGCATTAAACGATGTATAATTTATTGGACAAACAATATCCCAGGTAAAAAAGTCTAGAGACTAGTACCCAGGGCCGGCGCCACCACTAGGCAGGACTAGGCATTTGCCTAGGGCGCCGGCCACTGGAGGGAGGTACTGAGCCGTCAAGGAGGAGAGCCCGAGAGGTACCATAGAGGTACCATAGAAACCAGGATGCGCCGCGGGGACTGGGAGCAGGTGAGAAAGGAAGCGTAGCTTCCCTCCCCCCCCCGGAGGACACGGTGGTTGCGGACGCACGCTGCAGTGTCGCCCGCACCCCCACCCTGTGGTGCAATATCGTCCGATCCCCCCGCCGCCCGCCCGCCGCCTGCGGTCCGCTGCCTGCCTTCCACTGAAATCTCCCCTGCAGCAGGGACTTGGAGCAGGGGAGAAAGGTAGCGTAGCTTCCCTCCCCCCCCTGTACACGAGGGTTGCGGGCGCATGCCGCGGTGTCGCCCGCACCCCCACCCTGTGGTACCGCTGCCCGCTGAAATCTCCCCAGCAGCGGGCGGCCGGCGGGCGGGGGATTTGCCTGGGGCGGCGGGGAGGCTTGCACCGGCCCTGCTAGTACCATTTAAAATAACACTGTGGACTGGTTACCACACGGCAATAGCATAAAGCCAAGGCAAAACTGCTCACGATATCCAGGGACGAACAGCCAGAACAGACCACCAAGGAAGCCGCCGAGCTGGCTTGCCGGACAGCTGGCAGGGGACGTCACACGCCGCAGACCCAGGGATGCCGGAGAGAGAGACCAGCTGGACGGATGACGCGTTTTGTCGTAAGACTTCGACAGAGGGCGTGGCTAAGAAGCGCATCCAACCAGCATACATTGGGCCGAATCTGTCAATCAAGACAGATGCGGCTGGGTCTATAGATAGATCTATACGGGGATACCCCAGCCGCGTCTGTCTTGATTGACAGATCTGGCCCAATATATGCTGGTTGGATGTGCTTCGTAGCCACGCCCTCTGACGAAGTCTTACGACGAAACGTGTCAGGGCATGGCTTACGACGTGTCCGTCCAGCTGGTCTCTCTCTCCGGCATCCCTGGGTCTGCGGCGTGTGACGTCCCCTGCCAGCCGTCCGGCAAGCCAGCTCGGCGGCTTCCTTGGTGGTCTGTTCCGGCTGTTCGTCCCTGGATATCATGAGCAGTTTTGCCTTGGCTTTATGCTATTGCCGTGTGGTAACCAGTCCACAGTGTTATTTTAAATGGTACTAGTCTTTAGACTTTTTTACCTGGGATATTGTTTGTCCAATAAATTATACATCGTTTAATGCACCATGAAGCGCACCTTCTCTTTTTTCCTCTATATATATATATATATATATATATATATATATATATATATATATATATATATATATATATATATATATATATATATAAACAGTCCAAAATTAAATGGCACTCCGGAGGCAGTTTTTCAGCATATAAAAAGATTGTATTGTGTAACAAGCTTTAGGGGTTCTACCCCCTTCGTCAGGTTCAACAATCCTACAGCTGTAGGATTGTTGAACCTGACGAAGGGGGTAGAACCCCTAAAGCTTGTTACACAATACATTCTTTTTATATGCTGAAAAACTGCCTCCGGAGTGCCATTTAATTTTGGACTGTTTGTATTACTGCATCTGGGCACCGGGGCTTGCTGTGTATTTATGATAGGAGTGCCGGCTGATTTGGATAGGTATATATATATATATATATATATATATATATATATATAGTCGGATGTGGTGAGGCACTCGCAGCTCTTTCACAGATTCACGGGAACACCAATAAATGGTCAACGTTTCAAAATTTTATTATTTTGTCATCAGGATAAAAAACATGAACAAACACACACCTTATATAGCGTCAACCCATGTGCAAATCTGGATCAGGTGGCTGGGACGCACACCCGCCCCTGTCCAGGTAGCGGCTGACGTCATCCCAAGGAGAGCGTCAGACGCTACTATCACTAAGGCAACATATAAACATACATTTAAAAACACTGACAAGCCGGACCGGGTAATAATCATAAATAGAATAGAAAACAAAATAACAATAACAATAATGAATATAATGCATGAACAGGAATAACAAAGGTAAGAAGAATTATTATTTACGAAACACCCCCAGAGGAAATTGTTCGTTAAGACCCTGTGGAGCGATACAATCCAATTGATGAATCCACCATGTCACCTTACGTAAGAGTGCTTGTGCACGGTCCCCACCCCTTTTCAATGGTGGGACACAATCAATGGCCCGATATTTGAGGCTAGTGAGGGGGCGTTTTTTGTCAGCAAAATGTCTTGCTACGGGCTGATCACTTTTACCAGACTCAATAGCACTACGTATAGAGCACCTATGCATTGACATTCTTTCTTTCAATTTTCTTTCAGTTTTGCCTATGTAACACAAAGAGCAAGGGCATACAATGAGATAAATAATAAACGAAGAATTACAAGTAAAATTATATTGAATATTATAGGTTTTGCCAGAATGAGGATGGTTAAATGTATCACCCGTAACTAAATATTGGCATGTCACACATGTACAACGAAAATTACCAAAACGGGGGGCACCTAACCACATTCTCTCTGAAATATCAGGCTGAAACTTAATATCAGTTTTTACAAGTATTTGTTTAAGGCTTTTGCCTCTGGTGAAGCAAGGCATCACGCGATGTTGTTTGAAGGGTAAAGACTTATCACATTCTAGAACCGGCCAGTTGTTTTTGACCGTGGAGACTATGGCATTAGAAGCGGTATTAAACCTGGTAACCAGGGGTAAGACGTGCTCAGATTTATCATTGGGTATTTTTCTGAGGAACAGGGAATTCCTGTCCAGTTTCAGGATCTTAGCTTTACATTGACGCAATTCTCTGAGATTATAACCCCGCTGTGACAATTTGGATATAAATTCGTCTAACTGTTTTTCACAGACGACATCATTGCTGTTAATCCGCCTATAGCGAATCATTTGTGAATAAGGCAAACTTTTTATCAATTTGGCAGGATGACAACTTTGTGCCTGCAACATGGTGTTGCGGTCAGTACTTTTGATGTAGACACTGGTGACTAACGTGTCGTCATGTCGACCAATCTCCACATCAAGGAAATGAGCTGAAAAAGCGCTGATTTCAAAAGTAAATTTTACAGGCGAGGTAGAAGCATTATGACTATTCAATAAAGACTGTAAGGATTCCACACTGTCACCCCATAAAACAAACAAGTCATCGATGAATCTCTTGAATAACCTACAATTATCAGAAAAAATCGGGTTGGAGAAAAAAACATCATATTCCACAGAAAACATAAATATGTTTGCATAAGATGGTGCGACCGATGAGCCCATAGAACAGCCCTGCAACTGTAAATAATAATTGTTATTATAAATAAAGAAATTGTTATGTAACAGAAAATCCATGGCCATTATAATAAACTCGATCTTTTGGACAGTAAAATCGCTCTGTGACTGTAGAAATTTTTTCAATGCAATCAGACCCAATGACTGGGGAATGATAGTATATAAATTAACAACGTCAATTGTCACAAGGTGGCATCCGGACGAAGTATCTAGATGCGGCTGTAAAGCAAGTAAAAAGTCAGTAGTGTCCAAAAGAAAGGATGGCTGTCGTTTGATAAGCGGTTGCAACAAATCATCGATGAAGGTAGCAAGAGGTTGTAAAAATGAATCATGTCCCGCAACAATGGGTCTGCCAGGAGGTGGATTAGTCCCTTTATGTACTTTTGGCAATGTATAAAATATGGGGATCTTAGGGGCCACTGGTATAAGTATGGTTTTCACAGCATCTGTGATGATGGATAGTTCAGTGCCAATATTTAAGATTTCCACTAGGCGGGCTTTACATTGTTGCATGGGATTTTTAGACAACAATTTATAGGTCATAGTGTCAGAAAGATGTCGACGTACCTCGCGGTCGTAGTCCTCAATGTCTTGTAGCACTACAGCTCCACCTTTGTCGGCTTCCCGTATTATTAGGGAATCATTAGAACTCAACCGTTTTAATGCCAGACGTTCGTCAGATGATAAATTGGGATGTACAGTAGGGAGATGTTGAATTTTCTCACAGACTTGATGTTCGAGGACTTGAGCAAAGGTCTTAATGGCAGCATTGGTGGTATAAGGTTCAAAAGTTGATGGGGCACGAAATTTTTTGATAGCCGCAGGGATATCAGAGGATTCAGTGTTGTTCGGCAGTGTCAGCTGTCGTTGATGAAAGTATTCCTTGAGCTTCAATTTGCGTAGAAATTCATGCTGCTCAATCTTCCATTGTAAATCATTGTACGGCACAGTCGGTACAAACGATAGCCCACGGCTAAGCACCTGTTTCTCACTTGAGGAAAGATCATACGAAGACAGGTTAAATATTAGGGTCTCATCGGTGGTCGCCCTGGTCTTCCTCTGCCTCTTCCACTGTTGGCCCCTCCGGGTGGCGCGTCGTTGTCTCGACTATTTTGCGGTTTTGCCGTGTAGAGGTCCCTAAAGGGGGTTGGGTCCCGGATGGTCGTTCACCTTTGCTATTGGAGCTCTGTGGTTCCTGGGACGAATCCGTTTCAAATTGGCTCAGATTTTTTCTGCTTTGATTTTTGCGGCGAAAAAATGGTCGTTTGGGTCCGTCAGAAGAATTACCTGATAGCCAACGATAAACGGTATGTCTCTCGTAGTCGCCATGGACTTTGTTCATTTTCTCTTTTTTGAACAAAATAAGTTCTTTTTTATAGGTACTGACTTGAGTCTTCAGTCGGTCAAGCCAATTAGTGTCCAGATCTGTGGATAAAGTCGCCAAGTGTATGTCCTCGTATTTAGCAATTTTTTCTTGAATGACTTTCAATTCCTTTGAGGATTGATCAATAACGAGGATCATAAAGTCCAACGAGCAGCGATTCAGTATGCCGACCCACTTTTTGCAGAATGCAGGGTCAAAGCGTCCAATCGTGGGGCAATTGCGCACTCTGAATCCCCTCGGGATCATTTTACTTTTGTAGTAATCACTTAAGGAGATAGCGTGCTGGTGAAAATCAACCTCCTTTTTCTTTAGTCGTAAGAGGTCTCTATATACAATGTCCGCTGCTATAGATTCCGACACATCGGCAAGACCTTGATCCAATAGAATGGAATTCACTTCAACATCAGAGAAAGTGTGGGTGGTCTCTTTCGGAAAGTTAAATGAACCAGGCAATTCCTCCTCGTCCATGATGATTATACCCGGTCAGTCGACTCCCAATCACCATAGAAGGTCAAACGGTGGTAAAAATAAAATAAAACAGTCCAAAACTTGAACTCACGATGAGCACTTGAGGGCTGACAAACACACGATCACTTGATGGGTGCCAAATTAGGACAGACTGTAGGCAATTGGTGTATACCTCCAGACAAATGTAGAATACAATGAGGTCCGGCACTCCCAACGACTAGATGTATTAGGCTGGTGCCTGCACAGCGTGGTGCAGCAATAGTCGGATGTGGTGCGGCACTCGCAGCTCTTTCACAGATTCACGGGAACACCAATAAATGGTCAACGTTTCAAAATTTTATTATTTTGTCATCAGGATAAAAAACATGAACAAACACACACCTTATATAGCGTCAACCCATGTGCAAATCTGGATCAGGTGGCTGGGACGCACACCCGCCCCTGTCCAGGTAGCGGCTGACGTCATCCCAAGGGGAGCGTCAGACGCTACTATCACTAAGGCAACATATAAACATACATTTAAAAGCAGTGTTATTTTTAAGTGTTATTTTAAATGGTACTAGTCTCTAGACTTTTTTACCTGGGATATTGTTTGTCCAATAAATTATACATCGTTTAATGCACCATGAAGCTCACCTTCTCTATTTTCTCATATATATATATATATATATATATATATATATATATATATATATGTATCCCCAATATTCCAACTCGCGCTAGAGCCTATTTCACAATAATTTTTTTTACAAAATGATATAAATTTTATAATTTGTATGAGTAAGGCAGCCTCACCACTAAGTTCCCTGAGGGATAAGGAACAAACAAAGCACAATGTTTTTACCCAATAGTGGTATGGCGCCTAAAACAAAGTCCAAATACAAATTTGCAAAATCCGTATCCAATGAAGTAATAAAGGAGATCTTTTCCAATGGTTTGTTTATTTATTTTCTTCACAGGATAGTTGGGTAAAAACGCTTGTAGACAATCCCAACGCGTTTCGTCTCACAGAGACTTCATCAGGGGAAATACAATAATCTTGTGGTCATGATATTTGTGAAATCTGTAGGATACTTTCTCCGTTTACACAAATATTTTCCGGAATATGTTAATAATATAAGACATGATATTCTTTGAACCTATAATGGGAGTATAAATTTATATCCGCTGGTAGTTTTGAATTAAGCCAATTAGTGTGGCCTAAAATGGAACAGGTCTTAAAATTCCTGTCTGCCTCATTTAAATTGGAGTGGGTGAATTTGCCTATAAAATAGCAGGTATTTGGATTCCTGTCAGTCTCCTTTAAATCGTAATTAAAATAATTTGCCTAAAAACGTGGATGATGATTCTTCATCCAAAATAAAATAAGCGTATATATCTCCTATGAGACTCCTGTGTGCTTCATTTCTGCTAGCCTCTCTGATTTGTTGGGCAGGTATAAAATACCTTTGCCCTATCCATACACTCCACACCTTGAAAAAGGACCAGCATAGGTCCGAAACGCGTCGGTGTTGTGGAGTGACGTTTCCAGTATTGCTGATCCATCCCCTCTGGCCCTTCACTTTTTTGCCATCTTTTGGGGCACCAACTCTCCTCTAGACCCGGGTGAGTGCAGAGTTGGCAGGGATAGGAGGTGAAGCTCTGCTTGGAATTTTTTTTAACTCTTTCTGCTGTTCGTCCAATGTATCCTGTTTTTTTATTGCTGCACTGATTGTGAAAATAAAATTTTGTTATACCGTCATCTGCCTATGAGGTTTATGCTACAAACCCTTCCATGAGATCTGGACAGACAAGGAACAGAAAGATACCCCTATGTGCATATAGGGCATTGCAAGAAGGTGAGACTTAAGTGCATGGGAATTTGGAAAAACGTGGTGCTTAAAAGATACCTTTACAAGCACATAGGGCCTGTTGGACAGGTCAGTGTTCTTCCTAGAACCTAAATACAGCGATTTTCCTATTTGGGACTATTGGTTTCATTGTCTATGTGCATCTGTTTCCTCTTCTCCCCATGAACTTGTAAAAACCTTGGACAGAATCCAGGACCAGGGAAGAAGGAGTGACCAACACACCCTATCTATCTGTCTGACAGCGCATCAGTATACTCCCGTTTTGTATTTTCTTGTGTTTGATTATTGGGGCTGGTATCCCAAGGGGGTATTAGTTGTGGCAGTCAGGTTTGGCGCAGTTAAACCACTACTAAACTGTTTTGTAAAGTTCAGGAGAATCCACAAATAAAGTCTTTGAGAAATGTCCCCTTTAAGAAATAAATGTTACTTCACTAACTTGAGAAATGTTCGGTGAAGATAATAATGATGATGAAGGAGGCTGTTGAGGAATGTAGGTGGTGAAGAGGATGATACAGATCCAGATACTGGACTGGAGGAATTGGACTGGCGAAGATGAGATGCAGGAGCCAAAAAGAGAGAAGGTTTAGAACAACTGCTCTCTGGCTGAAGGTTAATTGGAGTAGATCCAGACTGGGAGGAAGCAGTCAGAGGTTAGGCTGAAGCTGTGACAGGTTCTCTGAAGCAACTCCAAAAGCGGGCTGAGCAGAGTGATAGCAATGGTCAGAGTAAGCCAGGAGTTCCAGGAAGTAACTGCACTAAATACTTTTTTGCACTGACAGCACACAGCTCAGGCAGAACCTCTATATACCTCACGAGTGGCGCCAATTGGTGTGACCAAGATGGTGACACCAGCTTTTCAGCACCAACCAAGAAACAAGGCTACTGCTACTCTCAGAGCCTATATGCCTACACTGAACCTCTGCCCTACCTCTGAGAGCCCCCTGTCAGATGCACAGCATGACCAAAAGCCAGAACAGAGTAGCACCATTGCGCATGGATGGGTGAGTTCCGTACCCACCATGCACCGCGAAATGTGCCTGTGACAACTTCTACATCAATCTTCACCTATCAAAGAGTTGCTCTTTAATGCTCTTTTGCTGTGGCGTCTTCTGCACCAGGGTTCCTTAATATTTGCCTTTTTTTGGTAGCCAAATCAAGCTTTTTTATGATGAATGCCAACTAAAGAACATCTGGCTTCATCTTCTCATATTCTGTATCTAATTTATACGGGCTTTTCGCTAATCCTTCTTTGCTGATAGAGTGAGACCCACCACCTTGCTCTGACTAATATTAGACACCCTTACGCCTATAATTTGACGCATATATTTTAAGTGAAGTTAAAAAAAGTTATATCTTAATCACTCATTATCACATCTATCACAACATTGACAAGTGTGCCCCAAAAACTTGACTTGTTCTTCCTTTGTCCGTCTT
This sequence comes from Crinia signifera, assembly GCF_055691185.1. Classification (NCBI taxonomy): domain Eukaryota; kingdom Metazoa; phylum Chordata; class Amphibia; order Anura; family Myobatrachidae; genus Crinia; species Crinia signifera. The sequence continues at coordinate 93,764,949 of NC_139218.1, read as the reverse complement.
TGGACATCCCCCTTTCTCAATAATATTAGACACCACCAGAGAGCAGATCAATTACAGATATGGGTCATAGGGTCGACAGTCAATAGTTTGATCACTATTCATTGAGAGTCAAAAGGATGACACCAGAAAAAGGTTGATATGCATTAAGTCAACATGGTCAAAAGGTCGACACAAGCAATAGGATGACATGGAAATGGTCAACATGGAAAATGTTGACATGAGTTTTTTATGTTGTGTGTCTATGTAGCTTTGCTTGCATTGTATGTCCTATGTTGCTTCACACCATGTTTTGAGTATGGTGCCTTGCTACTCTCTGCACACTATTATAATCTCACTATGTGCCCACTTGAATAGTTAAGTGTGAAAAAATTGCCTTTTTTTAAAAACACAAAAAACACATGTAGACCATTTTCATGGCAACCTTTTTTCATGTTGACCTATTGCTTGTGTTGACCTTTTGACCTCAACATTTCAACTTTGTCAACTTTTTTCACATGTCAGCCTTTTGACTGGGGACCAATTGTGGTCAACCTATTGACTGTTGATCTATCAACCGCATCCCGACAAATACAGGGTGAGCTGCGTTTTTCTCAAGACAGCAATCTTGGATTTGTGCCATGGTGAGCTATGAATGATCACCATTTCAAAATGGCCACCTTTCACCATTGTGCATGTGTGGCATTGGTGGAAACCACCACTGGTCTTGCTGACACTTCCAAACTCTGCTGTACTGGCCATTGAAGATAGGATCATCTAGGATACAGGTCCACTGCCATGATTGAAACATCCACTGTTTCCTGCAACAGTGTGATGAGATTTTTTTTAATCAAATGCAGAATATATGTGTGCAATACAGATGCTTTAAAATACAGTGTTGCTGTGATGCATGTGAAAAAAAGCAAACTGATCATGACATAGCAGGACATACACTATGCATATGCTCCCACATTGCAAAGACTTCAATAGGATCTAGCAAGCATATGCACCTGATGCCCATTCAGTCTTAAAGAAGCTGGCTGTGATTCAGATGCTTACCAGCCTAACCCCCGCTCATGACCTCTGCCAGACGCTCCACGCCCCTGACCGCGGCCTCAGACTAGCAAGGCAGACGGCGCACAGCCGGACACCGGACCTAGTCGAGCCAACGCGGAGAAAGGAAGCACACGGAGCGCCCAGACCCGGGCCGCAACATCCTTCCGCCCGAGCAGCCCCCGAGCACTGCACACTCAAGCAGCACCCCCCATACAGCAACCAGACTACCGGCAGCACCCGACCGCCGGCAAACACCTACCCTCGGCACGCCACCCAACAAGACAATTTGGGCCGCCGAGCAAGACCCCTGGAAAGCTCTAAGAACAACGCACAGACAAGCGGGACGCCGCACCTGTGCCCTCCGCCAAACTAAACCAACCCCCCGCACCACCCCTGCCGCGACCCCGGACTCTGTCCCAATTCAGGGACCCCCTGAATCGGAACATCCCCCGATACCCCTCCACCATTATCCCACCATCATTATTTATTTGTTTTCAAACCCCCCTCCCCCACCTCTTTATTGTATGTATATGTGCCAACCACACATATTGTATTGTATGAAATCGTGTTAACTCTTGCACAACTATTATTATCATTAAAGGTAATTTAAGCAACCTAAACTGGCCTATAATTGTGTCATCACACCAAACACCAAAGGGGCAGAGCGCTACACTGAATCCTCTTTCTACTGCTTTATTTAAGCCTAAATAATTTGTAAACTGCAATGATATTAAATTAAACCAACATAATTAACATTTGCTGTAACCAGGTATGCTGACAGGTTGGACAAGTTCCGTTAAAATGAAGGGGGTTCAGCCACCAGACTAGGACGGGGCCTTTCCCAATGAAAAAAATATATAATTAACAAGAGGGAGATAGAGGACAGGCTGCCACTGCAGCTGTCTTTCTCTGCAGCTCAGCATGTGGCACTTAGCTGTGATGAGCTGGGAAGAGAGACTGAGCTGCTGCTGCAGTCTGTCATCTCTCACCCCACTGCAATGTGGGAGAGGGGAGCAGGACATGCCCCCCCTCTCGATGCCCCTGGCTGTAACCCATACAGATGTGTCATCGTTCTTTGTTGCTGTGGTATTCAATGTTTTATATGCCACACTTAATTGTACCCACTGCTTTTCCTAAGTTAGTTAACATATAGTATGTGTGTGCTCCCGCTATCTTGCATCATGCATGCATCACAGCAATAAAGTATTGTACAGTAAGTATATTATAATGACTTGTATCCATACAATAGCTTTGGATTGATAACGGCAGTTGCATAAGCTTCTTGTCAATCCACAATATTTATTTTTAATTGTGCATTAAATCAACTGCCTAGTAAATGATCTGAACATAAATATATCAGATTTAAAATTTTGCTGTATTACACTTTTATGAAAAATAAACAAATCTGCATTTCATTTATCTTAGATGTGCTATGCATCTAGTTAAAAACAAACAGAGTGTAATACTTAGATCTGATAAATGTCCATATGAAATTAATGTTGCTTGAATTTATTGCATTTATGACCAATATAGCTGTTTTCTCAGCAAAATTGTTTGACATTGGGGAACTATTTCTAAATAACACTTTAGGAAAATTGTTTCTAGAAAATCACATTACTATACTGCAGAGAACACTATTTTTGCATAGACAGCATGTCTTTTACTCAAATTATCCTGGACATTTGCAAATACATTCTACTTTGCATTGATTGCATCTGTGTTTTTTGTGTAATTATAAATGTTAACAAGAAAAAGACAAAGGGAATCTCTGCTAGCATTGCTGATGTTAAATATTTAGACTTAAACAATATGTTATTTCTTTGCCGAATTTGCAGATAACTACTGCTATGTCACTTGGGAATAAACAAAGAACAGAAGAAACAAATCTTTTATGATTTCACACTGGTAGCTTAGCTGTATTATGGCAAGTATAGTTTAAATTCCGCTTTTTGCCTGATACTCTATACTCATTTACATTTGATACTTCAATGTAAAGAATGTAGAACTGTAATTTATTCATATTTTTTTTGTAGTATGTAATTTACGAACAGTCTTAATGAACTGTCTTTAAAAATCAGTAAGAACAACAAATTTAAGGTACAGTATACATGCCGCTTGTCCTCCCAGGGATTTCTGGTCTGGCATGTAACACTGCTGAGACGGCAGCTTTGAAGTGTGCTTTGTGTTTCCGGCGCAGCTGCCTATGTGACAGGGGCAGCACAGGTGGCACCCGGCGGTAGTTGTAAGAGCAGGGAGAGGAGCATATCTTTATACTGTCATCTCCCTGCACTACACATGCTGCCAAGTGGCAATAGGTGCCACCCATAAGGTGCCACCCAAAAGGTGCCATCCACAAGTCAGATGTAGTCTAATGATGTTTAATTTCTCCTAGTGGAAATTTCTTCAGGTAAACCTGAAGAAATTTCCACAAAGAGAAATGAAACGTCGTTAGACTACATCTGACTTGTGTCGTTATTTTTGGGATACCGAGTGCCACTATACATGGTTTATATATATATAGATATATATACGTGAAGAGAAGATGCGGCACACCATTCACCAAGATACGTGCGGTTTATTTAGCAACGTTTTAATACCTAAGTCGGTATTTTCATCAGGCTAATAACATACATAAGTGTAACTCTTACCTTTATAGCTCAAAACTGGCGCAATGCCGCTGGTGGGACCACTCACCCGTGCGGCGGCGCTGGACACGTGACGTCATCTCCCCACTGCCGGGCCCGACTTCTGTGACGATGCGTCACGCGGCCGTTTCTAAGCAACACCTAACAATAACAACATAAAGTGAATACAGACATTTAAAAGACATATAAATACATGTAATAAAGCAACAGCATAACAATAGCGAGTATAATATATACCTAACACAGGTATCTTGTTAATATCACCAGTATATGGTCTATTATGAAAAAATCGTAAATATATAGAACCGGAAGAAATGTAATGCACTGAGATATAGAACAATAGCACATAAATCGATCTGATCATATATTATCTATCAGAACTAAAACCCTTTATTAAGGTAATTGTAGACAGCAGATAAATATCTACCTTTTACATATATGTATCTCCCAGACCACCCGCAATACCACGGTCCTAACGTGGATTTGACACTACAACTGCTGGAATTGATATTAACCAAAAATGTATTTATTTACAATGATAATTGTTTTCTCCAACTGACAGGTTGTGCTATGGGGGCGGCGGTAGCCCCCTCATATACAAACATTTTCATGTTTAAAATAGAAGAGGATGTGTTTTTTACAGATCATCATGTAGCGGGCCGTATTCTTTTTTACACCCGCTACATTGATGATCTCCTCATTTTCTGGAGGGGCCCAGCTGAAGATCTTGTGAAGCACATACAGCTTCATAACCTGTCCAATTGTCCAGTGAAATTTACGTATAACCATAGCAAAGAATGCGTTAAATTTTTGGATGTAGAGATTAAAATCGAGGATGGTAACTTGGTAACCAGTCTGTATACCAAAGATATGGACAGGAACAACACACTCCATTACACAAGCTGTCACCCCAGGTCATCAGTTAGTGGATTACCATTTTCTCAATTACTGCGCACTAAGCGCATCAATTCGGATCCACATAAAGCCGAAGTCCAGATGGAAACCATGCTGGATCGTTTCCAACAGAGAGGGTACCCCTCACCAATCCTACATTCAGCAAAAAATAAAGTTATGTCCCTGAATAGGGAGGAGTTACTAGCACCCAAACCCAGAGTTGTTAACTCTGTGTCCAAACGCCTTTGGACCATGGTTAAAACAGACCCTGAATTGGGACTCCAAAAAACAGATTTATTGTCCTGCTATAAGAGATCTCCCAACTTGCGTGATGTACTGGTTAAGACTAATATTGTAGCTAATCCCCCTAAGAAACAGGCAGCTAAGGGTAATATCCGATGCACCTGTACTACCTGTCGATTCCTAATTGGTGGCATGTCTTTCCCACATCCGCAGTCTGGCAGAACGATGTATATTAAACACACTTTAACTTGCAATTACCAAATTGTCTGTCCCTGTGGGTTGTCATACATAGGAAAAACTGAGCGGTCCTTTAAGGAACGTATGGCAGCCCACAGGTCAGCGATTAAATCAGCACTTTCTACTGGTGCCAGTGAGCAGCCGGTTGCCCGTCATTGGGCTGCGGCTGGTCACACGATGGCTCAATTGAAATACTGTATGATAGACCATGTGCCTGCCTCTATTAGAGGAGGCAACAGAGGTCTATCATTACTTAAATGTGAAGCGAGATGGATTTTGAGACTGGAAACTACAGTCCCAAAGGGTCTTAATGACCATACTGGTATTAGTGTACTGTCTCTTTAAGTACCTTTGGTCTGGGAGATACGTATATGTAAAAGGTAGATATTTATCTGCTGTCTACAATTACCTTAATAAAGGGTTTTAGTTCTGATAGATAATAGATAATATATGATCAGATCGATTTATGTGCTATTGTTCTATATCTCAGTGCATTACATTTCTTCCGGTTCTATATATTTATGATTTTTTCATAATAGACCATATACTGGTGATATTAACAAGATACCTGTGTTAGGTATATATTATACTCGCTATTGTTATGCTGTTGCTTTATTACATGTATGTATATGTCTTTTAAATGTCTGTATTCACTTTATGTTGTTATAGTTAGGTGTTGCTTAGAAACGGCCGCGTGACGCATCGTCACAGAAGCCGGGCCCGGCAGTGGGGAGATGACGTCACGCGTCCAGCGCCGCCGCACGGGTGAGTGGTCCCGCCAGCGGCATCGCGCCAGTTTTGAGCTATAATGGTACGAGTTACACTTATGTATGTTATTAGCCTGATGAAAATACCGACTTAGGTATTGAAACTTTGCTAAATAAACCGCACATATCTTGGTGAATGGTGTGCCGCATCTTCTCTTCACGTCTATCTACAATCCTGTGCTGGCACCCATGCAGTAAACTATACGAGGAGGCTGTGCCGGACAATTCTGTTTGTTTATAGATATATATATATCTATATATATATATACACGTCGTAGGACAGCGGCACCCGGAGACTTGTCAATAAGGCAATACAGGCAATACTTTGCTAGATCAAACGTTTTCGAAGTTTAATGCCTCGACGAAGCATTAAACTTCGAAAACGTTTGATCTAGCAAAGTATTGCCTGTATTGCCTTATTGACAAGTCTCCGGGTGCTGCTGTCCTACGACGTATGTTTGGGTACCACGGTACCATCCAGCTGTGCACCGGAGCATATGGAACTGTGTTTGGATGTGCTGCCCATCCAAAACCTCTATATATATATAGAGAGAGAGGTTTTGGACGGGCAGCACATCCAAACACCTAAATGTTTCTTTCACTTCTAGTGGTTGGGTGAAGCATATTATTGTCAAACAACTGTGTTTACTCATTTTAAATTATAATGACAACAGAAACTACCCAAATGACCCTGATCAAAAGTTTACCCCAGTTCTTAATACCCAGTGGCTTAACTATTGAAAATTCACCATTCATCATTTATTTGATTACTTGTAAATTAAGATGAGTTAGTTTATTATTGTGTGAGTTGAGCCCCCCCCCCCCCCCCCCGTATCTGTATTTGCTAGAGCATGTGGTCACATATATAAATATATATATGTGTGTGTGTGTGTGTGTGTGTGTGTGTGTGTGTGTGTATGTAAAAGGAAGTAACACAAGGCACCCAATGGTGATGTACAGTAAATTAACACTTTCAAAGCTTTACTGAGATGCAATTTAAAAATTTCCATAAACAGTATCTATCCCATACTGGATAAAAAGTAAGGATTTACTAACTATAAGATATTTCATATTTAACCACTCTGGATAATCATAATGGTATCACATACTGTTTATATACAGTAGCTAATTAAGTTATTACAGTACAGTATACAAAAGTATATTCTAGAATGATAAGAGATGAATAAAGAATAATACTGTTTATTCAATAAAAGTCCATTGTTAGATATCTAATTAAATATTTGCAAAGAAAAAATACCAGGTAGTGAAACAAAGAAGAGTCCGAACTGTATCTGCATCATGCAATAAAACATGATTGGCAGAGAGTTTGCAATGAAAATAGTAATGGAGAACCAAGCAATCTGTACATACCCTGTCAGCACTTTTTAAAGAAGATGGATTAGCCCTTGCACAGTGTTTCTGGCAGCCTGATTAGTCTATTTCTTGTGTTAGCTCTCTAATTTATAAAAAGTCAAACAAACAAACCCCACAGGATGACATTCATCCTTTTCTGTTGTGACATGATTCACAAGCAAAGCATTTGCATGGACAGCAGGAGAGAGGTGTATTCCGGGAAATTCAATGCCCATAATAACTGGGCTTTCTTAGAAACACTGCTACAGTATCTGGTTTAATACTATAAAACATTTAAAGCATAATGCTTGTTTTAAACAAATACTGTATATACAGTATGTATATACTGTTTAATCAATGAAACTATTTGTATTAATTTTGTTTGACAATGTTAAGAATTATTATTTTCAAATACTATTAATAGCATCATTATAGTTATCATTTATTTATTTAGGGTCAGCAAACTCCACAGCAATTTCCAATTGAGAACAAACACAGTAAGCAGGACATTGCAGTTATTACCAAACAGGCTAAAGGCCCGTTTCAGAAGATACAACTGCTGTTTGTGTGAGAATGGTAGTTTGGTAGGGATGTGGTTGGCAATTCGACAGTTTTAAGGCTGACACTCAATAGGTCAAACTCTATTGGTTGAAAGGCCATAGATTAAAATATGAAATAGTCAACTTACATTAGGTTGACATGGTAGAAAGGTCGACACAAGCACTAGGTCGATATGGAAAATGTCTGTTTTGTCAAACTTTACCATCCAAGTGGACATAGAGTTAGACTATAATAGTATTCCGAGCATAGCGAGGCACCATGCCTGAAGCATGGCGCATGAAGCACGCCATGTGAGGAGATGCAGTACAGTTGCACAGTGTCCATGTCATCCGATGTTGACAAATACACCAAAAAAAAAACAGAAAAATGCATGTCAACTTTTTTTTATGTCAACCTTTTCCATGGTGGTTAGGAAAATTAGTCAGTTCCCATCACAGACGCCCACGTTCATTTCTTAACATGGGCTCCTATGGTGAGAACCACCCATATGCTCCCATATTTAAGTTCATTACATGGAAGCCTATGGAGATAGCTATGCCCAATCAGATGCTTAGCTCATCCCGTCAGTATTAAAGAGGAGTTACATTGGTCCATATCCAGTGGTCCATGTAATTTGCTTCTTTTTAACCCAGTGGATTCCACTGGAGAATAGGACATGATCTACTGGAGTTTTTGAGTATATATATAGATGGAGGGGGAGGTACGGCACTCTCAGGCACAAAATAAAGACATGCAGGCTGTAAATACAGCAACGTTTCAATGTTTTAATTGCATTGTCATCAGGCTGATGAGCCTGATGACAATGCAATTAAAGCATTGAAACGTTGTTGTATTTACAGCCTGCATGTCTTTATTTTCTGCCTGAGAGTGCCGTACCTCCCCCTCCATCTAACTACTTTCCTCAGTAAGGGCACCCAGCCAAGTAAACCACGCGTTGGAGCAGTGGATTGTTTGCCGGTCCTGTTGTTTGCTCTATATATATATATATCAATATATATATATATATCAATATATATATATATATATCTATATATATATATATATATATATATATATATATATATATATATATATATATAGATAGATATATATATATATATACAGGTTGAGTATCCCGTATCCGAGTATCCATTATCCGAATTATTCCGAAAACCATACATTCCAGAAAGTGAAAAAAAAATATTTTTTTTGCTAAAAACTCACTGGGGACATTTGTAACAGCACTACTGGTGGCATGATATGTAACTGGCACTATATATTGCTTGGCATTCAAATTCAATATCTGAGATAGTACACAAATTTTGTTTCATGTTTTGAAACCTTGTTTTTTGAACAAATAAAATATATTTGTGTGTATTTTATGTGGTAATAAAATATATTTGTGTGTATTTTATGTGTTTATACAGCATACATGCAAGATACTTCAAAATACATAATTGAAATATTAAAATATTCCGAAATACGGAATAATCCGTTATCCAAAATTCTCCTGGTCCCGAGCATTTTGGATACGGGATACTCAACCTGTATATACTAGGTGATTCATTGAGCCCTACATGGTAAGGGGCTCTGCCTCCTTAACCTGTGAATGCCTTTTTTGTGTGGGTGAGAGTTGCAGGTGCGGGGATGGTTTTTGTGGGTGGTGTGTGTTGGTCAGGTGCACCGTGTGAGTGAGGGGCATTCATGGGGTTGGTGTGAATGGGGATGGGTGTGTGGATGTTGCAGGTGTGGGGAATGGGCGGGTGCAGTGGTGCCATGGCTGGGTGCAGGGGTACTGCGGATTAAGAAGGTCCAGGTGCGGGGGTGCTGTGGATGGGTGCATAAGTACAATGGGTGGGGAAGTGACAGGTCCGGGATTGCCAAAGGTGGTGGAGTGTGTGCTGTGTGTGGTGGAGTTGCAGGTGCAGCGGTGCCACTTGTGGATGGTGTGAGTGGGAGAGGGGTGCTGCAGTTGGGTGGACATTGGATGGGGATGGGTTGCCACTGGTGTTGGAGAGGCGGGTGTGGAGGTGGCGTGAGTGAGGGATGGGGTCTGGGCATGTTGTGAATGGGGGAGAGACTGGTGTGCTGTGGGTTGGGGAAGGGCAGTTGTGGTGTTTCCACAAGTGGATGCAGGGGTGCTCCGGGTGGTGGAGGGGTGGGTGTGGTGGTGTTGTGGGTGGAAGTGGTGGTGGCGTGGGTGAGGGTTGAGTGCAAGTGTGCTGTGGGTGGGGGAGGTTGCTTGGGGGTGGTGTGGATGTGGTAGTGGCAGGTGCAGGGATACTGGGGATGGTGGAGTAACATGTGCGTGGGTGCCCAGTGTGTATTGTTCATGTGGGGGGTGCATCAGTTGAGTAATGAGCAGTTATGGGGGTGCTGTGGGTGCGGGAGGTGCAGAGGCAGTGGTGGTGTGGGTGGGAGAGGAATGGGTGCATGAGTATTATGTGTGATTTTCAGACAAAAATCGTGTCAATATTGTGTGAATTCCTGTGAGGAATTGGTGTTTGACAATCTTTGCTGTATCTATGTGCTGTCTGGGATTTGATTCATGCTTTTATATCATCTTTACGTTGTGAGTACTTTGTAACATTAAATCTGCCTGTTGTTTTACAATACTGCACTGTAATGGTTTTCTCTGCTTAATGTCAAACTGTTGATTCCTATACAGTATATATATATATATATATATATATATATATATATATATATACACATACTCCACACTAGGTCATGCGGTCCCTGCGGGTGTTATCAGTCAGAAGATCAAAGTCCTGCTAGTAACCAGTCACCCCATCAAGCTGCTTCTTTACACCTTGCCAAAGGTTCATAAGTGTCTAGGTAATCCCCCTGGCAGACCCTTTATTTCTGCCAGGGGGCCTATCTTTCATCCCATGTCAGAATATCTTGCACAATGCGAGTGACAGTCCAGTTAAGATGACCTCTAATATGTCTTTATCATCCATTGTCTTTTTGGATGTACGCATTGAAAAGTCCACTGATGGACTACAGACCACACTGTTTGTCAAGCCCACTGATCGAACTGTTTTGTTACCTCCATCAAGCTTCCATCCGCCCCCTGTACACAAGGGTATTCCTTTGTCTCAAATGTTAAAGTTGAGGCGTATATGTAATACTGTTATAGAGGCTGACAAACAGTTAGACTATATAGTTAGACTATATAGTAGAAAAATTTGCCCAAAGGGGACCATCAACGTTTCAATCAATAGATTTTCCTCAGGAAAATCTATTGATTGAAACGTTGATGGTATCAAGCTTTGCTTCCTGTCGTTATTTCGTGTGACGAGTGCCGCAGTTCTATGTGCATATCCTTCCCTGTTGGGTTCAGCGGGCACCGCATCAAGCTGTTTTATTTGGGAGAGTGCCCAGCATCCACAAATATTGTATATATATATATATATATATATATATATATATATATATATATATCTCTAGGAAAGCAAAGAGGAGCACTCCAAATAGTGCTTCATCTTTTTAATTTTCAATACATTAAAAATATCCGACAGGTAAGTACAAGTTGGTATCACGTACCGCAAGAGACGGTTAGGCACAATCGTGGGTGATAAACAGCATGAACCTTGCTGCCCCAAGCAGCATTGTACTGGAATCTGAGTGCTCTCACCACTCTCTCGTCCAACACCGAGTTCTGACCGACGCCAGGTCACGAGGACTTCGTCAGAGGGCTGGTCCTGGCGTTGTTCAGCTCCCCCTTTGTAGCCTGGATACAACCCTACGTCACTGCTAGTTGCTGCGGCTGAAATCAATTTAAAAGTGCCTTTGCAGATTTGGATGTTACAAACATTACAATAAAAACTTTTGTACATAAAAGCTTACACTATACATAAAAATTTATAAAACATCCTTATTATAAAATTTGACAATGCATATTAGAAAACATCGAAAAAACATCGAAAAACCATTGATGGCACATTTTGGCAGTTTTTATGAAAAACAACTAAAACAACAACAGTACTGCGGTGGCATGAACAATTAAGGCTATTCTTCATACGAGCTAAAGATGTTAATTCATTTCTTGATATCCAGAAAAAGAAGGTGCTTTACATTTGATTTTGATGAATACAGGTACAGATAAAAATGCAAGCTAATCATAAAACATCGAAGTTTTTGTCAATTTATCCCAAACTAAACTGGAGAGCAACAGTCTATCGAATAAAATGTTAGAAATACACAGATAGTAGATGATAAAAAATGTTATAATAATCTTAACACAATTAGTAGCAGCATGATGGATATATAGGATCAACTTACACGTAATTATAAATACATGCAATTCAATGAGGACATTGATGTTATACTCCTCAGATTAAAAAAGGTGTTATCTCTACCCCTTCGTTTAACCCTATGGGGCACAAAGTATTGAGTGTCACTATCCAATAGGATTCTCTCTTCGCCAGCATGACATCTCTGTTCCCTTTCCTAATGTCTAGTGTGACATGTTCTAAACCAAAAAACGTCATTCCTATAGGGTTACTGTTCTGACAGATTTTGAAATGCCTAGGCACACTATGATTTTCAGCGTTATTTTTTATGTTTCAATAGTGCTCTAGGATTCTTACTTCCAAACATCTCTTGATTTTACCTATATACATTTTTCCACATTTACATTTTAATACGTAAAAGACATAAGTGGTGTTACAGTTGATAAACCCTTTCACTTCAATTTTTTTACCTTTTTTATCTGTGAATGCCCTGATTGAGCATGTATGCACATCTTGCATTTGCCACAGCTAAAAAAGCCCTGTGGTTTTGAACAGTTAAATATACCTGATGGAGCATTGGCTAATAATGGTAACATACTAGGTGACAATTTATTTTTCAGAATATTAGACCGTCTGAAAACTAATTCAGGATGGGTGGTTACTTTCTCCTTTAATATTGGATCCATCCGAATTATATGCCAATATTTATTCAGGATCCTACGAACGGTCTTATTTTCAGTATTGTATTGTGTCACAAAAGGGCAAAATGGAGCATTTCCATCATCATTACTGTTTTGAGTTTTATATTCTATGAGTTTATTTCTCTCCAGAGTTTTAGCTCTCTCCATGGCACTACTGATGATGGATTCTGGATATCCCTTTTCCCTGAAGCGTTGTATGTACACTTCAGACTGTTCTAAAAATACATTCATATTGCTACAATTTCTACGTAACCTGTATAATTGTGCATATGGTAAATTGTACCTTCCATTTATTGTAGTGACAGCTGGTAAAGTCCAGATAATTGTTGCTGTCTATAGGTTTGAAGTCAGTGCTAGTTTCCACCTTAGGAGCTACTGAAAATGTTAGCTTTAGATCAAGAAAATCTATTTCTTTGACCTCAAATTTGGAGGTGAAACTCCGGTTAAATGACACATTGTGGATATATACAACAAATTCTTTAAAAAAGTCTTCTTTTCCTCTCCAGATTACTATAATATCGTCTATATAGTGCTTATAAAGCACTATATAGTCAGAATAGGGGTTCTCTGTATATACTGTATGTGGGATGTCTCCCGTACCCCCAGGAACAAATTTGCGTACCCCGGTGCGCAAATTGTCCCCATCGTCGTCCCGTTTAATTGAATATAAAAATCCCCCAAAAAATTAAAGTAATTATGCTCCAACACAAATCAGTCACTTATAAAAACTGCTTTCTCAGCTGAGATCTCTGTATCCTTACTCAACACTGCCATTATACATTCCACTCCTTTTTTATGTGGAATCGATGTATACAAAGAATTGACATCGATTGTCCCCCATTTGTAATCGGGTTTCCAATCGATGTCATTAACCTGTTGTAGCATGGCTGTGAAATCTTTGATATAAGAAGATAGTTTGGGTACATACTTTTTTAAATGACAGTCGACATACTCTGACACACGGGATGTCAGAGAGTCGATTCCCAACACAATTGGGAGTCCAGGTGGGGGGGTCTGGCCTTTATGGATTTTAGGCAAATGATATATTATAGCCACTCTTGGCTGTTCGTTCCAAAGGTAGTCGTATTCTTCTCTGGATAGCAATTTCTTACTTCTACCTTGGTCTAACAGATTTTTAAGTTCTAACAGAAAAGTTTCAGTAGGATCTTTAGATAGTTTTTTGTATGACACTTCGTCTCCTAACAGACAATACATTTCTGTTATATAATCTGCCCTGTCCATTATGACCAGACCCCCTCTTTAGAACTGCTCCAGTTTTTAAGTCATTTTTTAAGAAATGTCTTTTTAAAGTCATTTTCCGAATATATAGGCTTAAATCCATGAACAGAGAAAATTTGTAATTCAGGGTTCTATTTTCGAAGAAGGGGATTTTTTCTCCTCCCTCTTTTCCCCCGTCTTCCCTCGTTTTCTTTCCCCATCTTGGCGGGTAGGGACAGTCTTCCCCCCCAGAACCCCCACAGCACATCAAGTACATGTAAAAAATATATCCTGAGCTGATAAATATTATGTATTCATAAACAAATTATTATTATTATTACAGATAGAGTATCCCCTATCCATGCATCCCGTATCCGAATTATTCCAAAAACCGTGTTTTTTTGGAATAATTCGAAAATTTTTTTGACTCCCTCCCCCCTAACCCTTTATTAATACTTACTGTACCAAGTCCCCCGACGTCCATGGCAGGCCTTCAGCATCCTCTCTGGCATCCCCAGCGGTCCCAGGAGTGCTTTGCGTGAGTGCGCGCGCATGCCGGTGACGTCACCAGCGCGCCAAGGGAACTCGCGCAAAGCACTCCATGGACCGCTGGAGATGCAGGAGACGTTGCTGAAGTCCTGCTGTGGACTCCAGGGGACAACGTGGACACCGAGGGACCACCGGGCACAACCAGGGGACAGGTAAGTATGCCTAAAACACTTTTATTCCAAAAACCGGAAAATTCCCTTATCCGGAATGCTCGTGGACCCCAGCATTTCGGATAAGGGATACTCAACCTGTATTATTATTATTATTATTATTATTATTATTATTATTATTATTATTATTATTATTATTATTATTATTATTATAATTATTATTATTATTATTGTTATCTCTATTTATCTTTCTATGTATCTGTATTATGTATCTAAGTAGCTTAAAAAATATAAGTGCTTTAAACCTGAAAGTGCTCCCTTCTGTAGCTTTGTCTGCATACTTTGTTTAGAATGACTAATTACTAATGTAGATTGATTTGTATTGCTTAAGAGTCATTTAAAATCATCTCATGTTTTTTTTGTCAGTAAGTTAAGCAATTAGGCAGCTATTGATCATTACTGACGACAACTTGGATGCGATTATCTAACTTAATTTGTGGGGGTATGGATGTAGTGTAGCTGCATTTTACAGAAAATAAATTAAATTGAGTGCCTAATTCTAAAATAGCATGTAGATTTATATGGCTTACGTCTCAATACTTGTAAATAAATATGACAAATGTTCTATTATGTAGGATAGCAAAGAACACTGAAAGTGATATTTGTAGTTTTGTTTTGAATCCATTAATATGTATACTGTATTATTTGCTATTAAGTACAGTAGTTGTTCATTTATCATTTGCAGATAAAACACATTTAAGCATTTTTAGTAAACTCTGTATGCAAATTAATTTTAAACTGCCACAAGTAAAGAAAATAAACAGAAGGGTTTTAAATCCTGCACCTAAAGAACAGAGTATAATGCATTGTTCAAAAACAAGAATGATTCCCGCACCAGTCTCTTATATTTATGGGACCGTCGTATCTCCTCTAATGTGAATATTTTATAGGAAATTTCCTTTAATTTCTGTTTTGAGGAGGTGCTACCTGCTACTTAGGTAAAGACAGACATACGTAACAAGAAAAGTAAGTATTATGTAGGTGCACTGATAAACTCAATATCAATTTTTAAGATTTAACTTTTATTATTTATTCATTAAAAAGGTGAAATATTAAAATATGAAAGAAATAAAGAAAGAAATATAGAAATTTAAAATATCAATGACCACTGCTCCCCAACCTAAATTGTTGCAGGGTTCCTATTATCCCTGTATGTTTCCTATATGTTTTGATTTTAGCACTTTCTCTTATAGTTTTGAACAGAGATGTCTGTGCTTATGTTGCGAACTCCTATATAGTTACACTATTGTATCCGAATAAAGTGTTACAATGCAGGTTCCTAATAATGTGTATCCATTACTGTTTATTCAGCAGATCCTTACATAAACGGTCCTGACTATTGGTTTTTCTTTATAGGAAGTTCGAATAATAGGCTGATGTGTAAATTAGAGCTACATTAGTCTTGATAGCTCAATATAACAAACCAACCTCTCCTATTTCTGCAGACAAATTCTGTCTAAATATTACAGAGAGAGGTATAGTTTTTATATCATGCCGCTGTGTTATTTCATCAGCGGTATTATGTTGTATTTATCGGGCCGGCGGAGGTTATAAATAGGTTGTCAGACTAGGCATATATGTCGTTCACGATGTTGAATTACTTTTGTCCATGCATTCAAGTATAGGTATTACACCCACAGCCAAACACCATTTGTTTAATACGTTTTAATTTTCAGACTCCGAGCTATATCTGGTTTACATAGGTATATAACCCAGCTCATAAATAAAGAAATGTCTGTGTGGTGTTCCCTTTGGTGCGATGCGGCTTTATTAAAGTATTGTGCTGCTGACAGTAT